>NC_137111.1:49267894-49285394 GCF_949357685.1 Gobio gobio
CACGTCAATCCATTCCTGACGATCTTGGTTTGCCCATTTATTTATTAAATATACATCCATTTAGTGGATGAAACCTTGATCAAAATTAAAATACAATTTATAGAAAACGAAATTCACTTTAAAGAAAGACTTTCAACAAAACTCAATGAAGTCTCCAGGCATGTTGCACTTATAATGAAGTTTATCTTATGCTGCTCACTTTTCATAATCAACATATGAAATAAAAAAAAATAAAAAAATATATATATATATATATATAATAGGCTAATATTTAAACATATGCTAACTATGAAACTAAATAGGCTACGTTTTCTTTAACCCTCTGTCCGACGAAAGCGTTGACGCATTTTTTCCTTTATGACAGCGGAAACAACTCACACTCCGTCATTTTTAGCCATACAGATAAATTCAAGACATAATAATTATAAACTATAAACTGTCTACTTTTATTTGCGTAAACTCACAATACCAACAAAGGCCGTGAATTCAGGGAACAGATTATTTTGCATGTGCTCCCTGCTTTGTGCTATAGCTTTCCTGTAGCTCAAACAGTAGAGCGTGGCGCTAGCAACGCCAAGGTCATGGGTTCGATTCCCAGGGAAAGCAAGAACTGACAAAATGTAAAATGTGTACCTTAAATGCAATGTAAGTCGCTTTGGATAAAAGTGTCTGCCAAATGCATAAATGTAAATGCTCCACTCCAAACAATGTTTTAATTTCAGTATTCATTTTGTTTATTAAACGGAAAGTTGTTAATTTCAAAAGCATTTCTAAATTCAGTTCATATTTCCAACAAACGAAATTACAAGCCAAAATAACGAAATGGTAAAAAAAGAACCAGAGTTATCACCATGCAAATTCCAACATTTCGCCCTTCTCTCCCTAAGCAATGACTACAACCCGACAGGAGAACGGCATTTAACTAAATGTTCTAAATACATATGCACATATAGCCTAATAATAATAATAATAATAATAAACACATTACAATAAATAAATAAAAAAACTCAAATATGCTTGACCTTCAACACATAGCCTATAGACAAGCTACAATACCATAAATGAAGGAGTAGGCTGTAAGTTGTTACGCTGCTATAGACCTAAGGATAAAATCCAAACTTCACAGTCTATACATCATCAAACAAAAAATGCAGTCAACCAAATCGAAAAAAACCAAATCATGCTGCTCACTTTTCATAATCAACATATGAAATTAAAAGATTATAATATGTAAACATAACCTAACTATATGAAACCAAATAGGCTACGTTTGTTTTCTTTAACCCTCTGTCCGACGAAGTCGTCGCCGCGCTCTGATGGATTTTTTCCAGCGGAAACAACTCACAATCCTATGTCATTTTTAGCCATACAGAGATAAGTGCAAGACATAATTATAATAAACAGTAAACGGTCTACTTTTATTTGTGTACACTCACAATAACAGCAAAGGCCGTGACTCAGGGAACTGATTATTTTCATGTCTTCATTTCAAAAATACAGGCTATTTTGTTTATTAAACGCAAAGTTTTTCATTTCAAAAGCATTTCTAAATTCAGTTTATATTTCCAACAAACGAAATTCCAAGCCAAAATAACGAAGTGGTAAAAAAAACCTTTGTTACCACATGGAAATTCAAACTTTTTGCTCGTCTCTGTATGTGGCAATTCGTCACAATAACCTGACTTATGTAAAAGTCGATCATTCTTTACAGATGATGGTATGTTTGGACAGAAGACGAGTTCTTTATTAAACTCATAAAAAAACAATAGAATATAAAATGCCACAATTTATCATAACACCTCATATGTGCCGCTCAAGTATAAGGTGCTTTCCTTGCCATCAGTGCTTGGATAACACACACACACACACACACACACACACACACACACACACACACACACACACACACACACACACACACACACACACACACACACACACACACACACACACACACACACACACACACACACACACACACACACACACACACACACACACACACACGTCTCTTTCCATTAATAATAATGCCGTGCGGTGGCTGGGATATACATAAACCTAACAACATACTTAGCATTATTTTTGGAATGATTTATCACGAGAGTAAAAAAAATGTTTTAGTCGCATAACATCAGTTAATGGAAACGTTGTCATTTAGCAATATTTTTTATCGACTTTTAGAAAATATCGCAAATCTGTAATGGAAACACTGCCAATGTTGTTTTACATAAGGTCCCAAACAGAGTGTAGGGGAACCTTTTTTAGTGCTATATAGCACCAATTTTGGTGCTTCAATGGTTCTTCAGCGGTTCTTCAGCGGTTCTTCAGAGGTTCTTCAGCGGTTCTTCAGAGGTTCTTCAGCGGTTCTTCAGAGGTTCTTCACCGGTTCTTTGACTAAGGTGCTATATAGCACCTCTGAAGAACCGCTGAAGAACCACTGAAGCACCAAAATTGGTGCTATATAGCACTAAAAAAGGTTCCCCTATGATTACGAGCCTTTTTTTTTTAGAGTGTACAGACCAAAAGCACAGTTTGTCCCAGACTGTAAACATGTGTTCTTCTGCTGTAAAGTTGGGCATTTTAACACGAGCTCAATGAGATTCTGCTCCTTCTGGAGTCTGTCTCTAGTGGCCAGTCCATGAACTGCAGTTTAACTCACTTCAGTTTCAGCTTCAAGAGAAACTCTTGGCCACTACTGCGAAAGGCTGATCACTTTCGTAGAGATGGCAGCAGTTAAACCAAATTCTGTAATTGATTTACAAAAAAAAACCTTTCACAAGTTGTCGCTGGAAGAAAAAAAAGGATAAAGGATCTTGGACCGGACCAACCCGATTTACCAATCCAGCAGCCGGCCAGTGACAGAGGACGAAGCTACACACGGATGCCCACCCGCGCTTGTTCTGAGAAACGGAGGTGGCTGGCTGGATGTGATGTTAGCAATGCCCTTTTTTGCTTTCCCTGTCTTTTATTTCAAAGTGTCTGTACTGAAGTTTTGTGGACAACAGATCCGCCGTTCGGGAATCCATGAAATACACACTTTAGCCTGATTTTGAGAACTACGCCGAGACCTAAAGCACGATCAATGTAGAATTCAACAGCTGAGATACGCGCGTCTTCCTCTGCTCGTAAACAAATCTCTTCTGAGTCGTGTGTCCGAACGCCGGATCTGCGTCATATTCTCGCGCATGCGTCGTGGAGACACACACGGAAGACAAGAACAAGCTGGATAAAGGTGTTATTTAGATTTTTTTGTTGCACAAAAACTATTGTCGTCGCTTCGTAAAATTACTGTAGAGTCACTGTGGTGAGATGGACTTTGTAACGGCGTTTTTAGTGCCTTTTATGGGTCTTGTGAGTGTAAATGTACTGAATGCCAATGGAGGCCTATCTGAAGCCTTTCTCAGCATCAGCTTTACACTAAAATATCTTCATTTGTGTCTGAAGATGAACGGAGGTCTGACGGGTGTCCAACCACATGAGGGTGAGGAATTAATGACAGAATTTACATTTTTGGGTGAACTAACCCTTTAACTGTTGTAGGCTACCATGTTATTCACAGTAAAGTTCTGGCAAACACCGCTGATGATTTTCCCCCATTAAATTTCCCAGGTTTTTTCTCTTCTTCTGCGGACCGTTCACTGTCGGATCTCCGTCTGATCTGATCTGGTGTGTCAGTTTATCGCTGGAGGTGCGGCTGATCAGAGGAAACACAGATGAGAGATGACAGAGAACGTTCACTATCACACTTCACCACAAGCCTCCCGTTTTAGGAGGAAATGTATTTGGGTGACAGACACCTCTTAGTTTTTTACACACAAATTGACAAAGGCATCAATACCAATAACAAGAACAATGTCAGAACGATATATACAGTCAAACTAAAACTTATCCAGACACCTTCAACATTATCATATTCGCTGTAGTTTAGAAAATGGTAACATGACAAGACTCAGAGTTAAACTGTAAGAACAAATTCATCTTGATAATGTCAGATAACTTTGATAGAAAGGGATGTAATGGATTACAATCAACCAATCAGCTGTTAAATACATCCGATAATACCAATCTAGGTAAACCAATGACCAAGCAATGCTTTGTTTTGTTCAGTCTGTGGTGTCAAAGGTCATATTAGAAATGAAAGAGGAAACACTGAAGCAGAATATGCTCAGGTCAAAGTGTCTGAATCATTTTGCTCCCAAATGTTTATCAATTTTACAGGTAGTCACTGTATAAAGAATTTTTGGGTATAAGAAGTCACAGTTGACAGTCTCCTCACTTACAGAAATGAACTATAGTGTCTGAATAATTTTTTGGTTTGACTGTATGCAGAGGTGGGTAGTAACGAATTACATTTACTTCGTTACATTTACTTGAGTAAATTTTTTGGGTAACTTGTACTTTTAGAGTAGATTTAAAGATGGGTACTTTTACTCTTACTCAAGTAAATTTCTTGTGAAAAAACTGTACTTTTACTTAGTTACATTCGGTGGCGTTCCTCCGCTACTGTCAAATGGTAATAATTATATTATATATTTTAAAATAAGTGAATATGACTTTCGCAAGTCTCGCGAAACGTTGGAGAGGCTGCTTCGCGAGAGGTTGCTACGCATCACCCGCTTATAATTAGCGCGCGTTTCGTCGGAAGATGATGGCCGAAGCAGAGGAAGATGTGTGTGAGCTACGGGAGGCAGATCACCCGTGGCCTCAAGTTCAGTCTATGTTTTCACTCCAAGATGTCAAAAAGAATAGTTTCATAATGCGATGCATGTTGTGTGCACCAAAACGAACTGACATCTCTCAGCATACAATAATTCCACCCTGAAAAGAACATGTAGCGGTAAGTGTCACAATGATGCCTATATTTGAACACTATTAACGGTCATTTTGGTAACTATGGGAAATTTTCCCTTATTATAATACTATTTCACACACTGTCCGAGTGTTTTCCTCATATGCGCTCTTGTGCAAGCAATGAAATCGCTTGAATCCTCCAAACAATACACGTCCACGAACAAACGTTCTCATCTTCACATTTACATATCCTTTTCTTCACAAAACGAAACAAATTGAATAGCCTAATGTGACGTCTTGCATTTATACACAAATCCGGACAGACACCTGTCTGAAGTGTAGAAAATAAATACAAATAAAAACGGTATTGTATTTTATTCCTCCCTAAAGAATAGCCTATATATAAACATATAAGAACAAAGTATATTTTAAGAAGAGCTCTAGTTTGCCCAGCACACCATTAATTTACACTGTTTAACCATTAATCACACACACACACACACACACACACACACACACACACACACACACACACACACACACACACACACACACACACACACACACACACACACACACACACATATATATATAAGGTTCATTAGCGTACATTAGTTAACATGAACTAATAATGAACTGCACTTATAAAGCACTTATTTATCTTTATGTTAATTTAAACATTTACTAATGCATTATTAAAATATTGTTAACATTAGTCAATGCACTGTGAACTAACATGAATAAACCATGAACAGCTGGATTTTTATTAACTAACGTTGACAAAGATTAACTAATGCTGAACAGAGGTGTTGTTCATGGTTAGTTCATGTTAACTAATACATTAACTAATGTTAACTAATACAACCTTATTGTAAGTTACAGAGAGGTGTGTGAAAGCTCTCCAAGTAGCCTGAAATTCAGGGTTTTCGCTTCTTATCAATCAGATCGAAAGTAACTAGTAACTAACTACTTGAGTAGTTTTCTCATCGAATACTTTTTTACTCTTACTCAAGTAAATATTACGATTGTTACTTTTACTTTTACTTGAGTAAATATTTCAGTAAGTACTTGTACTTTTACTTGAGTACAGATTTTGGGTACTCTACCCACCTCTGACTGTATGTCAGTTTTGGCGGTCAAAGTAGCGATGCCACAAATGTTTTCGGTACATTATCCCATAGTGTGACATACTGCTGTTTTTAAAAGGAGTGGCGGGAGTTTTCCACTTCTGTTGCTACGTGAAAATTAATGATAGTAAATATATGAAATATACGTATATAGTCTATGCAGCTGTTACAAACACCTTTTTTAATTCTTAAATAGGTGTGCTGAGTTTGGCGAAAATATCTCTTTCCATTCACAAGTTATATAGCCATTTTAGTAAAAGTGGCTGGTCTGTTTTGGTGGCCCTTAGAGATTGTGAAATGAAATTTAAACTTTTTAGTGATAACTATTCAGACTCCAGAGAATCTGCACTGGCTTGGTTCCGATTGGGCCAAAAACCTAGGACTAGTTCGCAAATGTAATTTTTTCAAATAATCCAAAATACTTCCTCTAGAACGCTGAACAAATCCAATGCATTTTGTCCGTGTTTGAGGCAAGGATTCTACTGATATAAGACACTTGAGCATACGCCTAACGGTTTAGGAGTTATGATCCATTCTGTACTTTTGAGCGCTGTAGCGCCACCGTCAGGCCGATTGGGACGAGCTTTGGTGACATTGTAGATGGTGAGAGTACTACCATCCCTCAAAGTTTCAACTCTCTACGACTTACGGTTTGGTCTGCCCGATCAGTTTTAGATGGAGAATGATGCATCATGGGAAATTTACCAATTAGGGTTTCAGCACTATGCACTTGAACCCCTAATAATAATATATATTGGAGCTGCAGCATCACATGATCATCCTCATTACTGTTACTGTGAGTGAATCTCTCTCTCTCTTAATCTGTGTGAGTCTCAGACTAAAGCAGGTGCTCCGTACCTCCAGCAGAGATTTTCTTTCTCATCTCTTTTCTTCAGTGATCTCCATTTCTCTCTTCCTCTGTTGACACATGAACTGAGCTATTCTGAGAGCCAGAGGAGAGAATCTCTCAGATTCTGTGTGTGTTTCTCTTTCTCTCTCAGGTGGAGCTTGAGTTTGAGTGTCGCCGCGGCCGCTGGAGGGTTGAAGTCGGAGATTATAAACCTGCAAGAGCCCAAACACACAGTCTGTGACTCTCACTGTCAGAAAGATATGGATTGTGTGTGGGCGGGGCACACCTTGGCTATGAATATTAATTATGTGACATCACATTCATCCAGGGATCCTGATTTGGTAAACAGGGAATGTTGGTGTTTCAATCAGTTATAAACGAAAATGCTTATGAATCTCAACAAAGGTGATAATTAACAAAAAGCTTCCTGCAGCAATGCATGCTGGGTGCCAGCATAGTACAAAACTCCCAGCACGCATTGCAGCATCAATAAATTATGCAGCTGATTTGTCCTGTTTTTTTTTTATTATTCTTTAATGTTTTGCTGCGACATTTTAGTAGCTTGTTTTATGATTTTGATAGTTTATCTGAATATTTGATTGGTTTGTACGATGGGAGTTGATGTCTAAGTGTGTCTCAAAAATTCTTATGCCCATACAGTTTTTTCTTCTTATAATGGCGATGCATTACAGTTATCTGCAGTAATGCCTCAACCGTTTAATAAAATATTCAAATTAGAGAAAAACATCAATGATTAAATGATCTTATGACAATCATTCAAAGATAATAAACATTTAACTTCATCTGATCTGTTCCCCACTAGAAATTTAACGTTCCCAGAACATCCACACTGTTGTCAAGGACGTCGCCTGGTAACGTTCCCAGAACATCCACACTGTTGTCAAGGACGTCGCCTGGTAACGTTCCCAGAACATCCACGGTGTTGTCAAGGACGTCGCCTGGTAACGTTCCCAGAACATCCACACTGTTGTCAAGGACGTCGCCTGGTAACGTTCCCAGAACATCCACGGTGTTGTCAAGGACGTCGCCTGGTAACGTTCCCAGAACATCCACACTGTTGTCAAGGACGTCGCCTGGTAACGTTCCCAGAACATCCACGGTGTTGTCAAGGACGTCGCCTGGTAACGTTCCCAGAACATCCACACTGTTGTCAAGGACGTCGCCTGGTAACGTTCCCAGAACATCCACGGTGTTGTCAAGGACGTCGCCTGGTAACGTTCCCAGAACATCCACAGTGTTGTCAAGGACGTCGCCTGGTAACGTTCCCAGAACATCCACACTGTTGTCAAGGACGTCGCCTGGTAACGTTCCCAGAACATCTACGCTGTTGTCAAGGACATCGCCTGGTAACGTTCCCAGAACATCCACAGTGTTGTCAAGGACGTCGCCTGGTAACGTTCCCAGAACATGCACAGTGTTGTCAAGGACGTCGCCTGGTAACGTTCCCAGAACATCTACGCTGTTGTCAAGGACATCGCCTGGTAACGTTCCCAGAACATCCACAGTGTTGTCAAGGACGTCGCCTGGTAACGTTCCCAGAACATCCACACTGTTGTCAAGGACGTCGCCTGGTAACGTTCCCAGAACATCTACGCTGTTGTCAAGGACATCGCCTGGTAACGTTCCCAGAACATCCACACTGTTGTCAAGGACGTCGCCTGGTAACGTTCCCAGAACATGCACAGTGTTGTCAAGGACGTCGCCTGGTAACGTTCCCAGAACATCTACGCTGTTGACAAGGACGTCGCCTGGTAACGTTCCCAGAACATCCACACTGTTGACAAGGACGTCGCCTGGTAACATTCCCAGAACATCCACACTGTTGACAAGGACGTCGCCTGGTAACGTTCCCAGAACATCCACACTGTTATCAAGGACGTCGCCTGGTAACGTTCCCAGAACATCCACACTGTTGACAAGGACGTCGCCTGGTAACGTTCCCAGAACATCCACACTGTTATCAAGGACGTCGCCTGGTAACGTTCCCAGAACATCCACACTGTTGACAAGGACGTCGCCTGGTAACGTTCCCAGAACATCTACGCTGTTGTCAAGGACATCGCCTGGTAACGTTCCCAGAACATCCACACTGTTGTCAAGGACGTCGCCTGGTAACGTTCCCAGAACATGCACAGTGTTGTCAAGGACGTCGCCTGGTAACGTTCCCAGAACATCTACGCTGTTGACAAGGACGTCGCCTGGTAACGTTCCCAGAACATCCACACTGTTGACAAGGACG
Source organism: Gobio gobio (assembly GCF_949357685.1). NCBI lineage: Eukaryota > Metazoa > Chordata > Actinopteri > Cypriniformes > Gobionidae > Gobio > Gobio gobio. The sequence continues at coordinate 49,276,923 of NC_137111.1, forward strand.
TCGCCTGGTAACGTTCCCAGAACATCCACACTGTTGACAAGGACGTCGCCTGGTAACGTTCCCAGAACATCCACACTGTTATCAAGGACGTCGCCTGGTAATGTTCCCAGAACATCCACGCTGTTGACAAGGACGTCGCCTGGTAACGTTCCCAGAACATCCACACTGTTGACAAGGACGTCGCCTGGTAACGTTCCCAGAACATCCACGCTGTTGACAAGGACGTCGCCTGGTAACGTTCCCAGAACATCCACGCTGTTGACAAGGACGTCGCCTGGTAAAGTTCCCAGAACATCCACGCTGTTGACAAGGACGTCGCCTGGTAACGTTCCCAGAACATCCACACTGTTGACAAGGACGTCGCCTGGTAACGTTCCCAGAACATCCACACTGTTGACAAGGACGTCGCCTGGTAACGTTCCCAGAACATCCACACTGTTATCAAGGACGTCGCCTGGTAATGTTCCCAGAACATCCACGCTGTTGTCAAGGACGTCGCCTGGTAACGTTCCCAGAACATCCACGCTGTTGACAAGGACGTCGCCTGGTAACGTTCCCAGAACATCCACACTGTTATCAAGGACGTCGCCTGGTAATGTTCCCAGAACATCCACGCTGTTGTCAAGGACGTCGCCTGGTAACGTTCCCAGAACATCCACGCTGTTGACAAGGACGTCGCCTGGTAACGTTCCCAGAACATCCACACTGTTATCAAGGACGTCGCCTGGTAATGTTCCCAGAACATCCACGCTGTTGTCAAGGACGTCGCCTGGTAACGTTCCCAGAACATCCACACTGTTGACAAGGACGTCGCCTGGTAACGTTCCCAGAACATCCACGCTGTTGTCAAGGACGTCGCCTGGTAACGTTCCCAGAACATCTACACTGTTATCAAGGACGTCGCCTGGTAACGTTCCCAGAACATCCACACTGTTGACAAGGACGTCGCCTGGTAACGTTCCCAGAACATCCACACTGTTATCAAGGACGTCGCCTGGTAATGTTCCCAGAACATCCACGCTGTTGTCAAGGACGTCGCCTGGTAACGTTCCCAGAACATCCACACTGTTGACAAGGACGTCGCCTGGTAACGTTCCCAGAACATCCACACTGTTATCAAGGACGTCGCCTGGTAACGTTCCCAGAACATCCACACTGTTATCAAGGACGTCGCCTGGTAACGTTCCCAGAACATCCACGCTGTTGTCAAGGACGTCGCCTGGTAACGTTCCCAGAACATCCACGCTGTTGTCAAGGACGTCGCCTGGTAACGTTCCCAGAACATCCACGCTGTTGTCAAGGACGTCGCCTGGTAACGTTCCCAGAACATCCACGCTGTTGACAAGGACGTCGCCTGGTAACGTTCCCAGAACATCCACACTGTTGTCAAGGACGTCGCCTGGTAACGTTCCCAGAACATCCACGCTGTTGACAAGGACGTCGCCTGGTAACGTTCCCAGAACATCCACGCTGTTGTCAAGGAAGTCGCCTGGTAACGTTCCCAGAACATCCACACTGTTGTCAAGGACGTCGCCTGGTAACGTTCCCAGAACATCTACGCTGTTGTCAAGGACGTCGCCTGGTAACGTTCCCAGAACATCCACACTGTTGTCAAGGACGTCGCCTGGTAATGTTCCCAGAACATCCACGCTGTTATCAAGGACGTCGCCTGGTAACGTTCCCAGAACATCCACACTGTTGACAAGGACGTCGCCTGGTAACGTTCCCAGAACATCCACGCTGTTGTCAAGGACGTCGCCTGGTAACGTTCCCAGAACATCCACACTGTTGTCAAGGACGTCGCCTGGTAATGTTCCCAGAACATCCACACTGTTGTCAAGGACGTCGCCTGGTAAAGTTCCCAGAACATCTACGCTGTTGTCAAGGACGTCGCCAGGTAACGTTCCCAGAACATCCACACTGTTGTCAAGGACGTCGCCTGGTAACGTTCCCAGAACATCCACGCTGTTGTCAAGGACGTCGCCTGGTAACGTTCCCAGAACATCCACGCTGTTGTCAAGGACGTCGCCTGGTAACGTTCCCAGAACATCCACGCTGTTGTCAAGGACGTCGCCTGGTAACGTTCCCAGAACATCCACACTGTTGTCAAGGACGTCGCCTGGTAACGTTCCCAGAACATCTACGCTGTTGTCAAGGACATCGCCTGGTAACGTTCCCAGAACATCCACACTGTTGTCAAGGACGTCGCCTGGTAACGTTCCCAGAACATCTACGCTGTTGTCAAGGACATCGCCTGGTAACGTTCCCAGAACATCCACACTGTTGTCAAGGACGTCGCCTGGTAATGTTCCCAGAACATCCACACTGTTGTCAAGGACGTCGCCTGGTAACGTTCCCAGAACATCTACGCTGTTGTCAAGGACATCGCCTGGTAACGTTCCCAGAACATCCACGCTGTTGTCAAGGACGTCGCCTGGTAACGTTCCCAGAACATCCACACTGTTGTCAAGGACATCGCCTGGTAACGTTCCCAGAACATCCACGCTATTGTCAAGGACGTCGCCTGGTAACGTTCCCAGAACATCCACACTGTTGTCAAGGACGTCGCCTGGTAACGTTCCCAGAACATCCACACTGTTGTCAAGGACGTCGCCTGGTAACGTTCCCAGAACATCCACACTGTTGTCAAGGACGTGGCCTGGTAACGTTCCCAGAACATCCACACTGTTGTCAAGGACGTCGCCTGGTAACGTTCCCAGAACATCCACGCTGTTGTCAAGGACGTCGCCTGGTAACGTTCCCAGAACATCCACGCTGTTGTCAAGGACGTCGCCTGGTAACGTTCCCAGAACATCCACGCTGTTGTCAAGGACGTCGCCTGGTAACGTTCCCAGAACATCCACGCTGTTGTCAAGGACGTCGCCTGGTAACGTTCCCAGAACATCCACACTGTTGTCAAGGACGTCGCCTGGTAAAGTTCCCAGAACATCTACGCTGTTGTCAAGGACGTCGCCAGGTAACGTTCCCAGAACATCCACACTGTTGTCAAGGACGTCGCCTGGTAACGTTCCCAGAACATCCACGCTGTTGTCAAGGACGTCGCCTGGTAACGTTCCCAGAACATCCACGCTGTTGTCAAGGACGTCGCCTGGTAACGTTCCCAGAACATCCACGCTGTTGTCAAGGACGTCGCCTGGTAACGTTCCCAGAACATCCACACTGTTGTCAAGGACGTCGCCTGGTAACGTTCCCAGAACATCTACGCTGTTGTCAAGGACATCGCCTGGTAACGTTCCCAGAACATCCACACTGTTGTCAAGGACGTCGCCTGGTAACGTTCCCAGAACATCTACGCTGTTGTCAAGGACATCGCCTGGTAACGTTCCCAGAACATCCACACTGTTGTCAAGGACGTCGCCTGGTAATGTTCCCAGAACATCCACACTGTTGTCAAGGACGTCGCCTGGTAACGTTCCCAGAACATCTACGCTGTTGTCAAGGACATCGCCTGGTAACGTTCCCAGAACATCCACGCTGTTGTCAAGGACGTCGCCTGGTAACGTTCCCAGAACATCCACACTGTTGTCAAGGACATCGCCTGGTAACGTTCCCAGAACATCCACGCTATTGTCAAGGACGTCGCCTGGTAACGTTCCCAGAACATCCACACTGTTGTCAAGGACGTCGCCTGGTAACGTTCCCAGAACATCCACACTGTTGTCAAGGACGTCGCCTGGTAACGTTCCCAGAACATCCACACTGTTGTCAAGGACGTGGCCTGGTAACGTTCCCAGAACATCCACACTGTTGTCAAGGACGTCGCCTGGTAACGTTCCCAGAACATCCACGCTGTTGTCAAGGACGTCGCCTGGTAACGTTCCCAGAACATCCACGCTGTTGTCAAGGACGTCGCCTGGTAACGTTCCCAGAACATCCACGCTGTTGTCAAGGACGTCGCCTGGTAACGTTCCCAGAACATCCACGCTGTTGTCAAGGACGTCGCCTGGTAACGTTCCCAGAACATCCACACTGTTGTCAAGGACGTCGCCTGGTAAAGTTCCCAGAACATCTACGCTGTTGTCAAGGACGTCGCCTGGTAACGTTCCCAGAACATCCACACTGTTGTCAAGGGCAACAGCGTAGTTTGTTCTGGAACGTTACCAGAACGTTACCACGTTACCAGAACATTACCAGAACGTTACCACGTTACCAGAACGTTTCGAGACAGTTTTCGAGTTCTTTAAAGGGTTGGGGGATGTTATTTGTAATCAAAATCAGTTTTGATTTATATGCTGTTTAATGTTAGCGATCGCATTATTTTACATATACAAATGATCACATATGATATTGTTTGTTTCTGCTTCTTCTTCGCATGTGTTTTTATCTGGAGATTCTGTACTTTTTTAAAGATGTGTAATAGCACCCCCCTCCCGTATAACAGTGAAAACACGGAAACCCAGAAAATAGTTTGACTTACAAGTAATGGAAAATTCTGTGTTTGTCGGGGAAAAAGTTAACCAGGAAGTTATAAGAAGGATATATTGCAGCGCAGTCCCGAATAAAACGTCCCCATCTGACTAACATGGAACCGTATGAGAACGCTCTGTCAACGTCCCAAATGTCCTCTTTGTAACGTTCTTATGTGAGCGTAAAATAACCTTAATTAATATCAGGAACCTTGAACTGCACCACTCTCATAACCAAAAGAGTAACGCCCGTTTCACACATACTCCGTCTGCAGTGCGTATGCGGTGCGTGTTGCGGTGCGTATGCGGTGCAGGAGCAGCACGCGCTGTTGTGCTTTCATATATGCTGCGTTTGCAGCGCGCAACTGATCCGCGGTTGTATACCACAAACACAGCATTTATTCATTACTATTTTCATTTCAAATCCAAAAGTTGTTACTGAACATGGCTTGTCAGAATTGCAATTCTCTTTGTTTACACTTTCATAGATGTCACGTTTTAACGTAGTACATTTAAACAACGTTTTATTCAATTCATTACTTTATATTTATATAGCCTATATAACTTTATATAGCCTATACTTTAGCTCACACAAGTGGCAAAACATTGAAATATAACTTATGGCCTATAAACATTTTAAATTAGAAACTTACAATAGAAACAGCCGACTCGTCTTCTCTTTCGTTTTTAAACCCTTTTAAAAGCAGGTCATAAAGACCTTTGTTTTTCCACCTCCAGGAATGTACGTGCTCTTCCTTATTTCAAATTTTTTAACCTAAATGCCAGGTAAGGTGTCGTTTCCTTGCTTTACCCGAGAAAAAAAAGCCATGTGTTGACTTTGAAACAGAGTATATTTTAAATTAAATGCATCTGTGGTAAAATTACTAGATTTTCGTGTCAGTACATGTTTATTTTAAAGCGAACAATGTGCTGTCACTTTAATTCCGCAGTGCAGGACAGCAAAAAATAGACTCGGTACGGAAACGATCGCCGGACTGCTGCAGACGCACCGCACCTGGAACGGACTGACGGACAGCATCCGCGCGCAGTGTGAAAGCTGTAATCCGTTAACATGGGTACGGAAAAAAATACGCACCGCATACGCACTGCAAACGGAGTATGTGTGAAACGGGCGTAAGTTTTAGACACGTCCCTAATGTTCTGGGATTTACGTCCCCTCCTTCAGGTTTCTCCTTCAAAGTCTTTCTGTAACAATGTACAAATGCCTTTAGTAAAATGCTATTACATCTGTTAAGAGCTAATTAACCTTATATAATTAACTTAAATAATTCCAACAATATAAAGAAAAGCCAGAAAGCCCAACTAACAAAAACACTGATCCCCATAATGGTGACTCCAAACTAACTTTTCCCAATAAACCAAGCTAAACCTCTGTTAATTCTCAATTTGTGCATTGTCATGTATTCCCCGGAAGCTGAAGTGTGTGACTAACATAACATGGAGGTGTGTGTCCCTACCAGAGCGAAGGAGCAGGAGGAAGACGAGGATTGGGAGTGATGTGAACTGTGAGAGCCTCGTGTCACACTCTTCAGATGTGCTAACAGACCCGATGTGTGTCAGACTGACCCATAAAAGCCTGTCCTCTCAGAACAACATGTAAGAGCTCACAAGAGTCTCGACTAAAGGCTTCACTCAAAAGTCCATAGGGGGCATAAAAATGGACATCCAACAGAGTTGTAGAATAAATGTGGAGCAGCTCAGGTCATTTGATCTCTTTTTACACTTCACAATAAGGTCTCAATGGTTAACTAACGATAGGCCTATATTTATACAGCTTTTACTAACATTTAATAAAAAAATTCTTAGTGTAAGAACCTTTTATTCATAAAAACAACCTTTTGTGCAATGGAATGATTCCATAGATGTTAAAGGATCTTCATGGAACCATCAATGCCAATAAAGAAACTTTATTTAGGGGTGTATGCCAACCTTTAAAAAAGAACTTCAAGTTTGCTAAAGCCACTTTTTAACATTCGCTCACACACTCTTGTGTTTCAGCTCTCTCAGATCTGTCAAGGTATCAGGAAAATAATTAAGTGAAACACAAGACTTGATGTGATTGAATCTGGCCGCGAGTTAAACGCTGCCTCCGCCCGCATACTAATGGTGCGTTCACACCGGACGCGATTCGCGCGATTCGCGCGAGTGATTTACATGTTAAGTCAATGCAGAGACGCGAAATGGCATTCTGCGGCGCGATTCGCGCGAATGAGGCGGCGAGATTCGCGCGATTCGCGCGATTGAGGCGGCGAGAAGGACGCGACTTGAGCGTTTTGAAGCTCTCGCGAAACGCTCAAGTTGAAAAATCTGAACTTTGGCGGATATTTCGCGCCGCGTTAACCAATCAGGAGCTTGCTCTAGTAGTGACAACAATGAAGAGAAAATCTGTATATTGATATCTGGTTCAGACAATATGATTATCACTGTGATAACATTAAATTACATGAAACACAACCCAGTCTCTTTTTGTTAAATGCAAGTTTATGTATGATCAATAATACAAAAGTATCAGTAATGTATAACAAGCTATACATGAAACAAAGCAACAATGCAGTCAAACATTCAAAGTCAGTGCTAGTAGGCTAACGTTACAACTGCAACGTACAGTTATAGCCTAAAAATATAAAGTAATGAAACTTATCTTTGCCCTCAGCCTAAACGATTTGCCAGGGAACAAATTATAGATCCATGAGACCAAAGATCGGCCGTTACAAGACGAATTATAGCTCGAGACACACCACAGAGACATCAGAGCCAGCGGTAGACGGCAGAAGGACTGGCCGAGGAAAGGTTGCCCTCGCCGGCTTTCACGTGCGCTGAGCGCGCTGTCCGCTGGAGCTCACAGCTCCGACAACGGCAGATAAAATGTTCAAATAGGCACTGTTTATGTAAATAAACCACAGATTTGAGCTTTAAACAACTACATTATCGACTGAAAAAGTCTTAAAACTACGTTTTGTCACACATTAACAGTAGATATGAACAAAAAAAAGACATGTAAACACAGCCCATGTCAGCCATTTCTCAACGAGACGAGCTGCTGGCGGAAGCCCCGCCCATGACGCGAATTCGCATCTGTTGTGCAGTGAATGTCACACGCGATTCGCGCGAATTTCACGCGCGATTCGCGCGAGTAAACTCAAAATGTACACGCGTCCACCTTCGCGCGATTAGCGCGAATTATTCGCGCGAATCGCGTCCGGTGTGAACGCCACATAAGAGAGCCGGGTCACTTTCTGAATAGAGAGCTTCATTACCGACAGACTGATAAACACTGCGTTCATGATATTACAGGGAGATCAGAACGCATATTCATTTCTGTCTCTCATTTCTATAATCTGCCAGACTCTTGTATCATTTAGAATGATCTTACATTCTGATCTGCGCAAAACCACAGAGAACCGCTCGAGTGATGTTTCCAAGTTTTATGGGGACTCTCTAAAGGCCTAATGGTTTCTCTGCTGTACAAACTGTATATTCTCACCCCTTACACTAACCCTACACATAACACACACACACACACACACACACACACACACACTGACTCACTCACACACTGACACACTCACACACTCACTCATTGACTCACTCACTCACACACACACACACACACACACACACACACACACACACACACACACACACACACACACACACACACACACACACACACACACACACACACACACATGTAGTGTTTTCATCTTTTATGGGGACTTTCCATAGGCGTAATGGTTTTTATACCGTACATACCGTATATTCTATCCCCCTACACTGCCCCTGCCCCTAAACCTAACCCTCACAGGAGACATTCTGCAATTTTACATTTTCAAAAAAAATCACTTAGTCTGATTTATAAGATGTTTTCCTCATGGGGACCTAAAAATGTCCCCACAAGGATGAGGATTTCGGATATTGCTATCTTTGTGGGGACATTTTGTCCCCATAACGTGATGATTACCAGTCCACACACACACACACACACACACACACACACACACACACACACACACACACACTGCCC
>NC_137111.1:49290394-49295394 GCF_949357685.1 Gobio gobio
TCCCCAGTCCCCAATCCCCAGTCCCCAGTCCCCAGTCCCCAGTCCCCAATCCCCAGTCCCCAATCCCCAGTCCCCAGTCCCCAGTCCCCAATCCCCAGTCCCCAGTCCCCAATCCCCAATCCCCAGTCCCCAGTCCCCAATCCCCAATCCCCAGTCCCCAGTCCCCAGTCCCCAATCCCCAGTCCCCAATCCCCAGTCCCCAGTCCCCAATCCCCAGTCCCCAGTCCCCAATCCCCAGTCCCCAGTCCCCAGTCCCCAATCCCCAGTCCCCAGTCCCCAGTCCCCAGTCCCCAATCCCCAGTCCCCAGTCCCCAGTCCCCAATCCCCAATCCCCAGTCCCCAGTCCCCAGTCCCCAGTCCCCAATCCCCAGTCCCCAGTCCCCAATCCCCAGTCCCCAGTCCCCAATCCCCAGTCCCCAGTCCCCAATCCCCAATCCCCAGTCCCCAGTCCCCAATCCCCAGTCCCCAATCCCCAGTCCCCAGTCCCCAATCCCCAGTCCCCAGTCCCCAGTCCCCAATCCCCAGTCCCCAGTCCCCAGTCCCCAATCCCCAGTCCCCAGTCCCCAGTCCCCAGTCCCCAGTCCCCAATCCCCAGTCCCCAGTCCCCAGTCCCCAATCCCCAATCCCCAGTCCCCAGTCCCCAGTCCCCAGTCCCCAATCCCCAGTCCCCAGTCCCCAATCCCCAATCCCCAGTCCCCAGTCCCCAGTCCCCAATCCCCAGTCCCCAATCCCCAGTCCCCAGTCCCCAGTCCCCAGTCCCCAATCCCCAGTCCCCAGTCCCCAGTCCCCAGTCCCCAGTCCCCAATCCCCAGTCCCCAATCCCCAGTCCCCAATCCCCAGTCCCCAGTCCCCAGTCCCCAGTCCCCAGTCCCCAATCCCCAGTCCTCAGTCCCCAGTCCCCAATCCCCAGTCCCCAGTCCCCAGTCCCCAGTCCCCAATCCCCAGTCCCCAGTCCCCAATCCCCAGTCCTCAGTCCCCAATCCCCAGTCCCCAGTCCCCAGTCCCCAGTCCCCAGTCCCCAATCCCCAGTCCTCAGTCCCCAGTCCCCAATCCCCAGTCCCCAGTCCCCAGTCCCCAGTCCCCAATCCCCAGTCCTCAGTCCCCAGTCCCCAATCCCCAGTCCCCAGTCCCCAGTCCCCAGTCCCCAATCCCCAGTCCCCAGTCCCCAGTCCCCAGTCCCCAATCCCCAGTCCTGAGTTCCCAGTCCCCAGTCCCCAGTCCCAAGTCCACTACTTTTTTATTCAATAAATGCAGCCTTGATGAGCAGAAGAGACTTCTTTCAAAAACAATAAGAACCTTTCAATGGTATGATTGATAGATACACAGTGAGAGTGCAGAGAATTCATCCATCTAGGAGAAACAATTGACATATTCAACAGATCTCCTCTCGTTGTTTTACTTTTGTTGTGTTTTTTAAGAGATACTGTATGTTTGGGCTATAGCATGTTGAGGAAAAGAAGGTCGGTCCCAGAAATAAAAAGAAAAGTAGAGTAAGAGAAAGGAGCTGCAAGAAAACTCATGAAACCCGTCGAGCTGCTGGAGGGGAAGCACACATTTTGATTCCGGCGCTGTGATGATCACACTAACATGATTTACTTTTGCCATCACGTAAACAAACTGGCGTTTTAATGTTGGCGTGTGACCCGGGTCACTTAAGCCGATTGGTTGCTTTGTTTAGCCTGCTTTCTCTCGGGCTTTCTCCTGCACTCATCCAGAAGCCTCATGCGATGTCAGGCTAGTCGCATGTCGAGCCTTAAGTTTTATTGCATGTGATTTGACATCAATAAAAATGACACACGGCTTCAATCTCTAGAGTGCTGAGCCTCCTCATTACACTCCTGCTGCTTCAGTGTTTCATCAGACAAACGCCTGCACAACACACACATGGACACGCAGTTCGTCATGCCAAGCGTCCTCAGCATCTGGGCCCGTATTCATAGAGAATCTGAATGCAAAGAGCAGCTCATAGTGACAAATTCTAAGAAAATTCTTTGAAATGTGGGCGTTTACTCTTAAAATTAACTAACAAATCCTAGTAAAGAAAAAAGTAATTCAGAAAGCATCTTAACTCTTAAAAGAGGTCTTAAGATCAAATGTATTAGGAGCACTGACGAGGACTTTTAAGAGGCTTAAAGGGATAGTTCACCCAAAAACGAAAATGTGATGTTTTTCTGCTTACCCCTAAGGCATCCAAGATGTAGGTGTCTTCGTTTCTTCAGTAGAACACAAATGAAGATTTTTAACTCAACCGTTGCTGTGTGTCACTCATATAATGCTTGTCAATGGTGTCTAATTCTATTAGAGTAAAAAAAACATGGACAGACAACTTCAAATTAAACCCCGTGACGACACATTGATGTCTTAAGACACGAAACGATCGGTTTCTGAGAGAAACCCAACAGTATTTATGCAAATATTTAACCTCATATCAGACGAACGTTTCAGCTCTGCAGACTGACATCACTTCCTGCGAGTGAGGTCAAAATTACAGCCGGGTCATAGATATATATACATAGATAACTCATTCGAGCGATCCACGCCATGATCCACGCAGGCACTAATGAGTTATCTATGTATATATATCTATGACCCGGCTGTAATTTTGACCTCACTCGCAGGAAGTGATGTCAGTCTGCAGAGCTGAAGCATTCGTCTGATATGAGGTGATATATTTGCATAAATACCGTTGGGTTTCTCTCAGAAACCGATCGTTTCGTGTCTTAAGACATCAATGTGTCGTCACGGGGTTTAATTTGAAGTTGTCTGTCCATGTTTTTTTTACTCTAATAGAATTAGACCCCATTGACAAGCATTATATGAGTGACACACAGCAACGGTTGAGTTCAAAATCTTCATTTGTGTTCTACTGAAGAAACGAAGACACCTACATCTTGGATGCCTTAGGGGTAAGCAGAAAAACATCACATTTTCGTTTTTGGGTGAACTATCCCTTTAAGAGTTTCTTTAGCAGCGGAGAGAATGGCAGAAAGACGAAGAGGGAGAAGAAATGTGTAGCAGACGATGGATGACAGGGACTTAAGACGCTATAGATTAGATCGTGCAGGGATCATGTTTGTAGCAATAAATCCAACTTTCAAACCACCAATTAAATAGTCATGCCAGCAATCAGTGGAATTGGAAAGAGTGGAACAATTTTTATAGTTCTAAGCCAATCAAATACCTTATAGGAGATTAACAGCATGGGAAATAATAAAAGGATTTATATACATAATGTGTGTGTGTGTGTGTGTGTGTGTGTGTGTGTGTGTGTGTGTGTGTGTGTGTGTGTGTGTGTGTGTGTGTGTGTGTGTGTGTGTGTGTGTGTGTGTGTGTGTGTGTGTGTGTGTGTGTGTGTGTGTGTGTGTGTGTGTGTGTGTGTGTGTGTGTGTGTGTGTGTGTGTGTGTGTGTGTGTGTGTGTGTGTGTGTGTGTGTGAGTGAGTGAGAGAGAACGGTAAAATAGGACAATTTGCGCTTGTAATTTCAAAGTGAAGGCTTATAGACCCTATACTTAAAAGCGCTCCTTTTTCCCCCTTTTTGGACAACCAACCAATCACAGTCTTCAAAAGACGGTGTCATACGTAGCAACGGGGTCAGCCCCGCCTCTTCACTAAGATAACAGTTTTAGTATTTTCCTTGCTCAGAGTTGCTCTCAGATCGGTCCCGAATAGCTCTTAAGCTAAGACTCCTACGTAAAAGTTTTTAAGCTAAATTAGGAGTTTCCTGAGAGGACTCTTTGAATCTTTATGAATACGGGCCCTGGAGTTTAGCTTGCTCTGCTTCTGCTTGAGGACGATCATGTGACCTCTTGTGTCAGCACAACATGACATAAAGGATTAGTTCACTTTTAAATAAACTTTTGCTGATTATTTACTCGCCCTCATGTCATCCGAGATGTCCATGTCTTTCTTTCTGCAGTCGAAAAGAAATTAAGGTTTTTGATGAAAACATTCCAGGGATTTTCTCCATATAATGGACTTCAATGGGCTCCAAACGGGTCAAGGTCCAAATGACAGTTTCAGTGCAGCTTTAAACGACACCAGATGATGAATAAGGGTCTGATCTAGACAAACTATCAGTTTCTGAGAGAAACCCAGCAGTATTTATGCTATTATTTTACCTCTTATCAGACGAGCGTGATCATCTCTGAGCTCCGCCATAACTTCCGCTAAGTGAGGTCAAATACGAGCGTGGTCATAGATATATCGATAGTAGATGCCTCATTCCACTGATCCGTGCAGTTGCTAATGAGGCATCTATGTGTACATCTATAACCACGCTCGTATTTTGGCGGTTATGGCTGAGCTCAGAGATGATCACGTTCGTCTGATAAGAGGTAAAATAATAGCATAAATACTGCTGTGTTTCTCTCAGAAACTGATGGTTTCGCTAAATAAGACCCTTATTCATCATCTGGTGTCGTTTAAAGCCCTTTGAAGCTGCACTGAAACTGTCATTTGGACTGTTTGGAGCCCATTGAAGTCCATTATATGGAGAAAAACCCTGGACTGTTTTCATCAAAAACCTTAATTTCTTCTCGACTGCAGAAAGACAGACATGGACATCTTGGATGACATGAGGGCGAGTAAATAATCAGCAAAAGTTTATGTAAAAGTGAACTAATCCTTTAAACAGACACAGATCTCACCGTAAAGCTTTAAAGGCGTGTGGGGTTGGCAGTTTTGTGAGCAATATTCATCAGCCGATCGGTGAGTGTACAACACCTGCATGAGGCATAAAGGAAGGCAGGAATCCGTCTCAAGGTGATGAAGAGCAAAGGAAGAAAAGCAGAAAAGGAGAATAAAGCAGAGCCGAAGGGAGAGAAGGAAGCGAGTGAAGAGGACGGAGCTGACACTGATGTGATTTCTGGCCTCTGCAGAGGAGGATTCCAGGCCTGGAGTGGCCCATCTGCGCCTTACATAAAGAGTTTTCTCAAGTGGGGTAACAAATGTGAAGAAATTGTGTAATCTGTCACACTTAGTCCAGAGAGACAGAGACAGAG
>NC_137111.1:49297894-49337894 GCF_949357685.1 Gobio gobio
TGGATGGATGGATGATTGGTGGATGATGGATGGCTGGATGAATGGATGATTGGTGGATGATGGATGGATGGATGATTGGTGGATGATGGATGGATGAATGGATGATTGGGGGATGATGGCTGGATGAATGGATGATTGGGGGATGATGGCTGGATGAATGGATGATTGGTGGATGATGGATGGATGGATGATTGGTGGATGATGGATGGATGGATGAATGGATGATTGGTGGATGATGGATGGATGGATGATTGGTGGATGATGGATGGATGAATGGATGATTGGTGGATGATGGATGGCTGGATGAATGGATGATTGGTGGATGATGGATGGATGGATGATTGGTGGATGATGGATGGATGAATGGATGATTGGGGGATGATGGCTGGATGAATGGATGATTGGGGGATGATGGCTGGATGAATGGATGATTGGGGGATGATGGCTGGATGATTGGATGATTGGTGGATGATGGATGTATGGATGAATGGATGATTGGGGGATGATGGCTGGATGAATGGATGATTGGTGGATGATGGATGTATGGATGAATGGATGATTGGGGGATGATGGATGTATGGATGAATGGATGATTGGGGGATGATGGCTGGATGAATGGATGATTGGTGGATGATGGCTGGATGAATGGATGATTGGTGGATGATGGCTGGATGAATGGATGATTGGTGGATGATGGCTGGATGAATGGATGATTGGTGGATGATGGATGTATGGATGAATGGATGATTGGGGGATGATGGCTGGATGAATGGATGATTGGGGGATGATGGCTGGATGAATGGATGATTGGTGGATGATGGGTGGATGATCTGTAGATGTGGCGTCTGAAGGGACGGAGGGTTTGTTAACATAAGCAATAATAATGATAATCGTGTAGCTGCTGCAACATCAAAGGAAAGTGAAGAAGAAAGGCACAAGTAAGGCCCATAAATGATCAGAGGTAATGTGACCGTTGGGTGAACTCTCATTTGAAGCCGTCAGGAGGCCGTGAGCTTTCGCCTCCCTAATTAGTCCGAAAGATGAAGCAGCGGCGGGCAGCTGACACTCCGATCGGGATAATTGCTGTTTCTGCTCCCAGAAAACTCAGGGTCATTTCAACAGATGGAAAATCAACAGAACAGCGTGAAGGGGCTGAGAGAGGCAAACAAACTTTACATGAGTTAAAGGACAACTCCGGTGAAAGATCAACCTAGGGGTAATTAACACATGGTTACTGTAGATCGTTCTCTGGGAAGCGTTTTCATGAAAATCGAATGTAAAGAGTTTTATCTCTAAAAACAGATTAGCTTATAATGCTAGTATATGGGGCACAGAATAAGTCAAATTAAATCGCTAGTTAATACTAACAAGGCTCAAAATAGCCTCACACTAACACGGGTCCCTACATGCAAACCCAAGCATTGAGAACTTTGTAAGTGTACAAACAGTTTAACAAGAAGATACTTTATAAATACAGTACATTACGCGAATACAGACAGGAGCCATTTTGGAAAAGAGTCTGGAGTTGTCCTTTAAATGCAGAAGACGCATTAATTTACTTCATATTTGTACTTTTAGTGATTCTTAAAATGAGCATGATGCTCTTTTAGTGGAAAGGAAAGGAAACAGCCAGAAGATGTAAGAGATGTTGGCCTGATTCACACATGATTGCCCGAGGATGCCATTAATTCAGATGAAGTGTAAGTCGTAGTGAATCCACTTCCTCTGTATTTCCCTTTAGATCTTTGTGATGGCACATGTGTTTTTTAACGCTAGTAAACAGGCAGCCGCGAGACACTGACAGGAAGAGCTACAAACACTTAAAGAAATGTTGTTTCAACCGCTGAAAGACGTCAGTACACACCGTTTTTCCAAGTTCAAGTCCACCGACGTTACTCTACTAACTCTTCTGACTCACTTAAAAAAATAATTTGTTGAATTTACTTAAAAAAGCTGCGTAAAGTGGTTCCACGCAACTATATTGAGTCATTTTTATAAACAACAAATTAGTTATATGAATAAAATAAAGTCAAGTAAAGCTAACAAAATGTATTTAAGTAAATACAAACCATTTGAATTTGTCACTGTTACATAATATTTATATGTGCAGTTTACTTAATAATGTTATGTTACATTTATAAAAGTTTATGTAAGGTGAACACATTTATTGATTTAATTTACCTTATTAAATTAACTACTTGCTCTACAAGTGTAAGTGGAAAACTATTAAATTTAACAAAAAGCATATTTTTTGAAACAAAATTCAAAAATAACTTAATTGAGAACATGAAATCCATCCAATAAATGTGTGTATGAGTGGCCACAGTCTAAACACTCTTCTGCATAATGGTAACCACAAAATTACAGAAACTCCTCTAAATGTCCAACATAATTTAACATAACACTGACATACACTAACAACATCTTTCCCTTTACTGAAAAAGGTAAAATAACACTTTAATCCCTAAATTGACTCTCCTTATGCAGTCCGGTGCAAAGCATGCTGGGAACTACAGATCCACTGCCCAGTTTGTTCGTTTCACTCAATGTTAAGTCGACTGAACAAACACTTATTAAGTAAAGCTGACAATCCTCATTTTTAGTAGAAAGAACTCAGTAAATCTAAGTAAATGTAATTACATGAGTTTTTTAAGTAATGTGAACAAGGATGATTTGAGTGAAAGTTCATTTTTTGGAGTGCTGCTTTGTCGGACAAACCGGCAGATTCAGCGATGTGATTGGTCAGATCGCCTGTCAATCAAACACGCGGCGAAGGGTGAATTATCTAAACATCCAACAAGAACTTAAAACAAGATGTTTTCACTCCAGAAGCAAAATGATAGGAATTTATGTCTTGCTTTCAGAGAAATCCAACAGAATTCTCTGATGTTTTTGCTTAAAGAAAAAGCTGTTTGCCAATGGGATCAGAAAAATAATCTTGTTTTTCCTTTTGATTTGGATTAGTTTTCTGATCCCATTGGCAAACAGCTTTTTCTTTAAGCAAAAACATCAGAGAATTCTGTTGGATTTCTCTGAAAGCAAGACATAAAATCTTGTATTGCTTTGCTTCGTATGTACATACATCTTGTTTTAAGGATGTTTTGATCATGCACTCTCAGAAAAAAAGGTACAGTGGAGGTACAATTTTATTCCCCGGGGAACAAAACGTATAGCTGTACCTTTAAAGGTACACTTTGGTCCTTAGGGGACAATTATACCATTATTTTCCTCACTTAGAGCAGAAGTTCGGTCCTAGAGAGTTTGGCTCCAACCCTGAAAGACGTGTACAGAAGCTCTTATTGAGAATTAACAGAGATTTAGATGTTGATGTTTTATTGAGTCACCATTACAGAGATCAGTGTTTCCTTTAGTTGGGCAGTTTGACTCTTGGCTTTTTATGTGAGTTTGTGGTTTTTGTTACAGTGTTCACAAAACACATAATCTGCTCAAATCAAAAGAAGCCATAAACAAAAATGACCATGAAGAAAAATCTTTGACTAAACTCATCACCGACTAAAAACATTAATAAATAATATTCACCAGCAATACTTTATTGCCACAGATCAGACATCCTGAATTCAGATTTTTAAACACATTCTACAATCTCAACAATGGTGACATCCCTAATGCTGCAATGCATGCTGGGAGCCATGAGTTTTATACTGTGGTGGTTTAGTAGGGTTGGAGCTAAACTCTGCAGGACATCAGATCTCTAGGACCGAACTTGCCGACCCCGACTTAGAGGTACAAAAACGTACCCTTAAGGGTCTCACCCCAGTGATGGACACTTGTGCCTTAAATGGTACAATCTTTACTCTTTTTTTTTGACAGTGTAGAGAGTTTGGCTCCAACCCTGAAAGACGTCTACAGAAACTCTTATTGAGAATTAGCAGAAGTTTAGATGTTGATGTTTGGTCACCATTATGGAGATCAGTGTTTCCTTTAGTTGGGCAGTTTGACTCTTGGCTTTTTATGTGAGTTTGTGGTTTTTGTTACAGTGTTAACAACACACATAATCTGCTCAAATCAAAAGAAGCCATAAACAAAAATGACCATGAAGAAAAATCTTTGACTAAACTCATCACCGACTAAAAACATTAATAAATAATATTCACCAGCAATACTTTATTGCCACAGATCAGACATCCTGAATTCAGATTTTTAAACACATTCTACAATCTCAACAATGGTGACATCCCTAATGCTGCAATGCATGCTGGGAGCCATGAGTTTTATACTGCGGTGGTTTAGTAGGGTTGGAGCTAAACTCTGCAGGACATCAGATCTCCAGGGCCGAACTTGCCGACCCCAACTTAGAGGTACAAAAACGTACCCTTAAGGGTCTCACCCCAGTGACGGACACTTGTGCCTTAAAAGGTACAATTTTTACTCTTTTTTTTTTGACAGTGTAGAGAGTTTGGCTCCAACCCTGAAAGACGTCTACAGAAACTCTTATTGAGAATTAGCAGAGGTTTAGATGTTGATGTTTGGTTACCATTATGTAGATCAGTGTTTCCTTTAGTTGGGCAGTTTGACTCTTGGCTTTTTATGTGAGTTTGTGGTTTTTGTTACAGTGTTAACAACACACATAATCTGAATCAAAAGAAGCCATAAACAAAAATGACCATGAAGAAAAATCTTTGACTAAACTCATCACCGACTAAAAACATTAATAAATAATATTCACCAGCAATACTTTCGTGCCACAGATCATACATCCTGAATTCTGATTTTTAAACACATTCTAGGGGGAAAGAAGTTTAAACGCACACAGATATCAAGAATCAGCATATGAATCTCAACAATGGTGACATCCCTAATGCTGCAATGCATGCTGGGAGCCATGAGTTTTATACTGTGGTGGTTTAGTAGGGTTGGAGCTAAACTCTGCAGGACATCAGATCTCTAGGGCCGAACTTGCCAACCCCAACTTAGAGGTACAAAAACGTACCCTTAAGGGTCTCACCCCAGTGACGGACACTTGTGCCTTAAAAGGTACAATTTTGTACTCTTTTTTTTGAAAGTGTAGAGAATTTGGCTTCAACCCTGAAAGACGTCTACAGAAACTCCATTTCCATTTAGCTGGCCAGTTTGACTCTTGGCTTTTTATGTGAGTTTGTGGTTTTTGTTACAGTGTTAACAACACACATAATCTGAATCAAAAGAAGCCATAAACAAAAATGACCATGAAGAAAAATATTTGACTAAACTCATCACCGACTAAAAACATTAATAAATAATATTCACCAGCAATACTTTATTGCCACAGATCAGACAAGACGTTAATGCTGGTTCTGATTGCAACACTTTTTCCTGCAGAGAGTGTCTGTGTTTTCCCAATCCAATCGAACAAGCTGACATTTGACAAGATTATGAGATTGTGTTTGTGCAGTTTCGCCGTATAGTGGCCATTTATCTTCTGAAAACACACGTTTCATGTGCTTTTGTGGTCTGAGGTCGTCTATCTGAGCAGAAGTGATGTTTGGTCACACATAAGCTGCTTTTATCCAGGTCAAAAGAATCTGTGAGGAATATGAAGCAGGAGACTGAGTCAGCTTTATGAGGCTGTCGGGTCAGCGGTCGGTCATGAATGAATAACACATTCAAACTCTGCAAACGGAAAGAATCAGAGAAATGGGAAAGAGAAGAGAATGCAGCGTCTCCGGCTGATCCGTCATCAAACTGAACAACTGTCCCTGATGAACACAAGCTCAATGAAGCTTCACTCATCACTGCTCACACTGACGAATCAAGAGACAAACGCTGTAAAACAAGGGCATCTTAACGTGATTAATGCACTGCAAAACATGATGCTCTTCCTCAAACATCGAAACGTTCTTAACCTCTTAAGCTCTGTGACCATTTTTGGGGATTTCCGCCTGGATTTGTCAGACTCAAATACACAATACTGCTGTCATTTTACAGGAAACCCTCTGAAGAAATTTCATAAAGCACTACTAAACGTGATAAACATGTGAGTATGTTGTCTGATCTGTAATAACCCCCCCAGAAAAGAAGCGCTTTTTGATTTTTTGGTTATAAATTCATTGTTGAAAGTGTGTAACTCAGATTAATTAAAAACGTAAAAGATTAACATTTTTTGCTGTATTTTCGTGAAATTCATTAAGAGAAGGTACACCGCCATTTTGCTACGACCAAAGAGACGCACGACTTCTCACCTCGTAAATACGAACCAGGAAGATTTGAACGCATCAAGAGTCCAGATTGAGAAACGTTGTTTTCAAGCTCAATCAAGTGTTTCTTTTTGTCTTGTTTATGTTAAGGGTAGTTATTTCTGGGTAAGCTGTATTTTGTTTTGGTTTTGGTTTATAGTGCTAATTTGTGAGTTTTGTTTGTGGAAGGACTCTGCGTTTTATCACCTCATTCAATGGACATTTCTTCAACTAATCTTCCTTGATGTCAATGGCACAACTGAGTTTAAGTTTCAAATCATTGAGTTTGTTTTACGGACAAAAAGTCAATGATTGGTTAAGGGTTTTCCTTTTCAGCTTCATTGCCCAGAATGGCATTTGTGTGACTCTTCCTGGTGTTATTGTGGTTTCAATATTTGATGGATTTTGTTGATGGGGATATATTCTTGTGGGTCTTTTCATAAATATATATATAACAAAAAGAGCATCTATTTGCGTTTTGGGGTTTATGTCGAATCGTTTATTTGCTCTTTATTTTTGAATGCAAAATTGGTCAGTGGGTCCCTCCCTCAAATTTATCTTGTAGTTGTCTTCCCTAGGTTGTTCCTAGGGAAACTGTTACAAAGTTCAATTTCAAAATTCTATTCTATTCTATTTCAAACTTTAGCGTTTTTTGGTGCAGCATAAACTTCTATTCTATTTTATTCTATGCTATTCTATTCTAAGTTCAAGTTCAACTCAACGTATATTCTAAGCCCAAAGGGTGATTTTTGTGCAGCCAAACATTTAATTTTATTATATTCTATTCAAGTTAAAATTCAGGTTCAAGTTCACATTTTATCATAAAACGAAAGGGAGCGTAACATTTTATTCTATTCAAGTTCAGTTTATTTTAAGCCCAAAGAGTGATATTTGGTGCTGCATAACATTATTTTCTATTCTATTCAAGATCAAGTTCAAAATTCTATTCTATTCTATTTCAAAGTTTATTAAAGGCCTAAATAGCTATTTTTAGTGCAGCATAACATTCTATTAATTTCGTTTAATTTAATTTCAGTTCAAAGTTTATTTGTCACAGGGTGTTTTGGTGATGGTTCATGTTCATTGTTCTTGGTTCTGTTTTCAGTTTATGTTCATGGTTATGTTTGAGTTTGTCATGTTCACAGTCTTGTCGTGCACTTCCTGGTCTTGTCATGTGACTCCCATGCCCTCATGTGATCTTGTGTCTTGTCATTGGTTCATTGTCTCATCACCGTTCACAGGTGTCACTTGTCTTGTCATTAGTGTGTGTGTATTTAAGCCCTCATGTTTGCCATGTGTCTTTGTCAAGTATTGAATGTTGTAACCCGCTGTTGGTGAGTTTCATTATTGTCGGGTTAGGGTTAGGGTTAGGGTTAGGGTTAGGGTTAGGGTTAGGGTTAGGGTTAGGGTTAGGGTTAGGGTTAGGGTTAGGGTTAGGGTTAGGGTTAGGGTTAGGGTTAGGGTTAGGGTTAGGGTTAGGGTCAAGTCAAGTCAAGTCATTGTTTTATGTTGAGATTTATGTTTTATTGTAAATAAACTGCACTTGGGTCCTTCAACTTGCCTCCAGTGGATAACCTCGTTACAGAATACTTGACCTTCAACTATGGACCCAGCAGTTGCTCTGCTACGTTTACGCCAGGGGAATCGTCCCCTGGAAAATTATGTTCAGAACTTTTGTGGACTATGCAGTGAGGTAAACTTTAATGACGTGGCCCTCAAGGACATTTTTAGGTTTGGGCTTAGCGACCCTATCCGCTCACAGATGCCAGGGGGGAAGATCCATTTTTCCCTGGCCCAATATATTGACTTTGCTCTTCTGCTGGCTGGGTCTTCTTTTACGGTGGGGACTGTGGAGGAGGGGCCCCACAACCCCACAGTACCCACCACAACCCAGCCAGAGTCATCCGCTCCAGCCCACGTCCAGGCTCCAGCCCACGTCCAGGCTCCAGCCCACGTCCAGGCTCCAGCCCACGTCCAGGCTCCAGCCCACGTCCAGGCTCCAGCCCACGTCCAGGCTCCAGCCCACGTCCAGGCTCCAGCCCACGGCCAGGCTCCAGCCCACGGCCAGGCTCCAGCCCACGGCCAGGCTCCAGCCCACGGCCAGGCTCCAGGCTCCAGCCCACGGCCAGGCTCCAGGCTCCAGCCCACGGCCAGGTCCAGGCTCCAGCCCACGGCCAGGTCCAGGCTCCAGCCCACGGCCAGGTCCAGGCTCCAGCCCACGGCCAGGTCCAGGCTCCAGCCCACGGCCAGGTCCAGGCTCCAGCCCACGGCCAGGTCCAGGCTCCAGCCCACGGCCAGGTCCAGGCTCCAGCCCACGGCCACGTCCAGGCTCCTGCCCACGGCCCCGTCCAGGCTCCTGCCCACGGCCCCGTCCAGGCTCCAGCCCACGGCCAGGTCCGGGCTCCAGCCCACGGCCAGGTCCGGGCTCCAGCCCACGTCCAGGCTCCTGCCCACGGCCCCGTCCAGGCTCCAGCCCACGTCCAGGCTCCAGCCCACGTCCAGGCTCCTGCCCACGGCCCCGTCCAGGCTCCAGCCCACGTCCAGGCTCCAGCCCACGGCCCCGTCCAGGCTCCAGCCCACGAGCCCGCTGTCCCGCCCAAGAATTTTTTTTGGGGGGGCAAGGGGTACATGGAGGCCATGAAGGCCACGCCTCTGTGGCCCCCTGAACCTCCATTACCGCCATGGCCTGTAGAACTCCCGTTACCGCCATGGCCTGATGAACTGCCGTTACCGCCATGGCCCGATGAACTCCCGTTACCGCCATGGCCCGGTGAACTGCCGTTGCCGCCATGGCCGCCCACGCCACAGGGTCCAGGTCCGCCCACGCCACAGGGTCCAGGTCCTCCCACGCCACAGGGTCCAGGTCCGCCCACGCCACAGGGTCCAGGTCCGCCCACGCCTGAGGGTCCAGGTCCACCCACACCACAGGGTCCTGGTCCGCCCACGCCACAGGGTCCTGGTCCGCCCACGCCACAGGGTCCAGGTCCGCCCACACCACAGGGTCCAGGTCCGCCCACGCCTCAGGGTCCAGGTCCGCCCACGCCTCAGGGTCCAGGTCCGCCCACGCCTCAGGGTCCAGGTCCGCCCACGCCTGAGGGTCCAGGTCCGCCCACGCCTGAGGGTCCAGGTCCGCCCACGCCTGAGGGTCCAGGTCCGCCCACGCCTGAGGGTCCAGGTCCGCCCACGCCTGAGGGTCCAGGTCCGCCCACGCCTGAGGGTCCAGGTCCGCCCACGCCTGAGGGTCCAGGTCCGCCCACGCCTGAGGGTCCAGGTCCGCCCACGCCACAGGGTCCAGGTCCGCCCACGCCACAGGGTCCAGGTCCGCCCACGCCTGAGGGTCCAGGTCCGCCCACGCCTCAGGGTCCAGGTCCGCCCACGCCTCAGGGTCCAGGTCCGCCCACGCCTCAGGGTCCAGGTCCGCCCACGCTCCCAGGCCCGTCCAGGTCATGTCTGGGTCCGGTGCCCCTGCACGGGCCTGGCCCACCATCCCTCCCCCAAGACCGCCCCCCAAGACTTTTTGTTAAGACTTTCTGTTAGGCCATTGGTGTTTTGGTATTGTTTGGGCGTCAGGGGCCGCCCATAGAGGGGGGGATCTGTCACAGGGTGTTTTGGTGATGGTTCATGTTCATTGTTCTTGGTTCTGTTTTCAGTTTATGTTCATGGTTATGTTTGAGTTTGTCATGTTCACAGTCTTGTCGTGCACTTCCTGGTCTTATCATGTGACTCCCATGCCCTCATGTGATCTTGTGTCTTGTCATTGGTTCATTGTCTCATCACCGTTCACAGGTGTCACTTGTCTTGTCATTAGTGTGTGTGTATTTAAGCCCTCATGTTTGCCATGTGTCTTTGTCAAGTATTGAATGTTGTAACCCGCTGTTGGTGAGTTTCATTATTGTCAAGTCTTTGTTTTATGTTGAGATTTATGTTTTATTGTAAATAAACTGCACTTGGGTCCTTCAACTTGCCTCCAGTGGATAACCTTGTTACATTATTAAAGGCCTAAAGAGCAAATTTTGATCCAGCATAAAATTCTATTCTTTAAGTTCAAAGTTTATCATAAGGTTAAAGGTAGATTTTGTGCAGCATACTATTCTATTAAGTTCACAGTTTATTTTAAGCCCAAAGAGTGATATTTGCTGCAGCATAAAATTATGTTCTATTCTATTCAAGATCAAGTTCAAAATTATATTCTATCTCAAAGTTTATTATAGGCCTCAAGAGCGATTTTTAGTGCAGCATAACATTAATTTAATTTAATTTAATTGATGCAGCATAAAATTATATTCTTCAAGTTCAAACTTTATAATAAGGTTAAAGGGCGATTTTTGGTGCAGCATTCTATTCTATTCTATTCTATTCTACTCTACTCTACTCTACTGTATTCTATAGTGTGTTTGATTGTTGATCTGTGATATCCAGCAGAAGTGGTTGATTGTGCTGCTGATTTCTCAGCTGGAGAGCAGAGCCTGTGGGATGAACACAACACCTCCCGCTGCGACTCCATCCCGGAGTGCTCATTACATTAGGAATTGCAAATCAATGTACGAGCAAAAGAGCTCGGCGTAATTGACTAAACTCAGTTTGCAGAAGGCACTGACTGAATCACTTCTGACTTTGAGCTCGCACACGTTCACCTCAGATGCACTACTGTAGATCTCATCAGTCCTGCATATATTTGCATCTCATTAGGCTCCACTTAATGAGTTACCAAACATCAAGGGAAATATGAGATTAAGATTGCGATTGCTTTTTTTGTTTTTCTAGGGATGGACTGAGGAAAGACATATAGGCTGAATCCGAAATCCCCTTAAACCCTCATTCACTATTCCCTCCGTTATCCACTTACATTGTTCACTTGAAGGAGTGATGAAAACGAGTGTGTGAAGTCGGACAGCCGTCGTGTGTAGCCACAGGCTGCATTTTTATCATTTAAAATATATTATTTAAAATATTCGCCATTTTAATGACAGTTTGACTTGAATGCTGATTTGCAGCATTTTAAATTTGTAATTAATTTTAATCTGTGAGTTTATTCCACTTCATTTTATTAGTGATATGAAACGTTTGATATCAAAGTACATCAAACGCAGATGTACTGATGTGGAAAAACGCGTTTGACCCTGTGCACTTCCCGTTCAGCGTCCCGTTGCTAAGAGACGCGTCCAAACAACAAACTCCGGCTAGTTACTCAGCTGAACTTACCCCCAAAACTAGTGAATAACAGCCGACACAATAATCGATATTGCACTCTTTTAACTTTAACCGCTGATGACGTGAAATGGATCTTCGTATTCGACGATATTTATTAAAAGCCCAGGAGAAAAGAGGTAACCATTAAACTGCGAGTGTATCAGTCCATAGTTCGTTGAATGTGATTGTTTTATTTTCTTGTAACGTTCTTGTTGTTAGTCATTCATGAGGGGCTAGTTGTCACACATCTATCTATCTATCTATCTATCTATCTATCTATCTATCTATCTATCTATCTATCTATCTATCTATCTATCTATCTATCTATCTATCTATCTATCTATCTATCTATCTATCTGTCTGTCTGTCTGTCTGTCTGTCTGTCTGTCTGTCTGTCTGTCTGTCTGTCTGTCTGTCTGTCTGTCTGTCTGTCTGTCTGTCTGTCTGTCTATCTATCTATCTATCTATCTATCTATCTATCTATCTATCTATCTATCTATCTATCTATCTGTCTGTCTGTCTAACTGTCTGTCTGTCTGTCTGTCTGTCTGTCTAACTATCTGTCTGTCTATCTGTCATCTGTCTGTCTATCTATCTATCTATCTATCTATCTATCTATCTATCTATCTATCTATCTATCTGTCTGTCTGTCTAACTGTCTGTCTGTCTGTCTGTCTGTCTGTCTAACTATCTGTCTGTCTATCTGTCATCTGTCTGTCTATCTATCTATCTATCTATCTATCTATCTATCTATCTATCTATCTATCTATCTATCTATCTATCTATCTATCTATCTATCTATCTATCTATCTATCTATCTATCTATCTATCTATCTATCTATCTATCTATCTGTCTGTCTGTCTGTCTGTCTGTCTGTCTGTCTAACTGTCTGTCTGTCTGTCTGTCTGTCTGTCTGTCTGTCTGTCTGTCTAACTATCTGTCTGTCTATCTGTCATCTATCTATCTATCTATCTATCTGTCTGTCTGTCTGTCTGTCTGTCTGTCTGTCTGTCTGTCTGTCTGTCTGTCTGTCTGTCTGTCTGTCTGTCTAACTATCTGTCTGTCTATCTGTCATCTGTCTGTCTGTCTGTCTATCTATCTATCTATCTATCTATCTATCTATCTATCTATCTATCTATCTATCTATCTATCTATCTATCTATCTATCTATCTATCTATCTATCTATCTGTCTGTCTGTCTGTCTGTCCGTCATCTGTCTGTCTGTCTGTCTGTCTGTCTGTCCGTCCGTCCGTCCGTCCGTCCGTCCGTCCGTCCGTCCGTCCATCATCTATCTGTCTGTCTGTCTGTCTGTCCGTCCGTCCGTCCGTCATCTATCTGTCTGTCTGTCTGTCTGTCCGTCCGTCCGTCCGTCATCTATCTATCTATCTGTCTGTCTGTCTGTCCGTCCGTCCGTCATCTATCTATCTGTCTGTCTGTCTGTCTGTCCGTCATCTGTCTGTCTGTCTGTCTGTCTGTCCGTCCGTCCGTCCGTCCGTCCGTCCGTCCGTCCGTCCGTCATCTATCTATCTATCTGTCTGTCTGTCCGTCCGTCCGTCCGTCATCTATCTGTCTGTCTGTCTGTCTGTCCGTCCGTCCGTCCGTCATCTATCTATCTATCTGTCTGTCTGTCTGTCCGTCCGTCCGTCATCTATCTATCTGTCTGTCTGTCTGTCTGTCCGTCATCTGTCTGTCTGTCTGTCTGTCTGTCCGTCCGTCCGTCCGTCCGTCCGTCCGTCCGTCCGTCATCTATCTGTCTGTCTGTCTGTCTGTCTGTCCGTCCGTCCGTCCGTCATCTATCTATCTGTCTGTCTGTCTGTCCGTCCGTCCGTCATCTATCTATCTGTCTGTCTGTCTGTCTGTCCGTCATCTGTCTGTCTGTCTGTCTGTCTGTCCGTCCGTCCGTCCGTCCGTCCGTCCGTCCGTCATCTATCTATCTGTCTGTCTGTCTGTCTGTCCGTCCGTCCGTCCGTCATCTATCTATCTATCTGTCTGTCTGTCTGTCCGTCCGTCCGTCATCTATCTATCTGTCTGTCTGTCTGTCTGTCCGTCATCTGTCTGTCTGTCTGTCTGTCCGTCCGTCCGTCCGTCCGTCCGTCCGTCCGTCCGTCATCTATCTGTCTGTCTGTCTGTCTGTCTGTCCGTCCGTCATCTATCTATCTGTCTGTCTGTCTGTCCGTCCGTCCGTCATCTATCTATCTGTCTGTCTGTCTGTCTGTCCGTCATCTGTCTGTCTGTCTGTCTGTCTGTCCGTCCGTCCGTCCGTCCGTCCGTCCGTCCGTCATCTATCTATCTATCTGTCTGTCTGTCTGTCCGTCCGTCCGTCATCTATCTGTCTGTCTGTCTGTCTGTCTGTCCGTCCGTCCGTCATCTATCAGTCTGTCTGTCTGTCTATCTAACCTAAAATGTAAACTGTTTTATGAGTTACACACACGCGTGTTTCCCCTGTGTTTTGTGCAGATGTTGTGTTGTTGAGAAAAGCCTCTGAGCTGATTGGCTCTTCCGGTCCTGATGGCAGGTCTGTGGCAGAGCTCAGTGTTCTGTGTGCTGAGCAATCTCTACAGGTGAGATGATGAACACAGGTGCGCCCGGAAGTAAAAACTACATTCATTTTCTCCACAGGGAAATTCATTTTATACGATCATTTTTAAACCTTTAAAGACAGCCCTACTGTCTACGAGGTTGTTACAGTAATTCTTGGCATTTGCTTTTGCCTGCGTTATATTAGCTTAAAAACAGAATTAGTGAAAAACTACATTACCCATGATGCTGTGCAGACAATTACACCAATCAGCGCTTTAGCTCCGCCCATCTCTCAATTTCTTTAAGCTCTGAAAATATTTAAATATTTGTATATATATATATATATATATATACAGTATATACATATTTTGCAGTAAACTTAAAACATATAGATTTTATATATATATTATCAACATTTTTCCATCATTTTTTATTTGATTGTGCTGTCCGCAATGCTTCATGTGATTGTAGTTCTTTCCCTCACAAAATTTTTTCATAAACATTTTGCTTCAAATCAAAGTTTGTGCTGTTATGATTCACCTCGTAGCTGATTGGCTTGGTTCATGGCTTAACTCTTTAGCGAAGACTTTTTAAAAATCCCAATGGGAAAAATGAATGAAAAAAAAAATACTTCCGGACCCAGCGCTGCTGAAAAGGGGGCGGGATCTGTTGAACTCTATTCGTGTACTTATACACTATTCTATGCTGTTGTGTAGTTTGAATAGTGTGAGTAGTGTGTTCAAGCTGAAAATTACAAAAAGAAAAAGTGCACGTTAAATACCCGGATGGTGCACTTGATAAATCGTCTCGGGTTATGACTATAACCCTTGTTCCCCGAGAAGGGAACGAGACACTAGGCGTTTCTCAATGTCAAGGAAGGATCCTCTGAAGCCAGAATTCCGAGGATGCTACGTCATCGACGTCGAAGGACTGTTCCAATGTCGAGGATCCTCGGAATTTCAACCAAGGTCTGAGTCCTTTGTTCGAAAAATATGCCATATACAGGAAAGGATGCTTACAAGTAGCCTTCGCGCTCTTAGTGCTCTCAGATCACCCACAATCCTATGCGCGCAGCTTTGCTATCTTGTTCAAAAAATAAATATCGGACGTTGGCGGAGTCGGAGCGTTAACGGGGCAATATGCTTTTAAGTGTAAGTATTTACGTTACCAAACATTTGTTATAACCGTAGTAAACATAAGTAAAGTTTAACTTTTAAATGCCTGTACAAATTACAACCGTATTGATATTATACAAATTACGTTATTGATGGCTAACGGACCTTTTCACTGACGTAATGAGGCTGACGTGCACTTGCTAGCCTGTTCCATTTACCTGTTCTCCGAATGCTAAAGAGGAGCCTCTCCTAGGCTCTGAAGGAAGAGGAAGGACCAGTCCTGCAGAGGAAGGATCCTTGACATTGAGAAACACCTACTGCGTCATCGTGACGACACTTTGGGGAACGAGTACCCACTATGCCGCACCAATCATACCCTACCTAGTATGAAGTTGGAACCCAGGCACATCTAGGGGGCGAGCACTCTAGTGCCAGGCGTCTCAGGGAGATGCAGACTGTAGTATCTAATGAAGGTGTGAGGGGTTGCCCACCCAGCCGCCTAGCAGATCTCTTGCATAGAGGCTCCTGAAAGGAGGGCCACCGAGGAGGTCCTCAGGGATATCGGTGAAGGCAAATTGCGCACCTGATAAGCTGTGGCTATAGCCTGGACAAACCAGTTACTGAATGTCTGTTTTGAAGCAGGCAGCCCTTTCTTGGGTGAACCAAAACACACCAACAACTGGTCTGACTTTCTCCACTGAGCAGACTTCTCCAAGTAAATCCTCAATGCCCACACGGGGCAGAGGAGGTGAAGTCTGCCCTCTTTCGCCGTCACGTGAGGTGGAGGATGGAATGCTTGAAGAACCACTGACTGTGCCACGTTAGATGGCACCTTGGGCACATAGCCCGGATTGGGATGCATGATGGCCTTAACTCCGCCCGGAGCAAACTCCAGGCAGGTTGGCATGATAGCCAAGGCCTAGAGGTCCCCCACTCTCCTCATGGTGCATTCACACCGGACGCGATTCGCGCGAGTGATTTGCATGTTAAGTCAATGCAGAGACGCGAAATGGCATTCTGCGGCGTGATTCGCGCGATTGAGGCGGCGCGAAGGACCCGAATTGAGTGTTTTGAACGCGCGATTCGTGCAAATCGCGTGAATCGCGTGAATCACTCAAGTTGAAAAATCTGAACTTTGGCGGATATTTCGCGCCGCGATAACCAATCAGGAGCTTGCTCTAGTAGTGACAACAATGAGGAGAAAATCTGTATATTAATATCTGGTTCAGACAATATGATTATCACTGTGATAACATTAAATGACATGAAACACAACACAGTCTCTTTTTGTTAAATGCAAGTTTATGTATGATCAATAATACAAAGGTATAAGTAAAAGATATATATAAGCTATACATGAAATAAAGCAAACAATTCAGTCAAACATTCAAAGTCAGTGCTAGTAGGCTAACGTTACAACTGCAACGTACAGTTATAGCCTAAAAATATAAAGTAATGAAACTTATCTTTGCCTTCAGTCTAAATGATTTGCCAGGGAACAAATTATAGATCCATGAGACCCCAGATCGGCCGTTACAAGACGAATTATATCTCGAGACACACCACAGAGACATCAGAGCCAGCGGCAGAAGGACTGGCCGAGGAAAGGTTGCCCTCGCCGGCTTTGACGAGTGCTGAGCGCCGCTGTCCGCTGGAGCTCACAACTCCGAAAACACCAGATAAAATGTTCAAATAGGCACTCTTTATATAAATAAACCACATATTTGAGCTTTAAACAACTACATTATCAACTGAAAAAGTCTTAAAACTACATTTTGTCACACATTAACAGTAGATTTTAACAAAAAAAAGGTGTGTAAACACAGCCCATGTCAGCCATTTCTCAACAAGACGAGCCGCTGGCAGAAGCACCGCCCATGAGGCAAATTCATGTCTGTTGTGCAGTGAATGTCACGCGCGATTGAAGCGAGTAAACTCAAAATGTTCAAGCGTCCCCCTTCGCGCGATCAGCGCAAATTATTCGCGCGAATCGCGTCCGGTGTGAACGTCACATCAGAGAAGTGATGGCAAGGAGAAAGGCCACCTTGAAGGTCAGGATTCTCGCCTCAGCCCAATCCAGCGGCTCAAAGGGGGCCTCGGCCAACCCTTCGAGCACCACCGCCAGGTCCCAGGTTGGGACTCTGGAGGGAGCCGCAGGCCTCCTCCTCCGAGCCCCACGGAGGAATCGTACAACCAGATGGTGCCCTCCCAACAACCCATCACCTATAGGTGCGTGGAAAGCCCCAATGGCAGCCACATACACCTTAAGTGTGGACGGGGAAAGACCGGCGGAGAAGCGGTCTTGAAGGAACTCCAGCACTGAAGCCACAGGGCAGTTAACTGGGTCCACCTCCCGTTCTCTACACATAGTGGAAAATACATTCCACTTCAGGCTGTACAATCTCCTGGTGGAAGGAGCTCTGGAGCTGAGTAAGGTCTCCACGACACCCGCCAACAGGCCCTCTCCTAGGTACCGGGCCCCCTCAGGGGCCAGACCCAGAGATTCCACACCTGTGGCCGGGGGTAAAATATCGTGCCCCCGGCCTGAGATAGCAAGTCCCTCCTTAGAGGGAGCTGCCACAGGGGACCGTCCTGCAGGTCGATGATGTCGGAGAACCATACTCAAGTCGGCCACCGGGGTGCTACTAAGAGAAGGCTGACGCCCTCCCGGGGGACCCGCTCCAGAACTCGGGGGAAAGGCACACAGACGCAGCCTCGGCCACGTCTGAGCCATGGCATCCAGCCCCAGCGGGGTCGGATGGCTGAGGGAGAACCACAGTGGGCAGTGGGACAGCTCTCAAGACGCGAAGAGATCCACTTCCACCGGGCCAAACCTCCTGCACTTGGCCTCCACAACCTCGGGGTGGAGTCGCCAGTCCCCGGGCCTCAGCCCTTGCCTCGACAGGATATCTACCCCCTGGTTTTGGTCCCCGGGATGTACATCGCCCTGAGGGCCGACAACTTCCCCTGGGACCACAGGAGAACCTGGTGCGCCAGTCTGTAAAGAGGGCGCGACATCAGGCCCCCCTGATGATTTAGATACGATACAGCCGACATATTGTCGGATCGTATCAGGACATGGTGGCCGCGGAGGTCCGGGAGAAAGCTCCTCAGAGATTTGTAGACCGCCAGCATTTCCAGGCAGTTGATGTGCCAGGAAGAATGCCGGGTCTCCCACAGACCTCTGGTAAAGCAGCCTTCCATGACCGCGCCCCAACCAGAGAGGGAGGCGTCTGTTGAAACGGTTTTCCAGCAACATGACGCTCCCAACACAAGACTTCCTCCATATGACGAGGGAACGAAGGCATCTATGCGTTACCCTGATCATACGGAAAGGATTTCCCCTGGGGGAAAACCCCTTGGTTCCTAGCCACCACTGGAGGGGTCTCATGTGGAGCAGGCCAAACGGTATCACATTGGACGCTGCTGCCATGAGACCCAGCAGTCTCTGGAACTGCTTCACAGTGAGGCTGCGGCCCAGCTTCACTCTCGAGACCATCGCCAGTATGGACTCGACGCGCGCGGGGGACAACTGTGCCCGCATCAGAAACGTGGTCCACTGGGAGGGCGTCAACACGCTCTTCTTCGTGTTGAGTCTCAGCCCCAAGCACCTTATGTGGGACGACATCTCGATGCCAAACAGCCATATCGCGTGACTGAGCCAGAATGATATAGTTGAGTATACGGGTGCCCTGGAGTCTCAGCGGAGCCAGCGCCGCATCCATACACTTTGTGAAGGTGCGAGGGGAGAGTGCCAGGCTGAAGGGAAGAACCCGATATTGGTACGCTTCGCCCCCGAAAGCGAACCTCAGGAACTTCCTGTGAGATGGAAAGATGGAGATATGGAAGAATGCGTCCTTCAGATCTATCGTGATGAACCAGTCCTCGAACTGGATCTGACTCACTATGGCTGGAATTGTGAGCATCCTGAACCTGTATCTTCTCAGAGACCGGTTCAGAAACCTGAGATCTATTATCGGACGCAACCCTATATCCTTCTTGGGAACTATGAAGTACCGGCTGTAGAAACCGGACTCCCTGTCTAGCGGAGGTATATGTTCTATAGCCTCCTTGACCAGCAGGGAGCGTACTTCCTGTTCCATCACCCGCACCTGTGCTGGGCCGACAGTCCAGACCACCCCGTTGAATTTCAGGGGAGGGAAACCGAACTGCAGCCTGTAACCCCGTTCTACGCAGGGCCCACGCAGATATACCCGGAAGGCA
This sequence comes from Gobio gobio, assembly GCF_949357685.1. Taxonomy (NCBI): domain Eukaryota; kingdom Metazoa; phylum Chordata; class Actinopteri; order Cypriniformes; family Gobionidae; genus Gobio; species Gobio gobio. Next base: position 49,317,119 of record NC_137111.1, read on the forward strand.
TGACCATGCGGCGAGATAATCTACAAAGGGAACTAGCCTCTCGAGTCCAGTCTCGGGTGTTAACTGAGGCTCCTCCCCGCCCCCCTGAAGCGGCTGACCGGCAGGGTGAAGTTGGGGAAGAGTTTCGGCGGGCGCATGCGATTGCTGGACCGCCGCAGGTCTTATTAGAGGCGGCTGGAGCAGCGCGCACACGCACGCAGGGAAGCGTCCTGGACGGCGGGAACGCAACATCGATTCCCCGAGAGCCCCAGGGTGGAAGCGACCTCAATCGTTCCACCCTGTGGGGGACAGCTCTCAGCGACCTGGCCGAAGCTAGGATCGCTTGGAAGCCTTCTTGGCCTGAATGACGTCCCTCAGGTCGCCCTTCGGCTGAGAAGGCTTCTTGCGAGCGCGACGCCTCCTTTGCCAAACTCCCTCAGGAGGGGTGCGGGAGGCGACACTCTGCTTTTGCACCTTGCAGTGCGTGGAGCTGGATGACGGACCGGGCTGCCCACTTGGAGCAGCCTTTGCCGAGGAGCCAGAGCGGCGAGGGATGAACTTTTGGAAGGCGGTCGACTGCTTCCTCGCCTCCTGAAACCTCTCGACGACGGTATCCACCGCACCGCCAAAGAGGCCAGAAGGCGAGATCGGGGGATCAGGGAGAAAGTGTTTCTCCCTCTCCCTGATCCCCGACAGGTTGAGCCAGAGATGTCTCTCGACGCATACCAGACCAGCCATGGAGCGACCCACTGCGCGGGCAAGGTTTAGTGGGCAGCGTCGGAGCCTTCAGCGATGCAGCGGCCCCGGGTGAGAGGTGGCCCGCAAGCACCTCTTCAACCGCGGCAATGCTGTATAACCCGACTCAGCCGCCCCCAGCACTTTCGCAAAGTCAAGCACTGGGGGATTTGATAGACGGGCTGAGAAGGGTCTTTCCCATGATTTACACAACTCGTCAGGGAAGAAGGGAAGGCCCCGAGCGCCGACGTGGAGGCTGAACCCGACGCCTGAAAAAACATTCATCCAGCTTAGATGGCGGCTGGATGTCCACTATTTCCTCTGGCCAATTTAAGTTAAGCTTGGCCACGGCGTGGGTTATAACCTCCACAAGCTTCTCCATAGCGGGCGTGTGGAGTGGCGAAGGCCCCACATCACCGGCCTCGATTCCCATCACGTCCGACTCCTCAGAGTCGGACAGCCTGAGAACCGGATCCTCCGCCTTGTGGGAAGAAGCCGCAGCGCGGAGGATATCAGAATCGTCAGAGGAGGAGGAGGAAGGTGCCTCAGCAGTCCTAAATCCCCTCGACAGATCCATCTGTCAGCCCCACAATCTATGGCGCCGCGCTGCCTCAACAGACGCAGGCCCAGAACCGGGCGTGCTGCACACGAGACACTGCACACAGAGTTGATGTGTGTCCGTGCCCGTGATGTAACGAGGACACTCAGGCACACACAATCTGAAATGCTCGATCGCCATGATTACAACGTTCAGATGATAGATAGTAGACAAACAACACCAAATATGACCAACAAAAACAGAGCGCTAACGCTGAAGAGCAGAACACTATCTCTGTTGTGTTCAGACGTCCTTTTGTATCTTCCGGGTATGCCGTCACATACTACGTCATGACGCAACACCAATCAGGATTGGGCTGATTCCATTCATTCTTCAGACGCTTTATGCTGAGGGCGTTCCCCAATGTGTCGTCACGATGACGCAGTGTCTCGTTCCCTCGAAGGGGAACTAAATGGAATGTTGGACACTTCATGCACTCAACTGTGTATAGTGCATAGTGCATAAGTGCATAGCGTATAAGTGCATAGTACATAAGTTAATAGTGCATAAGTGCATAGTGTATAAGTGCATAGTGCATAAGTGCATAGTGCATAAGTGTATTGTGCATAAGTGCATAGTGTATAAGTGCATAATGTATAAGTGCATAGTGTATAAGTGCATAGTGCATAGTGTATAAGTGCATAGTGTATAAGTGCATAGTGTATAAGTGCATAGTGCATAGTTTATGAGTGCATAAGTGCATAGTGTATAAGTGCATAAGTGCATAGTGTATAAGTGCATAAGTGCATAGTGTATAAGTGCATAGTGCATAAGTTAATAGTGCATTAGTGCATAGTGTATAAGTGCATAGTGTATAAGTGCATAGTGTATAAGGGCATAGTGCATCGGTTAATAGTGCGTAAGTGCATAGTGTATAAGTGCATAGTGCATAGTGTATAAGTGCATAGTGCATAAGTGTATAGTTCATAGTGCATAAGTGCATAGTGCATAGTGTATTGTGTATAAGTGCATAGTGCATAAGTGTATAGTGCATAAGTGCATAGTGCATAAGTGTATAGTGCATTAGTGCATAAGTGCATAGTGTATAAGTGCATAGTGTATAAGTGCATAGTGCATAAGTGTATAGTGCATAAGTGTATTAGTGCATTGTGCATTGTGCATAAGTGCATAGTGCATAAGTGCATAGTGCATAAGTGCATAGTGTATAAGTGCATAGTGTATAAGTGCATAGTGCATAAGTGCATAGTGTATAGGTGTATAGTGCATAAGTGCATAGTGCATAGTGTATAAGTGCATAAGTGCATAGTGCATAAGTGCATAGTGCATAAGTGCACAGTGCAGAGTGTATAAGTGCATAGTGCATAAGTGCATAGTGTATAGGTGTATAGTGCATAAGTGCATAGTGCATAGTGTATAAGGGCTTAGTGCATAAGTGCATAGTGCATAAGTGCATTAGTGCATAGTGTATAAGTGCATAGTGTATAAGTGCATAAGTGCATTAGTGCATAGTGCATAGTGCATAAGTGCATAGTGTATAGTGCATAGTGCATAGTGCATAAGTGCATAGTGTATAAGTGCATAGTGCATAAGTGCATAAGTGTATAGTGCATAAGTGCATAGTGTATAAGTGCATAGTGTATAAGTGCATAGTGCATAAGTCCATAGTGCATAATGTATAAGTGCATAGTGCATAAGTGCATAGTGCATAAGTGCATAATGTATAAGTGCATAGTGTATAAGTGCATAGTGTATAAGTGTATAGTTCATAGTGCATAAGTGCATAGTGCATAGTGTATTGTGTATAAGTGCATAGTGCATAAGTGTATAGTGCATAAGTGCATAGTGCATAGTGTATAAGTGTATAGTGCATTAGTGCATAAGTGCATAGTGTATAAGTGCATAGTGTATAAGTGCATAGTGCATAAGTGTATAGTGCATAAGTGCATAAGTGCATTGTGCATTGTGCATAAGTGCATAGTGCATAAGTGCATAGTGCATAAGTGCATAGTGTATAAGTGCATAGTGTATAAGTGCATAGTGCATAAGTGCATAGTGTATAGGTGTATAGTGCATAAGTGCATAGTGCATAGTGTATAAGTGCATAAGTGCTTAGTGCATAAGTGCATAGTGCATAAGTGCACAGTGCAGAGTGTATAAGTGCATAGTGCATAAGTGCATAGTGTATAGGTGTATAGTGTATAAGGGCTTAGTGCATAAGTGCATAGTGCATAAGTGCATAGTGCATAAGTGCATAGTGCATAAGTGCACAGTGCAGAGTGTATAAGTGCATAGTGCATAAGTGCATAGTGTATAGGTGTATAGTGTATAAGGGCTTAGTGCATAGTGCATAGTGCATAGTGCATAAGTGCATAGTGCATAAGTGCACAGTGCAGAGTGTATAAGTGCATAGTGCATAAGTGCATAAGTGCATAGTGCATAGTGTATAAGGGCTTAGTGCATAAGTGCATAGTGCATAAGTGCATAGTGCATAGTGCATAAGTGCATTAGTGCATAGTGTATAAGTGCATAAGTGCATAGTGTATAAGTGCATAAGTGCATTAGTGCATAGTGCATAAGTGCATAGTGTATAGTGCATAAGTGCATAGTGTATAAGTGCATAGTGCATAAGTGCATAAGTGTATAGTGCATAAGTGCATAGTGTATAAGTGCAAAGTGTATAAGTGCATAGTGCATAAGTCCATAGTGCATAATGTATAAGTGCATAGTGCATAGTGCATAAGTGCATAATGTATAAGTGCATAGTGTATAAGTGCATAGTGTATAAGTGCATAGTGCATACGTGCATAGTGCATAAGTGCATAATGTATAAGTCCATAGTGCATAAGTGCATAGTGCATAAGTGCATAATGTATAAGTGCATAGTGTATAAGTGCATAGTGTATAAGTGCATAGTGCATATTGCATACGTGCATAGTGCATAAGTGCATAATGTATAAGTCCATAGTGCATAAGTGCATAGTGCATAAGTGCATAATGTATAAGTGCATAGTGCATAAGTGCATAATGTATAAGTCCATAGTGCATAAGTGCATAGTGCATAAGTGCATAATGTATAAGTGCATAGTGTATAAGTGCATAGTGCATAGTGTATAAGTGCATAGTGCATAGTTTATGAGTGCATAAGTGCATAGTGTATAAGTGCATAGTGTATAAGTGCATAGTGCATAAGTTAATAGTGCATTAGTGCATAGTGTATAAGTGCATAGTGTATAAGTGCATAGTGTATAAGGGCATAGTGCATCGGTTAATAGTGCGTAAGTGCATAGTGTATAAGTGCATAGTGCATAGTGTATAAGTGCATAGTGCATAAGTGTATAGTTCATAGTGCATAAGTGCATAGTGTATTGTGTATAAGTGCATAGTGCATAAGTGTATAGTGCATAAGTGCATAGTGTATAAGTGTAAAGTGCATTAGTGCATAAGTGCATAGTGTATAAGTGCATAGTGTATAAGTGCATAGTGCATAAGTGTATAGTGCATAAGTGCATAAGTGCATTGTGCATAAGTGCATAGTGCATAAGTGCATAGTGCATAAGTGCATAGTGTATAAGTGCATAGTGCATAAGTGCATAGTGTATAGGTGTATAGTGCATAAGTGCATAGTGCATAGTGTATAAGTGCATAGTGCATAAGTGCATAGTGCATAAGTGAATAGTGCATAGTGCATAAGTGCACAGTGCAGAGTGTATAAGTGCATAGTGTATAGGTGTATAGTGCATAAGTGCATAGTGCATAGTGTATAAGGGCTTAGTGCATAAGTGCATAGTGCATAAGTGCATTAGTGCATAGTGTATAAGTGCATAGTGTATAAGTGCATAAGTGCATTAGTGCATAGTGCATAGTGCATAAGTGCATAGTGTATAGTGCATAGTGCATAAGTGCATAGTGTATAAGTGCATAGTGCATAAGTGCATAAGTGTATAGTGCATAAGTGCATAGTGTATAAGTGCATAGTGTATAAGTGCATAGTGCATAAGTCCATAGTGCATAATGTATAAGTGCATAGTGCATAAGTGCATAGTGCATAAGTGCATAATGTATAAGTGCATAGTGTATAAGTGCATAGTGTATAAGTGCATAGTGTATAAGTGCATAGTGTATAAGTGCATAGTGCATAAGTGTATAGTGCATAAGTGTATAAGTGCATTGTGCATTGTGCATAAGTGCATAGTGCATAAGTGCATAGTGCATAAGTGCATAGTGTATAAGTGCATAGTGTATAAGTGCATAGTGCATAAGTGCATAGTGTATAGGTGTATAGTGCATAAGTGCATAGTGCATAGTGTATAAGTGCATAAGTGCATAGTGCATAAGTGCATAGTGCATAAGTGCACAGTGCAGAGTGTATAAGTGCATAGTGCATAAGTGCATAGTGTATAGGTGTATAGTGCATAAGTGCATAGTGCATAGTGTATAAGGGCTTAGTGCATAAGTGCATAGTGCATAAGTGCATTAGTGCATAGTGTATAAGTGCATAGTGTATAAGTGCATAAGTGCATTAGTGCATAGTGCATAGTGCATAAGTGCATAGTGTATAGTGCATAGTGCATAGTGCATAAGTGCATAGTGTATAAGTGCATAGTGCATAAGTGCATAAGTGTATAGTGCATAAGTGCATAGTGTATAAGTGCATAGTGTATAAGTGCATAGTGCATAAGTCCATAGTGCATAATGTATAAGTGCATAGTGCATAAGTGCATAGTGCATAAGTGCATAATGTATAAGTGCATAGTGTATAAGTGCATAGTGTATAAGTGTATAGTTCATAGTGCATAAGTGCATAGTGCATAGTGTATTGTGTATAAGTGCATAGTGCATAAGTGTATAGTGCATAAGTGCATAGTGCATAGTGTATAAGTGTATAGTGCATTAGTGCATAAGTGCATAGTGTATAAGTGCATAGTGTATAAGTGCATAGTGCATAAGTGTATAGTGCATAAGTGCATAAGTGCATAGTGCATAAGTGCATAGTGCATAAGTGCATAGTGTATAAGTGCATAGTGTATAAGTGCATAGTGCATAAGTGCATAGTGTATAGGTGTATAGTGCATAAGTGCATAGTGCATAGTGTATAAGTGCATAAGTGCATAGTGCATAAGTGCATAGTGCATAAGTGCACAGTGCAGAGTGTATAAGTGCATAGTGCATAAGTGCATAGTGTATAGGTGTATAGTGCATAAGTGCATAGTGCATAGTGTATAAGGGCTTAGTGCATAAGTGCATAGTGCATAAGTGCATAGTGCATAGTGCATAAGTGCATTAGTGCATAGTGTATAAGTGCATAGTGTATAAGTGCATAAGTGCATTAGTGCATAGTGCATAGTGCATAAGTGCATAGTGTATAGTGCATAGTGCATAAGTGCATAGTGTATAAGTGCATAGTGCATAAGTGCATAAGTGTATAGTGCATAAGTGCATAGTGTATAAGTGCAAAGTGTATAAGTGCATAGTGCATAAGTCCATAGTGCATAATGTATAAGTGCATAGTGCATAGTGCATAAGTGCATAATGTATAAGTGCATAGTGTATAAGTGCATAGTGTATAAGTGCATAGTGCATACGTGCATAGTGCATAAGTGCATAATGTATAAGTCCATAGTGCATAAGTGCATAGTGCATAATGTATAAGTGCATAGTGTATAAGTGCATAGTGTATAAGTGCATAGTGCATATTGCATACGTGCATAGTGCATAAGTGCATAATGTATAAGTCCATAGTGCATAAGTGCATAGTGCATAAGTGCATAATGTATAAGTGCATAGTGCATAAGTGCATAATGTATAAGTCCATAGTGCATAAGTGCATAGTGCATAAGTGCATAATGTATAAGTGCATAGTGTATAAGTGCATAGTGCATAGTGTATAAGTGCATAGTGTATAAGTGCATAGTGCATAGTTTATGAGTGCATAAGTGCATAGTGTATAAGTGCATAGTGTATAAGTGCATAGTGCATAAGTTAATAGTGCATTAGTGCATAGTGTATAAGTGCATAGTGTATAAGTGCATAGTGTATAAGGGCATAGTGCATCGGTTAATAGTGCGTAAGTGCATAGTGTATAAGTGCATAAGTGCATAGTGTATAAGTGCATAGTGCATAAGTGTATAGTTCATAGTGCATAAGTGCATAGTGCATAGTGTATTGTGTATAAGTGCATAGTGCATAAGTGTATAGTGCATAAGTGCATAGTGTATAAGTGTAAAGTGCATTAGTGCATAAGTGCATAGTGTATAAGTGCATAGTGTATAAGTGCATAGTGCATAAGTGTATAGTGCATAAGTGCATAAGTGCATTGTGCATTGTGCATAAGTGCATAGTGCATAAGTGCATAGTGCATAAGTGCATAGTGTATAAGTGCATAGTGTATAAGTGCATAGTGCATAAGTGCATAGTGTATAGGTGTATAGTGCATAAGTGCATAGTGCATAGTGTATAAGTGCATAGTGCATAAGTGCATAGTGCATAAGTGCATAGTGCATAGTGCATAAGTGCACAGTGCAGAGTGTATAAGTGCATAGTGTATAGGGCATAAGTGCATAGTGCATAGTGTATAAGGGCTTAGTGCATAAGTGCATAGTGCATAAGTGCATTAGTGCATAGTGTATAAGTGCATAGTGTATAAGTGCATAAGTGCATTAGTGCATAGTGCATAGTGCATAAGTGCATAGTGTATAGTGCATAGTGCATAGTGCATAAGTGCATAGTGTATAAGTGCATAGTGCATAAGTGCATAAGTGTATAGTGCATAAGTGCATAGTGTATAAGTGCATAGTGTATAAGTGCATAGTGCATAAGTCCATAGTGCATAATGTATAAGTGCATAGTGCATAAGTGCATAGTGCATAAGTGCATAATGTATAAGTGCATAGTGTATAAGTGCATAGTGTATAAGTGCATAGTGCATACGTGCATAGTGCATAAGTGCATAATGTATAAGTCCATAGTGCATAAGTGCATAGTGCATAAGTGCATAATGTATAAGTGCATAGTGTATAAGTGCATAGTGTATAAGTGCATAGTGCATATTGCATACGTGCATAGTGCATAAGTGCATAATGTATAAGTCCATAGTGCATAAGTGCATAATGTATAAGTGCATAGTGTATAAGTGCATAATGTATAAGTCCATAGTGCATAGTGTATAAGTGCATAGTGCATAAGTGCATAGTGCATAAGTGCGTAATGTATAAGTGCATAGTGTATAAGTCCATAGTGCATACGTGCATAGTGCATAAGTGCATAATGTATAAGTGCATAGTGTATAAGTGCATAATGTATAAGTCCATAGTGCATAGTGTATAAGTGCATAGTGCATAAGTGCATAATGTATAAGTCCATAGTGCATAAGTGCATAGTGCATAAGTGCATAATGTATATATTCTGCCCTCATAGCACGTGACTGTGTTCCATTAGACAGATAGCAAACATTTAGAATAAAGTCCCAAGGCGTACTTTTCTTGGTAATTATTCTTTACTGTAAAACTGCAAATACAGAAAATGAAATATGTAAATAAACATTACAGGAAAACATGAATACAATAATACTGTTCAATTACAGTGTACAAAGTTAACATTAAAAGGCAGTTAACTCGCTTGTTACAGTCAAAGATCCATAACAACTTGATTAAATTTGTAAATTACTTACAGTCAAATGTTTTCCGAGGATAAACTGTTAAAAGATCGCATATATGAGCTGTGCTGCGTCAACTTCGTCTTTCTCTCCTTTCTGCGCGTTCTAGAACATGCGCACTTCAGTGAAAGCAGATCGCGATTTCAAAATAAAAGCCCCGGGGGAAATCCGCAATATATACAAATAAAACAATACAATAATACACAAGAAATAACATTTTGATTTCTAAGAACAACACACTCCCCCGCATGGTATAATGAAATTATGCCACTATTTCTTCTTGCATTTAAAGAGTTTAGTCTTTCAGAAAGTCTCTACGATTCCTGAGAAAAGAGAACAACTACTTCTGAGATTGGTCTCAGAAAGAATTTAGCGGTACCTTGGTCAACAATTTTCAGTTCTACTTTACGAACCTTTTTGTCTGCACTTGGAAAGGTTTTTACAACAAGTCCAACAGGCCAGTTATTCCTTGGTGTCTGACTTTCTTTCAAGAGCACGACATCACCAACTTTTACATTTGGTTTCTCATCAAACCACTTTTTGCGATTCTGCAGTGTTGACAAATAGTCCCTTCGCCACCTTTTCCAAAAGGTATCGGCGAGACACTGCACTTGTTTCCATTGTTTTGTATGGAGATCCCTTGTGTCAAAATCTCCCTCAGGAGCTGAAACTGCATTCTGCTTCTGTGTCAACAACAATGCTGGAGTGAGTATTTCAGGTACGTCTGGGTCCGTTGACACTGGTATTAAAGGCCTTGCATTGATAATAGCCATAACTTCCGCCATTAGAGTTGACAAAACCTCATGTGTGAGGCGTGTAGGCTTTTGAATCAGCATACCATCCAGAATTCGTCTAGCAACTCCAATGAGTCTCTCCCAAGATCCCCCCATGTGTGAAGCATGGGGTGGATTGAATATCCATGTGCATCCTGTGTCGCTGAGATACTCATTTAACTCAGAGTCATTCACATTGATTTTCAACTCTTTGCAGGCACCTACAAAGTTTGTACCTCTATCAGATCGAAGTATTTTTGCTGGGCCACGAATGGAGAAAAATCGTCGCAATGCATTGATGAAACTCGACGTAGACATAGATTCAATCAACTCAATATGCACTGCTCTGACAGACAGGCACACAAAAATCACTGCCCAGCGCTTTGAATCTGCACTGCCACCTCTTGTACGACGTGTGACTACACTCCATGGGCCAAACACATCAATGCCCACATTAGTAAAGGGTGGTTCAGTAGATAGTCTATCTGCAGGCAAACTTGCCATCTTTTGAGTCTGCAACCTTCCTCTTAACTTGCGGCAGATAACACAGTTGTGAATGATGTTGGAAACGAGACGTTTGCTCCCTATTATCCAAAATCCAGCTGCTCTGATGGCTCCATCAGTAAAATGGCGTCCCTGGTGCGCTACTTGGTTGTGATAGTGTCTAACCAGGAGGGTGGCAACATGATGTTTCTGTGGGATAATGAGAGGATGCTTTTCTCTTTGAGACAGGTCTGATGAAGATATGCGACCTCCAACTCTCAGCAAACCATCATCAATTACTGGATTTAATTTTTTGAGGAGGCTTCGTTTTGGAAGGACAACTCCATTTTCAAGGCACTCAAACTCTTCCATAAATGTTTCGTGTTGCACACAGCGTATGATTGTATTCTTGGCTTGTGTCAACTCACTTGTGCTACAAGATTTGTTGCAGTAATGCCAACCTTTGCAATGAGCCTCATCCGTTTTACCACAACAGGATCTTGCAATATGGATTAGTCGAGCTATTGACTTACAGAGAGTCTTCCAGTTAGAAAACCTCTCAAATCTGTGAGAGCTTAGCTGAGCTGCAGACATCTTTGTGGCCAGGACTGAAATGTCAGGTCGTATTTCAGCATCAGGTTCCACCAATTCAAAGGTCTCAGTCAATTCTTGAGCATTGCTCTGGAGTAGAAATTGTGGTCCAGAAAACCAACAAGTGTACTGCAAACGTTCTGCTGATACAGCTCTTGTGGCAAGGTCTGCTGGGTTGTTGTTGGTATTCACATAACACCACTGTTCAGGATGTGTCGATTTCCTTATTCGAGCTACCCTATTGGCTACGTATACATAGAATCTCTTGGTGGCATTATGGATATATCCTAAGACTATCCTGCTATCCGTGAAGAACCTGACTGAGTCTATTTCCTCATCAATCTCATCCCTGATCATTTCATACATTTCCACCGCTAGCACAGCTGCACATAATTCTAAGCGAGGTATTGTGTGAGCTGGATGAGGGGCTAACTTTGCTTTCCCCATGACAAACCCAACTTGGCATTGGCTATCAGCATCAACAACCCTAAGGTAAGCTACTGCTCCTATTGCAACTGTGGAGGCATCTGAGAAGAAGCACAGTTCTTTTCTTAGTGCGGCAGACAGCGGAATAGGTACATACGGTCTCTTAATCTGCAAATGTTCCAATGTCATTAGAGAATTTCTCCATTCATTCCACTCTGCTTGTCTTTCAGTTGAAAGAGGTGCGTCCCAGTCACTCTGTTCAGATGAAAGTTCTCTGAGTAAAACTTTTCCTTGCACTACGACGGGAGCCAGAAATCCAAGTGGGTCGTAAAGACTATTCACTGTAGATAGAATGCCCCTTCTTGTAAATGGCTTCTCTTCTTGATTCACTTGGAAGTTAAAGCTGTCAGTCTCTAGGTTCCAAGAGAGACCCAGGCTGTGTTGGACAGGCAAATCATCAACTCCTAGGTCTAAGTCCTTCAAATCTTTGGCATGATCTTCTTTGGGAAATGCTTCCATAACGGTTTTGCTGTTGGATGCGATTTTGTGTAATCGAAGATTTGACTCTGCAAGCATCTTCTGTGTGCTCCTGAAGAGATTAACGGCTTCCTCAGAAGTGGAGACTGAAGTCAGTCCATCATCAACATAAAAATTTCTCACTACAAAGTGCTTTGCATCAGAGCCATGCTCGTTTTCTCCCTGCAGAGCAGCGCGTCGCATACAGTAAATTGCCACGGCAGGTGAAGGACTGTTCCCAAATACATGGACTTTCATCCTGTACTCAGTTACCCTTTCGTCTAGGTTGTTGTCTTCATACCACAAAAACCTTAAATAATCTCTGTGGTCTTCACGTACTACAAAACAGTAAAACATCTGCTGTACATCCGCTGTCACTGCAATGCTCTCTTTTCGGAATCTCATGAGAACTCCAAGAAGTGTATTGTTCAAATCAGGTCCAGTGAGTAATACCTTGTTAAGTGACATGCCTTCAACTTCTGCACTTGAGTCAAACACAACCCTGATTTGATCAGGTTTCTGCGGGTGGTACACACCAAACATGGGAAGATACCAGCTCTCTTTTCCTTCATCTATGGGAGGGGCATGCTCTGCGTGGTCATTGTCAAAAAGTTTTTGCATGAATTCAATGAACTGGTGTTTCATCTCAGGTTTTTTATCGAGAGTTCTTCGAAGTGATGTGAGGCGTTTCATTGCCTGATCTCTGTTATTTGGCAAACGGGACCTTGAAGATCGAAAGGGTAATGGTGCGACCCAGCTATTTGCAGAATCCTGGAAGACATCACGGTCCATGATTTCTAGAAAAGCTTTGTCTTCCCTAGAAAGACCAGGTTTGTCGTCGTCTCGCGTTGTTTGGAACACTGCACAGCCTAAGTTATCAGTAGTTTTCCTTAAACTTGATTTCCCATTGTTATCGGGTAACATGTAGTGTTGCTCTAGTGTTCCATCTACACATTCCTTCACTTGAATCTGTTTTGGACAAGGAGTGAGATATGATGTGCGACCGTTACTGAGCACATGTTTTTCGGTACACATTCACACTCAAAGGGCGATGTGCTGTTCCCAAGCATACTTCCCCAACTATCACCCATCCGAGATCCAGTCGCTGAGCATATGGAGCATCATTGGGTCCATTTATTTGCTCCCTAACTTTGTGCAGCCTTAGAATGTCTCTTCCAAAAAGTAAGAGAATAGGAGCATTGGGATCAACCGCAGGGATTTGATTTGCAACTGGTCGTAAGTGTGGATAATGCTGTGCAACATCTGGAGAGGGAATCTCTGTTCTATCATCTGGCAGCATATCACACTCAATCAAGGTTGGTAGTGAGAGTTTTGTTCGTCCATCTATAGATTCTACCATAAAGTTGATAGCTCGCCGTCCAGAAATCTGATTTACCCCAGCACAGGTCTTAATAGTGTATGGGGAGAAGCTGGCTTTGATCTCGAAAAGATTGAAAAACTCTGTCTTGGCTAAAGATCTGTTACTTTGCTCATCTAAGACAGCATAAACCCGGACTGCTTTCTCTCTTTTGCCAGCAGGATACACTTTCACCAGACAAATTTTAGAGCATGATCTTGCATGACTGGACTCACCACATATCTCTGTGCATTTTGAAGTAACCGAGGTGGTTGAGATATCAGTCTGCTCCCTGCATTGCTCTTTCTCCTTGACAGGCTTATCTGCAGTTAGAAATGTTGGATCTGGGTGCAGAGCGGTAACATGTCTTTCGCTGTTACATTCAGAGCATCTAATTTGAGTTTTGCAATTTTTCGCAATGTGTTTTGTAGAGTCACAGCACCTGAAGCAGATACGATTTTCTTTTAGAAAGGATTTGCGCTCCTCTATTGGTCTCTCTCTAAAGGCTCTACACTTCTTGAGAGGGTGAGGTTTGTGGTGAATAGGACAGTGCCGATCTGGACTTTCAATTCGTGGCTGAGACGGTTTAGACAGCAGATCTAATGTCTGAGATGACACTTCTGTTCGATGTACAGTTACAGAACTCCTTCCACTGAATTTGTTAGGTTCTGCTCTGCTTGATGCTAGTTGAGTACTAGAGGTGGAGAATGAGAAACTGGGGTCATTCCTTATTTTAGCTTGATTTCTCACAAACTGTGAGAAAAAGACAAACGGTGGGAATGCTACCTGATTTTCTTCCTTATATTTGGACCCCTGAACTATCCATTTGTCTTGGAGGCTTGTGGGTAATTTCTCCACTATTGGATTAACCCCACGTGGAGTGTCGAGATAAGCAAGGCCTGGAAGATACCCATCAGCTTTAGCACATTCCAGTTCAAGAAGAATATCTCCTAACTCTCTCAATTTGTGGTTGTCCTTGTTTGACAGTTTCGGTAGATTCTCAATTTTCTTTAGAAGTGCGTTTTCAATCACTTCAGGTGCTCCATAGCACTCCTCTAAGCGCTGCCAAGCCATACTGATTGCTGCTATTGCGTTAAGAACATGCACAGATCTTATTCTTTTTACTTGTTCAGAGGAGTCTTTTCCTAGCCATTTTACCATCAAATCCAACTCCTCTCTGGCTGTTAGATTCAGTTCTCTAGTTGAATTAACAAAAGAGGCTTTCCACGCCCAGTAGTTCTCTGGGCAGTCATCAAATTTCAGAAGACCAGAACTGACCATTTCACGTCTGATCAGATATTTGGTTAAATCTGATGTAACTGGTGTCTCTGGTACATATTGTGACTGAATAAATGATGTTCGTTTCACACCATTCTCATTTTCTGCTTCTTTCTTTACAGAATCAGTCTTTTGCTTTGTGAAACGTGGTTTGTCTACACCTGCACTAGGTGGCGCCAGCAGGGTATAATCAACACCAGCCGCAACTGAAAGCAATGGTGACTTAACTTTGGTTTCTAACGGCTCAACATTAAATGGGAGTTCTGTGAACGATTCTCTTGAGTGCTGTTGTACATACTCACAAGTACGCTGAGCAACATTGACTGGCTGCATGTCAGGAACTGGTTTTACATGAAATGTGCCACTTTCAAGCTCTTGCTCTTCTTCCTCATATGCTGCTGCTTCAGCTGAAGCGACTGCTGCTGCACGTTCAACTTGTAAGATGTGTAGACTTGCATCCAAGTCTGCTTTTTGTTTCAACATACTTGCTTCAAGTTCCGCTTTTTGTTTTATCATATTTGCTTCTTTCTCTGCATAGGCGATTTGAGCGCGTGCTGCAACTGCTTTAGCTCTGGCTCTCATAGCTGCTGAGCTTGTGCTGGACCTTTTTGATGATGACCTGGATGAACGAGATCTTGTTTCCATCTGTTGAAGAGGCTCTGTGAATTTCTTTATATGCTCCCCTTCCTCAGTTGGTTGATAGCTTGCTCCTTGTTGTTTCTCCATTGTGAGTTGCACTTTATCTTCAGGAGGAGGAACTCTCTTGGAAGAACGCAGTATCATGAGCTGTTCATGCAGTAATCTTGTTAAGCTTAGCCCGCTGTGATGATGACTTTTTACTATTCTGCCCTCATAGCACGTGACTGTGTTCCATTAGACAGATAGCAAACATTTAGAATAAAGTCCCAAGGCGTACTTTTCTTGGTAATTATTCTTTACTGTAAAACTGCAAATACAGAAAATGAAATATGTAAATAAACATTACAGGAAAACATGAATACAATAATACTGTTCAATTACAGTGTACAAAGTTAACATTAAAAGGCAGTTAACTCGCTTGTTACAGTCAAAGATCCATAACAACTTGATTAAATTTGTAAATTACTTACAGTCAAATGTTTTCCGAGGATAAACTGTTAAAAGATCGCATATATGAGCTGTGCTGCGTCAACTTCGTCTTTCTCTCCTTTCTGCGCGTTCTAGAACATGCGCACTTCAGTGAAAGCAGATCGCGATTTCAAAATAAAAGCCCCGGGGGAAATAATTCGCAATATATACAAATAAAACAATACAATAATACACAAGAAATAACATTTTGATTTCTAAGAACAACACAGTATAAGTGCATAGTGTATAAGTGCATAGTGTATAAGTGCATAATGTATAAGTCCATAGTGCATAGTGTATAAGTGCATAGTGTATAAGTGCATAATGTATAAGTCCATAGTGCATAGTGTATAAGTGCATAGTGCATAAGTGCATAGTGCATAAGTGCGTAATGTATAAGTGCATAGTGTATAAGTCCATAGTGCATACGTGCATAGTGCATACGTGCATAATGTATAAGTGCATAGTGTATAAGTGCTTAGTGCATACGTGTATAGTGTATAGGTACATACTATCATATCAGGGAGTCTTTCTTTGATTAAGAAAATGATGCCCTTTTGACATGATAAACCTGAATTCAGTCTATATTTCCTGATTACTCATGCACTGATGCCGTTGAGAATAGGTCACACACTACACAAAATATTTTCCAGCACAAATATCTCAACATTCTTACATCAAGACACATTTACTGGAGAAGCACAATCACTGAAGATATGAAGTCAAAACAAAACAAAAAATTTAATTAAAAAGAAGTGAGTTTGTGCTTAAAACAAGAACAAATATCTGGAAGTGGAGTCAGAAAAATAAATTTAAAGGGAAAAGTTTATTTTTCAGAACCCATTTGTTCTAGTTCTGATACATTTTTTAAAGAGAGAAAAAAAACGTGTTATATGATGTAATTTTGCTTCTCCAGTAAATGAATATTTGATGAAAGGATGTTTGTGCTGGGAAACGAGACAGAAACTCAGAGGAAGAGCATCAGTGGGATAGTTTCACTGATTTCAGTAATGACTGATTTTAACATCTTTATCCCCGACATGCTATGAGTTCAAACCGCGTTCACTTGTGTGAGATACGAGCTTGAATGTCAGCTTTTAAATCTTTATTTATAAGCAAATCAAATACAGTGTCAGTGTGAAGAAATCCCAAGCTGGAGCTGGATATGCATGAAAGCGGCGCAGCGCAGGGCAATCGTCCTCCATGCTGGGTCCATGAACACACACACACACACACACACACACACACACACACACACACACACACACACACACACAGCTGATTCCCCTCCTGCTGCATCTCAGTGTGTGTCCGCCAGGGCTTGAGTTTGGAGACGTAATGCTGGGTTAGATAACAGCCACAGAAGCGAAGACTCGCCGCTGGTACGCCTTATCTCCAAATGTGCTGTCACTACCCCACAAAACATGTCCATCTTTCAACACAAAACAGAAAAATTAAACATACAGTCATGACCATTAAGATTGCGTTTGCATAGGGACAAAATTACAAGCATTTACCCTTTGAAGTCTCCTCATGTAATGCATCTTGAGGATATTTCCTGTTATTCTCATGGTTGATTCTCAATTCTTTAATACACATTTTTGTTCATATTTTAATTTATAATGCGGTAAATTGCAAATAGTTCAGTGATCTGGACTGACTTGTTAAAAGCAGTGTTTATTTTAGAATAATTTAGACACTATTATAATATTTTTATGAATATTTTGCTTTTATTTTTATATTTCCTGATTTAATTTTAGTATTTTTTTAATTAATATTCTTTTTTAATTAGTTTATTTTCTGATTTAATTAAAATTTTAGTTGAAGTTTTAGTATTTTTTTTTAATTAATAATCTTGTTTTGTTTTTTATATTTTCTGATTTCATTTTAATTTTAGTTAAAATTTTTGTAATTTTGTCATTTTTGTCATATATTTTTTTATTAATTTTTATTTAAATTTGAGTTTTATTTATTTTATACATCAAGTTAAACTAAATGATAATGAAAAATAATTGTGATATTATAATATTTTGTTTTTTGTCATGTTAATTAATTTAACAAAATCATTTTTATTAATTTGTATTTAAATTTTAGTTTTTCTTATTTTATCCATAAACGATAATGAGAAGAGGTTTATGAATATTTTGATTATCTGATTTAATTTCAATTTTATTTGAAGTTTTAGTATTTTTGCCATTTTTGTTAATTAGTTAAAAAATGTCTATATATTTTTATTTAATTAAAATTTTTTCTTATTATATACATTAAGTTAAACTAAAAGATAATGAGAAATAATTGTGATATTATTATAATATTTAGTTTTTTTGTCATGTTAATAAATTTAACAATGTCTATTTGTATTACAATTTTAGTTTTTCTTATTTTATCCATCAAGTTAAACTAAAAGATAATGAGATAAAAGTTTTATGAATAATTTGCTCTTTTTATATATTTTTTTATATTTTAGTTAAAGTTTTAGTAATTTTGTTAATTAGTTAAATAGTTTTTATAAATTTTTACTTCAGTTTTAATTTCACTTACATCAAGTTAAACTAAATGATAATGAAAAATAAATGAGATACTATTATTATTTTTTATTTCATGATTTCATTTGAATTTTATCTAAAGTTGTAGTATTTTTGTCATGTTAACGAGTTTAAAAATGTTACATTTTTTTCAGCCGGTTTCGTCATTTTGTCTAAGAGTGGGCGGAGCCAAAAAGATGGATAGACACTCTCTATACTCATCTAGTGTAAATAAAATACAAACATGGAGTCCATAAGGAAATGCTCTCGCAGTGCTCAGACCAGAGAGCGAGCGATCTCCTTAAATGTGTGTGTAAAGCATCTCTTATATGCTGACTCCACTCAAACGCCACATCCATCACTTGAACCATCCCTGAAAGAGAACAGCTGACAGAAGAGCGGAGCAGTGAGAGGTGAAGAGAGAAATGCTCAGTAGATAAGCGGAGCTGAAGAGCTGAAGACGTGTGTAAGATACACCGAGCCCAATCCCTTGCTTTCTGCACACAAGCACTTTTAAAAGTCCAGTGAGTTTCCTGATGTGGAAAAATATGTTTGAGGCTTCGCGGTTTCGGGAGGCAAATTCTGCTCTCTTGCGTTTCAGTAGCATTGGGCACATTATGTGTGTGTGTGTTGTGATGTGCATGCAGGACGGCTGAAATCCTCATTGTGTGTTGTGTGTTGTGTTGTGTTTTCAGCTGGGCTGTAGGGAAATCGCACAGGACTGCCTAAAGATGTACTTTGAAGGCAAACCGCCGGTGAATCAGTTCCTGTGCCGGGCGTTTCTCTGCCAAGGTCAGCTCGTCTCCTCACACTCCATCACCTCAGCGGTAAGTCAGAGCAGTGGATAGACTTCTGCACACTGGACATGCCAATAAACACACACACACCGAACAGACATAACACCGAGCAGGGGCCGGATTCACGAAAATCTTCTTAAAGGGTTAGTTCACCCAAAAATGTAAATTGTGTCATTAATGACTGAGCCTCATGTGGTTGGACACCCGTCAGACCTCCGTTCATCTTCAGACACAAATGAAGATATTTTAGTGTAAAGCTGATGCTCTGAAAGGCCTCCATTGGCTCAACTTTACACTCTCAAGACCCTTAAAAGACACTAAAGACTAAAGTTACAAAGTCCATCTCACTACAGCGGCTCTACAATAACTTTATGAAGACGAGAATAGTTTCTGTGCGCAAAAAAACCCTAAATAACGACTTATATAGTGATGACGATTTCAAAACACGGCCTCATGAAGCTTCGAAGCGTTATGAATCAGTGAGTCGATTCAGCTGTTTGGAGCGTTATGAATCAGTGAGTTGATTCAGCTGTTTGGAGCGTTATGAATCAGTGAGTCGAATCAGCGGTTCGGAGCGTTATGAATCAGTGAGTCGAATCAGCGGTTCGGCGTTATGAATCAGTGAGTCGAATCAGCGGTTCGGCGTTATGAATCAGTGAGTCGAATCAGCGGTTCGGAGCGTTATGAATCAGTGAGTCGAATCAGCGGTTCGGCGTTATGAATCAGTGAGTCGAATCAGCGGTTCGGAGCATTATGAATCAGTGAGTCGAATCAGCAGTTTGGAGCGTTATGAATCAGTGAGTCGATTCAGCTGTTTGGAGCGTTATGAATCAGTGAGTCGATTCAGCGGTTCGGAGCGTTTTGAATCAGTGAGTCGATTCATTAATGACTGAGCCTCATGTGGTTGGACACCCGTCAGACCTCCGTTCATCTTCAGACACAAATGAAGATATTTTAGTGTAAATCTGATGCTCTGAAAGGCCTCCATTGGCTCAACTTTACACTCTCAAGACCCTTAAAAGACACTAAAGACTAAAGTTACAAAGTCCATCTCACTACAGCGGCTCTACAATAACTTTATGAAGAGACGAGAATAGTTTTTGTGCGCAAAAACCCTAAATAACGACTTATATAGTGATGACGATTTCAAAACACGGCCTCATGAAGCTTCGAAGCGTTATGAATCAGTGAGTCGAATCAGCAGTTTGGAGCGTTATGAATCAG
This sequence comes from Gobio gobio, assembly GCF_949357685.1. Lineage (NCBI taxonomy): Eukaryota > Metazoa > Chordata > Actinopteri > Cypriniformes > Gobionidae > Gobio > Gobio gobio. The sequence continues at coordinate 49,337,120 of NC_137111.1, forward strand.
TGAGTCGATTCAGCAGTTTGGAGCGTTATGAATCAGTGAGTCGAATCAGCGGTTCGGAGCGTTATGAATCAGTGAGTCGAATCAGCGGTTCGGCGTTATGAATCAGTGAGTCGAATCAGCGGTTCGGCGTTATGAATCAGTGAGTCGAATCAGCGGTTCGGAGCGTTATGAATCAGTGAGTCGAATCAGCGGTTCGGCGTTATGAATCAGTGAGTCGAATCAGCGGTTCGGAGCATTATGAATCAGTGAGTCGAATCAGCAGTTTGGAGCGTTATGAATCAGTGAGTCGATTCAGCAGTTTGGAGCGTTATGAATCAGTGAGTCGATTCAGCAGTTTGGAGCGTTATGAATCAGTGAGTCGAATCAGCGGTTCGGAGCGTTATGAATCAGTGAGTCGAATCAGCGGTTCGGCGTTATGAATCAGTGAGTCGAATCAGCGGTTCGGCGTTATGAATCAGTGAGTCGAATCAGCGGTTCGGAGCGTTATGAATCAGTGAGTCGAATCAGCGGTTCGGCGTTATGAATCAGTGAGTCGAATCAGCGGTTCGGAGCATTATGAATCAGTGAGTCGAATCAGCAGTTTGGAGCGTTATGAATCAGTGAGTCGATTCAGCTGTTTGGAGCGTTATGAATCAGTGAGTCGATTCAGCGGTTCGGAGCGTTTTGAATCAGTGAGTCGATTCATTAATGACTGAGCCTCATGTGGTTGGACACCCGTCAGACCTCCGTTCATCTTCAGACACAAATGAAGATATTTTAGTGTAAATCTGATGCT
>NC_137111.1:49342894-49370394 GCF_949357685.1 Gobio gobio
TGTTGACACCACTATAGGGCATATATTATGCCACATCAGCAATCATAAACGCCTGTCGTCTCAACACGAAGCATCTTCACACACTCTAAAAAAAAAGTCTCGTAATCATAAGGGAACCTTTTTTAGTGCTATATAGCACCAATTTTGGTGCTTCAGTGGTTCTTCAGAGGTGCTATATAGCACCTTAGTCAAAGAACCGGTGAAGAACCTCTGAAGAACCGCTGAAGAACCTCTGAAGCACCAAAATTGGTGCTATATAGCACTAAAAAAGGTTCCCCTATGATTACGAGCCAAGAACTATTTTTGGTGCCATATAGAACCTTTTTTTTTTAGAGTGCATGGAGTCAACTTTGAAACATGAACACTAGGAAACTATGGAGGGCCGTCATGTTATCAGTGTGTTCCTCCGCCAGAGCGTCTCTGCTAACACACACCATTCTCTAGTGGATAAATTAGCCTCTCTGAAATAGAGTCTTCACCCGTCTTTCTGCGGTCCTCACCCATCCTGCAATAATTGCTTTATTTCTCATGGACATTGAGGTCTCCTGTGGCTCTTTGAAGGGCCGTTGCTGTGAGCTCATTACACATCCACTAGGCCTCAGATCTGAGCCCGCGTTCAGGATAAATTGAGATGTACTGAAAAACTTCCCAACAGCGATAGCTTGAATAATTAATGGGGATATTTTTATTCTCTTTCTGCTCGTTCTCACTTCATTAGATATCATTTCCTGGTGTTCAACGCCTCGCTGCTGTACCTGCAGTCCGTCCGGCTGTTCCTGCGGCCCGGGAAGCGTCAGCATCTGGAGTCTTCTCTCACGCAGGTGGTCAAGGCTCTGGAGGAGGTTCAGGATCCTGACCATGCATGGAGGGCTGAGCTAATGCTGTAGGTGGCCTCACTTGTAATGTAGTTGATGTAGTTGTTTTATGCACCCAATGTACACGAGGTAGCTGTGTTTTACTACACTTATAGGCAGTTCTTGAAGTGGAAAAAATATAGAGTAAGGTCCAACAAAGTGTTTTTTTACACATGCACTGTAAAAAAAAAGAAGGTTGTACAACAAAAAAATCTTAGTACTAATTTCGCCTAGCTTTTTCTTGTTGACTCAACTTTTGTAAATAACAGTTATACTGAAAATAAGTTGTCTGTGACATAAAAAATGTTTAGTTGAGTCAACTTGACATTATTTGTTTTCTGGAGAGATGCAACACACCCTTTTCACATTTCCGGGTGTCTCAGAGCAGAAGTCGTCATAGTTGGGTTAAATATTATAGCTGTGAATGAGAGAATACATTACATTTTTTTTGTGTGTGCCCATTTGGTCACATAGCAAAAGAAAAATGCCACAGTTGTGATTTCACAACTTTCAAAAAGAGTGAGATTGATAACAGCAGTGAAAAGAGAGAAAATATTTTTTACCATAACTCCCATAGACGCTATTACTAAACACCCTCACAGCAGCGGTAACTTTTTTATTGTAATTTGATGCAAAAGTAATAAAATACAACGTATTATTGTTATAAATGTACATATATTTTTTTTAAATGAAAATACAAAAAACTTTGCAGGATTTACGTTAAAACATCACAGTCTGTGAAAAGGGTCTACTATTCTGTAACAAATCTTTTGTAGTTGAGCCAATTCAAGAAATGTTGTCCATCGGAAACAGAAGTTCTTAAAGGGATAGTTCACCCAAAAATGAAAATTAGCCCATGATTTACTCACCCTCATCCTAGGTGTATGTGACATTCAAATAGTTATTTGACGGACAGATGCACTTTTTATGGACTTCAAAAGCAGAGCAACTATTAATCAAATTCTAATGCTTGGATTAGCCTGGACTTGTGTAATATAACTCAGATTGTATTCGTCTGAAAGAAGAATGTCATATACACCTAGGATGACTTGAGGGTGATTAAATTATGGGCTAATTTAAATTTTTGGGTGAACTATCCCTTTAAGATTAACAGGTTTAGATGTTGATAAAAAAGGGGGGGGGGGGGTATTAATATACAGATTTTAATACCAGATATTAAAACCCAGATATTAATATACAGATTTTCTCCTCATTGTTGTCACTACAAGAGCAAGCTCCTGATTGGTTAACGCGGGGCGAAATATCAGGGCAAAGTTCAGATTTTTCAACTTGAGCGATTCGCGCGTTCAAAACGCTCAATTCGCGTCCTTCGCGCTGCCTCAATCGCGCGAATCTCACCGCCTCATTCGCGCAAATTGCGCCGCAGAATGCCATTTCGCGTCTCTGCTTTGACTTAAGATGTAAATCACTTGCGCGACAAACATGTGAGGTTTGTTTTTGCAAAATAATCCAAACATGCAAATTGGTTGATAACATAACTGCAATACAGTAGCCAATATTTAACAAAGTGCCATTGGAAGTTATTTTCTTATACTGAACATTTCCTGTCAACCAATTGTTTAGTCGATAATTCAAGACGGTCCATATTTTAAAGCTCTTTCTAACTTGTGCCTTAAAAGTAACAGTTCTTGTAATAGCATTTGTTACAATAAGGATTTAATTATAAGTAAGAGCATTAAAGCAGCACTAGGTAGGTTTTGCTCTTGGGCTCCCCCTACAGTTGGGAATCAGTATTGTCCTCTACTACTGTCATAAACTCTGTCATTCTACATCAGGGGATGCATTGCACGTGCTTTTGTTGACAGCTATGATAGCCCTGAACACGGCAGGAGTTCACATTCAGGAGTTCTGCTTGCGTCGCGTGTCAAATGTCTTCATCCCAGGTACAGTGGCATATGTTTCAGCATGTCATATGAATATCATTTCATGGGTTTTATTTTTTTCAAACGCCAAATGATCGCGATGCTCACGTTTTCAAGCCAGCGTCATTATAGTAGCCTAGGTTATTGGTTCCCGTTTTACAGAATCTATATGATACTTCAGTTCAATGTTTGAGTGGTAGGTAATAACCATATATCGTCAATATTATAATATCACGCTACCCTAGATGAATCTGCAAATAGATTTGCATTATAGCTTCAGCTCACGCCCACGAGCACACGCTGCCCAATGTTGATCCTCCTGCCTTTAATCCCATCACTTTCTCCTTTCCTCTTTTTGCTTTCCTCCGACAAAACCTTTGCTTTCTTATTGTTCTGTGCTGCTTCGGCCATGACTATAACATCGGGCAAACAAATGATAATTGGGCTCGCACATCCGAATTTAAGGAAGTGGGGCTGGAAGTGACGTATATGCCGTAAAGCAGTCGAATTTTGTAGTTCTTTTTGTTCTCTACTACCCGAAACCTGAAGTTTAAAAGTACGATTAAAAACGATACAGACCCCGTCAGGCTATGGCAGATGTGTCATTCAACCTATTGTAAGTCGATGTATCATCACAAGTGTCTTGAAAATATATTATAAAGGTTGAAAAGTTACCTAGTGCTGCTTTAATGGATTCTCATTACCATGCTTAGGGCAATTCTTTTTTATCTATAGCATTTGTTATGAAAAATAGCAACACAGTTACTATAGCCACAACATGCCACAGTTGTAATATACATCCATAGGGAAAAATCTATTATAAATTCTACAACTAGTCTAAATTTACCACAATAAATACAGTATAATGTTATATATTCTAGTAAATGTGGGCATTGTGGCTGTTTTTAGATCATGTTTGACTTTGGGTTTTACTACATTCTCAATAGAATTCATTGCACATTTTATCATCAGCGATCTTACCGCGTTTATAGAGATTTTATCATCTATGTTTGGGCGCTCAGAGTACCGGGAACATCTGAGAAGTGAGGATACGCCACTGATTAAAATAGAGAAGTACCCAATTCAAGCACTGCGTATAGGTCAAATCCTTATGATGTGATCAAACTCTTTCAGGACCGTTTTCTTGTTGAAGCCATGAAATCTTGGAGCACAATGAAAACGCATTGATCTTAAATTGAATCTGAGTCTTTTCCTTGACTCTACGGTCTTTTGTCAAAGAGGTTGCATTGGAAATTCAAATTGGCAAAGGTAAAAGGTGCTGTAAAACAAAAGACATAAAGTCCGAGTGAATGGAGCGAAGGCTCATATTTCATGTGGTTTTCACCTTGTGTTTCTATTCAGACACCTCGTTGAATGTCTGCTTGACGCTGGGAAGAGGAAAGAAGCGGCTGCCATGGCCAAGGTCACCGCTGATTTTATAGAAGCACATAAACCAGAGCTTTATCCCAGGCTTTTCTCCATACAGGTAAATCTTCCGGCTTTCTCCTATGCATTGCATGTCACTTGTGTTATTAATCATGCAGCTCTTTTTCATCTTGTTTGTTTGTTCTCCACAGAACTGCCATGTTTTGGCGTCATTTCTTAGTTGTTCTTAATCAAATAAAGGCACTTCCTGTTTATTCAGTATGTTTTGCTAATATTGCTACTTGTTGATCTGCATAAAAGCGTCTGCTTGTGCTCATTGTATCTCATTGTGTTTCCTCCGCAGGTTCGACACAACCTCATGGATGTCTCTGAGAAGCTGAAGGATGAAAACCCTAAATTGCTTGTGATCTACAAGATCCAAAGGCTTAAACAGTAAGGAGGATATTTCTCACGTCAACAGTGATTTTGGGGGTTCAAGCGTGTAGCATTCTCCCCTAAAAGTGATCGGACCAAACCGTAAGTCATAGAGAGTTGAAACTTTGAGGGATGGTATTACTCACACCGTCTACAATATCCCCAAAGCTCGTCGCAATCGGCCTGATGGTGGCGCTACAGAGCTCAAAAGTACAAAATGGATCATAGCTCCTAAACCGTTTGCCGTAGGCTCAAGTGTCTTTCGGGTGTTTTGGATTTTTTGAAAAACGTACTTTTGCGAACTAGTCCTACGTTTTAGGCCTGATCAGAACCAAACCAGTGCAGCAAGATTCTCTGGAGTCAATAAAAAATAAATAAATAGTTACAATTTTAATTCAGCCCGATTGCACCTTAAGTGTAATTTCCCCTTAAGTTCGCCCTTATGTTTCCCTTAAACCTAAGAGTGTTGCAGAAAAGTGTTACTTAAGGGTTTCTTTAAGTGAAACGTCATAAACACTTAGAATTCCCCTTAAATGCTGTTTTTTCACTTAAGTAATCCCTTAAAAAGCGTTAAGTGTTGCATAAAACCCCTTAACGGTAATTTCTCTAAGTATAACTCAAGGTTTGAAAATCGTAACTTTAAGAGTAACGCAGACAAAAATAAGACGACATGACTGAACCAGCTGAAGATCATTATGTGCCTAGTTTTTAGGGATAAGGAGAACCTTTGGACCATCTTAGCGATGAAAAATTGTTGCAAGAATACACCGATTTGACCATCACACATCGCAACCACTGACACTGAACACTTGCCGTACATTTCTGAACGAGATGAAGAAAAACTCACATAATTAGAGAAGTCGTTTGACGTTATAACAAGTCATTAATGTCTTTATATGTTTCATATAATAGAACCGAAGATATAGATTGTGAATTTAAACATTTCTCGTTTACCAGCGGCTAAAGTCAGGAGGAATAGCCGAGGTGAGGCTGTTCCAGGCGGGATCTCACAACATTTTTAAATAGGCGTTATCTTTACAAATAAACCACCGATTTGAGCTTTAAACTACTACATTCTCCACTGAACAACTCTTAAAACTACATTTCGTGACACAATAACAGTAGTATTTTTCAATTTCGCGGCCGCACAACCACTATGAAAAGCGCAAAAGGACGAACATCAATTTCTGTTCAAACGCTTTATACTCGTGTCCATCTCGCTTTAGACGCGCGAATGCATTCAAAGTTCAAGCGTCGAACTAGACGCGAATTTGACGCTCTATTCACGTTTGGTGTGATTAGTGTTAGTGTTTTGCGTAACTATGGCAACAAGACTTTTATAACGTGAATCCAGGATCGCTGTCGTGAAACACTTCAATGTTTCCCTTAGCTAAGAGAACCGTTTAAGAGATGATATGCAACAGCCTTAAGTTATTCTCTTAGGTAAGGGGAAATCGCCACTTAAGTTCATACTTGAGGGAAAAACTTAAGGTGCTTTATACAAACGGGCAATGGTCCCTAGGGCCGCCAAAATGTTCGAAGTGGGCGGGGCCACTTTTACCAAAATGGATATAATTCGTGAACAGTATGAGATATTTTCACCAAACTTGGCACACATGTGTAAGAGCTCATTCTGTGGTCTCGTGGAAAAGGGTTCGGCGACTGGCCACTTGGTGGCGCTATAATATGGAAAAAAAAAATTATTGGCTATAACCAGGGCTCCGAACCGGTTCAAGGAACGAAAACGAAAACCGGAAACGAACAAAATTTTAAGAGGAACAAAAACGAAAACGAAATCAAAATCAATTTGAATCGTTCTGAACAGAAACGTTAATTTGAAATGACCATTAACCGGTTAATAACCTTATTTTATCGTTCTCTTTAATATTTTAATTTGGCAGTGACCAATCATGAATTGAGTAGCTACAGGATGTGACGTTGACGGATCAAGCGTGAGTGAAATGCCCGCGCAGCATCATCTATGAATCTACCGTCAGTATGAGAGCGCATTTTCATGCCTCAAGTACATTTCTTTCCCCGCTGAGGTCATCAATGAAAGCGCAGGTATTGGAGGACATTCTTTTCGTACGTTTAAATAAGCAGTACGGACTTTAAGCTCAAATAGACTGATTTAGGCTAGTTTATGGATTCCGTTTAAGCCTATCCAAGTAGGCTATAGCATCTATCAAACATTTTTCCTATAGTCTTTCAGATTGCCAATACAGGTTAATGTTTTCTATACGGTTGATGCTTCGTATTAAATGGTATGTTATATTGCATTAAATGATCAAGCTTATTTGGGTGACTGAATTTGATTATGTGATGCGACGTGTTGCGCAGTGTTTGCTTTGAAAATACCAGTTGACGGTGAATTAATGGTTATCCAGTTTATTTACTCTTTATTTATACATTTTTTAAAACAAGTCGTGTTGAAAAAAAGTTGTGTAACGTTACAAAGAATGTTATCACTCTTCTGAAAAGAATTAGGCATAAGAGGCCACTTTCGATTGTCTAACGCTCCAAAACAGGTCCGCTGTTTATGCTTTGTAATTAATGCATGTATTTCTGTTGTGGTTTTAAAAATGTTATGAAATAAATATTCAAGTTGAATTACCATGCGTTATATTATTGAGTGAAAATAAGTCTATTTATACATATTTGTTTAAAGTATAGGCTAAATTAAAATTAACTGGTATTTTTTCAAATCAAACCGTTTTCGGAACAGTAATGTTTAATGAGGAACGCAAAAACGGAAACGCTATAATATCGATTCTGCTCGGAGTGAACCGATTGATATTTTTTTCCTTTTTTAAGCCCTGGCTATAACTACGCATCTCTTAGTCTGATTGACTTGAAAATTGGCATGCAGTGTCTTTGTTCAAGGTGCCAAGACTACCTTTGAGGACATTCGTGCATCTCGAAAAACACGGCTGCCGTCGGCCAATGAAGTTCAAGGTTAACGGAGGCCGATCGGAACAAAACAAAAATAGGTGGATGGAAACACAGCTATTGACATTGACACTGTGGATTAGGTGTGGTGGGTCTCAGTCTGTCATCAGATCGTTTATTTGAAATCTCTGGATGTGAACTCTACTGCTTTATTCCTTTCTGGTGCAGATCAAGTGTTTCCATCGAGTCAGTCACTCACACTGACTGTGGGGTCTAATATAATCTAATAAGACGTGCTGAAAGTCTTGATCTGCGTATGGTTGCAGCTTCCGCCCACCTGTCACATATAATATGGTCACAAGAGTCAAGAGTGGCATAAAATACAAACTATACGGTAACTTTATTATGTCCACCAAGGGCTTCTGTGTCTTCTGAGGTAGTAACAGTAAATCTCACAAGCTATGAATCAAATAGTGCAGTTCCTTGTTTCAAAGAAGGATGGAGGAGTTTTCCCCATCATCTATTCACAGCATCTTCAGGGTCACAAATACAGGAGACTTACAGATCTATAAGCTGCTTCACATCCTCATTGGTTTCATTGGCCATCTCAGCCACAGACCTGAGGTTTGCCTTCAAGGGCACTGCATATGAATTTGACATTCGTACCAAGTGCACTTGATCCGTTTGTAGGCGCAGACATCAGGGATCAGACGACCGCTCAGGCGGATGTGTTTGTCAAACTACGGTTCTGATAGTAAACCTCAAAAAGCCTGCTTTGATCCATGTCCGATCAAATATTTCTGGGACTGGAAATACGTTTTCAGGTTTCCACAGCTGTTTCTATCCTCCTGGAGCAGCAGGTAAATGCATAAATTATCATTATTAATGTGCAGTGTCAATACAGTATTGAAGCGTACGGTCACTCTACTATTACTGGAGTGACACGCACAACATTTCACTCGAAATTTGGAGTAGGATCCTTTGTAAGGTAATGTTATTTTTTGTTTGTTCATCTCTCCTCATCATCTCACTAACACTCCAGGGAGTGAAATGTAAATATAAGTAGATGTTTTTATCTAGAGCGACTTCAAGTTACTGCTCTTTTTTTTGGAAAATTAGTTGCACATGACAACTAGTCACTCTGGGTAAAAATTGCATTTTTGAGAGAAAAGAAACCTTTCATAAGTCACATTATTACATTCAAAAATTAATGTAAAATACATGTAAATACACTCTAAAAAAAAAGTCTCGTAATCATAAGGGAACCTTTTTTAGTGCTATATAGCACCAATTTTGGTGCTTCAGTGGTTCTTCAGAGGTGCTATATAGCACCTTAGTCAAAGAACCGGTGAAGAACCGCTGAAGAACCACTGAAGAACCACTGAAGAACCACTGAAGAACCGCTGAAGAACCACTGAAGCACCAAAAATGGTGCTATATAGCACTAAAAAAGGTTCCCCTATGATTACGAGCCAAGAACTATTTTTGGTGCCATATAGAACCTTTTTTTTTTTAGAGTGTAGAACAAAAACATTATAAATGCATGTATTTTAGTTCCCCTCACACCACAACAAATCCTTTAAATTGATTGGTATTCAGAACAAATATAATTCAAACATAAAATGATAATGCCATTCCTTCTAATTTAGGCTCACTTTCTTCTCTCATTCGGCACAAATATAAATGTGCATGCTTGAGGGTTGTGTTTTGCTCATTGACACAGACAGGATTTGATTTTCCCCAAAATGCTAGTTAATGTTATCGTATTGGAGTAAAACTTGCTGACTTTGCACACACAGGGTAGAGCAACTTCCTACATTTTTTAAATAATTTTTGTACTTTTTCCCTCCACCTTGTCACACCATTCCCAGTAAAAAAAAATTATCGCCCTACAAAAAACTGCTTGTAAATGTCTCATTATGCGATATTATTACCAAAATATTGGATTCAATCTTTTTGTCAACTTGTTTTTTTTTTTTTTCAATTAGCACAGGTTTTGTATTTCTTTTTGGAAGAGATTGATCGTAGGCCTCATTGATCTGAGCTCATGCATTTATTTTACTTATTTTAAATAGTGGCCGGTTCTCCACTGGTCCTTCCTCTGAGCACTTTTGATAGAGACTGGCCACTGCAGACTGGGATCATCCCACAAGAGCTGCAGTTTTGGAGATGCTCTGACCCAGTCATCTAGCCATCACAATCTGGCCCTCGTCAAACTCGCTCAAATCCTTACGCTTGCCCATTTTTCCTGCTTCTAACACATCAACTCTGAGGACGAAAATGTTCACTTGCTGCCGAATATATCAGGAGATCATCAGTGTTACTCACTTCACCTGGTCATAATGTTATGTCTATCTTTTTCCTAATAATTGAACCCATGATTTTGCACTGAGATCAGAGACTAAGTGTGTTTGTTTGCATGTTCTCCACAGTTTGGTTGCTGTGAATGAAAGGAGAGATGAGGTGAAGGCACTGAAGGAGGTGTTCCTGCTGCTGACCCAGTCATCAGAACCCAAAGCATCCAGTCCTCATCCACACAAGCACAGCTCCAGCGCTCCACCCAGCCTCCCTGCATCCAGTGCTCCACCCATCACACACAGCTCCAGCGCTCCACCCAGCCTCCCTGCATCCAGTGCTCCACCCATCACACACAGCTCCAGCGCTCCACCCAGCCTCCCTGCATCCAGTGCTCCACCCATCACACACAGCTCCAGCGCTCCACCCAGCCTCCCTGCATCCAGTGCTCCACCCATCACACACAGCTCCAGCGCTCCACCCAGTGTCCTCAACTCCACTCCTCCATCCAGCTCCTGCAGCTCCAGCGTATGTCTGGATCACGAGCCGTCCATCCCTCTGACTGACAGGTGCTTGTCACAGCTCATCCTGATGTTCAATAAAAGATTTTATATTTAGTGTTTTCCAGTACAAATATCTAAACATTCTTAAATGAAGATACATTTGCTGGAGAAGCAAAATTACTGAAGATAGCAAGTGAATTTACTCTTAAAACAAGATTAAATATCTGCCAATGGGGTCAGAAAAAATAACTTAATCCCAAAGGGAAAACACACTGCAAAAAATGCTTTTCTTATTTAGTATTTTTGTCTTGTTTTCAGTCCAAATATCTAAAAAATCTTACATTAAGAAGCATTTACTAGACAAGCAAAAGTTTTTGTCTTGTTTTGGGGAAAAATAACTCAAAATGAAGGAAGTTTTTGCTTAAAATAAGCAGAATAATCTGCCAATGGGGTTAGCAAAATAATCTTAATTCAAACAGAGAACAACATTATTTTGCTAACCCCATTGGCAGATTATTCTGCTTCATTTTGAGTTATTTTCCCCCAAAACAAGACAAAAACTTTTGCTTGTCTAGTAAATGCTTCTTAATGTAAGATTTTTTTAGATATTTGGACTGAAAACAAGACAAAAATACTAAGTAAGAAAAGCATTTTTTGCAGTGTAAGATCATTTTTCAGACCACATTGGCAGATATTTATTCTTGTTTTAAGCAAAACATGTTTTCATTTATTTATTTTTACATTTATTTCGCGAATACATTTCATTGCACAGAGTAAGAGAGAAAGACTATGGGCCCTATTCTAACGATCTGAAACGCAAGTGTCAAAGCGCGAAGCGCAAGTAACTTTGTGGGCGGGTCTCGGCGCTGTTGCTATTTTCCCGGCGGGATAAATGGCTCTTGCGCCCGGCGCAAATCTAAAATGGGTTGGTCTGAAGTAGCTTCATTATTCATAGGTGTGGTTTGGGCGTAACGTGAATAAACCAATCCGAGCGTCATCCAACATTCCCTGTAAAAGCAGGTGCGCAAGTTCCATTATGGATTGCTATTATTATGGCGTATTTACCAGGCGCACGCCAGGAGCGGTTCACAGCCGAGGAGACTGATGTTCTTGTAAGAGCAGTGAAAGACAGAGAAGTGAAGTTGTAATGTTGTACATTATGGTAAAGGTGATTTCACAGTCTTTTTTTTGTTCAGTCTTTCAGTTTTTCAGTCGATTTTTTTTCCTGGTTCTTGACGGACAAACCAATTTGTCAGATGTCCTTATATACATATATGTCTCGCCACTATTGGGCAAACAGGTCTTATCCTTAATTATTACAATTAGCCTGAATCATTTGTAAGCTAGATTTATGCCTATTTTTTCACATCTTCGTGGCACACCACAATGATTTCCGTCATCTCATGTGTTATTATTTTTTTAGTGTAACAATTTATGATTTGCAAAAATAACTGTTGCATCTGTGTAGATTACATGAGCAAAGTGTATGCGCGTTGTGCACGCTATACATTATGGTCAAGCATGCGCCCTTAAAATAGCATAATGAACAACGCGCAACGCGCCACTGACTTTAGACTAGGTTTTTTCTGGTCAGTGGCGCAATTGTTTAATGGAACAGCAAAATAGCACCAGGGATTGTTTGCGCCGGAACACGCGGAACACTTTTTTGCGCTGAACCGCCCAGGGAGCGCAAGTTCATTCACTAGTTTAGCAACGTGCTTCTGTGGAGGGAAAAGCGCACTTTGCGCGGGTGCAAAATAGGAATGACACATGCGTCGGTGTACAAAGTCAATTGCGCTGGGTGCAAGATAGGGCCCTGAATGTTTTAAATGCAAAATTCGGGGTTGGTAAGATTATTAAAGTTCGTGAAATGTCTCTTCTGCTCACCAAGACTGCATTCATCTGATCATAAATACAGTAAAACAGTGAAATATTCCTCCAGTGTAGATCAGCTGTTCTCTATGTGAATATACAGTAAAGTGTCATTTATTCCTGTGATCAAATCATCATTACTCCAGTCTTCAGATGATCCTTCACTAATCATTCTCATATGAGGATCTGATGATCAACACACACTTATGATTATTATCAGTGTTGAAAACTGTGATAGATTTAATTTCTCAGGGTTCTTTGATGAATAGAAAGCATTTATGTCAAATATAAATGTCTTTCTGCCACTCTTCATCACACTGTAAAAAAAATCCCATATAATTTGCAGTAAAAAAACGGCAGCTGTGGTTGCCAGAACGTTTTAGGTTTTACGGGACATCACCATATACGTAATTTAAAGGTTTATAATGCAATAATTACGGTTAAAAACCTTATAATTAAAGGATTATATTCTAATAATGACATGTGCAGTATAAAAAATGTAATTAACTGAAATAATGTTAAATTACCAACCTATTGAAATACTAATATCTGTAATGTACCTTTGATATATACTGACAACCACCAATCACAGTGGAGATGAGAGTCACATGACGAACCAAAGCTTTGAGGAGGACAACACTCATATATAGAAGGTGCTCAGTGTCATTCACACACACACTAAACACCATCATAACACACATGACATTTTAAAAATGCAATAAACATTAATTTAACAACATTAAATGTAACATTAAACCCTAATGTACAGAACTGATTAGAAAAAACTAAAAAGAAACAGTTATTTCAATGAAACTACATCAAATGTGAAGTGTCACGCAGGGAATTCTGGGAGTGTCCATTTACGGTTCTTCACTGTAAATTACACAATGACTGGTTCTTTTTCACTTCCAAAAACTGTATTTAACGGTGGAATTTAATTAAATGTAAGGTTAGATCTATTACAGTTAATCACTGCATATAGTACGGAAACTTTTGGAAGTTTCTTATACCAATGAACTGTTTTAAACTGTAGAATTTTTACAGTCTTTTACCGTTTTTATTTTTTACAGTGCAGTTTAATGCGTCCTTCCTGCATAAAAGTATTAAAGGGTTAGTTCACCCAAAAAATAAAAATAATGTCATGTATTCCTCACCCACATGCCGTTCCTCACCCGTAAGACTGTTCATCTTCAGAACACAAATGAAGATATTTGGCCTGCATAACCAGCAATGACATTTACACTCTCAAGATCCATTAATGTACTAAACACATATTTAAATCAGTTCATGTACAGTGGTTCAATATTAATATTATAAAGCCACGAGAATATTTTTGGTTATTTTTCCACCAAAAAAACCCCGAAATAACGACTTATTTAGTGATGGCCGATTTCAAAACACTGCTTCATGAAGTTTTGTAGCGAATCAAATCAGCGAGTCGAATCAGTGAGTCGAATCAGTGTATCAAATCAGTGTGTTGAATCAGTGTGTCGAATCAGTGTATCGAATCAGTGTATTGAATCAGTGAGTCAAATCAGTGTATCGAATCAGTGTGTCGAATCAGTGAGTCGAATCAGTGTATCAAATCAGTGTGTTGAATCAGTGTGTCGAATCAGTGTATCGAATCAGTGTATCGAATCAGTGAGTCAAATCAGTGTATCGAATCAGTGTGTCGAATCAGTGTATCGAATCAGTGAGTCGAATCAGTGTATCGAATCAGTGAGTCGAAACAGTGTATCGAATCAGTGATTTAAATCAGTGTATCGAATCAGTGATTCGAATCAGTGTATTGAATCAGTGAGTCAAATCAGTGTATCAAATCAGTGAGTCGAATCAGTGTATCAAATCAGCAAGTCAAATCAGTGTATCGAATCAGTGAGTCAAATCAGTGTATCGAATCAGTGATTCAAATCAGTGATTTGAATCAGTGAGTCAAATCAGTGAGTTGAATCAGTGAGTCAAATCAGCGAGTCGGATCAGTGTATCGAATCAGTGAGTTAAATCAGTGAGTTGAATCAATGAGTCAAATCAGTGAGTTGAATCAGTGAGTCAAATCAGAGAGTTGAATCAGTGTATCGAATCAGCGAGTCAAATCATGATTTGGATCGCTTGTCAAACCGCCAAACTGCTGAAATCACGTGACTTTGGCGCTCCGAACCGCTGATTCGATGCACTGATTCAACTCGCTGATTCGATACACTGATTCAACTCACTGATTTGACTCACTGATTTGACTCACTGATTCAACTCACTGATTCGACTCACTGATTCGATACGCTCTGAAGCTTCATGAAGCAGTGTTTTGAAATCGGCCATCACTATATAAGACGTTATTTCTGTTTTTTTTTGCTGCACCAAAAATATTCTTGTGTCTTTATAATATTAATATTGAACCACTGAACTCACATGGACTGATTTAAACATGTGTTTAGTACATTAATGGATCTTGAGAGTGTAAATGTCATTGCTGGTTATGCAGGCCTCACTGAGCCTTCAGATTTCAACACAAATATCTTCATTTGTGTTCTGAAGAGGAACGGAGGTCTTACAGGTGAGGAATAAATTACATTATTTTTATTTTCGGGTGAACTAACCCTTTCATTTCAGACTGACTGACCCCAAAGTTAATCTGCTAAACTTTTATTTACTCCACTACCAAAGCCTGAATATTAATAGTTTTGATGTGAGCGCCTGGATCGATGAGAATCGATTGCTTTCAGTGGGGATAGTGCATTGCAAAGATCAGAAACTTTTGCTGAATTTCAGAGCAAAGTTGAGCTTCTGGACATCTAACTCACTCTCCTGCGTTACCCCACTCCCTTCAAATGCATCTTTCATTATTGCTATTTATTCTGTCAGGTTCTCCGGCATGTAAGCACCATTGCCCGTTTGTATAAAGCACCTTAAGTTATTCCCTCAAGTTTGAACTCAAGGGGCGATTTCCCCTTACCTAAGAGAATAACTTAAGGGTGTTGCATATCATCTCTTAAACGGTTCTCTTATGTAAGGGAAATATTTAAGTGTTTCACGACAGCGATCCTGGATTCACGTTATAAAAGTCTTGTTGCCATAGATACGCAAAACACTAACACTAATCACACCAAACGTGAATAGAGCGTCAAATTCGCGTCTAGTTTGACGCTTGAACTTTGAATGCATTCGCGCGTCTAAAGCGAGATGGACACGAGTATAAAGCGTTTGAAGAGAAATTGATGTTCGTCCTTTTGCGCTTTTCATAGTGGTTGTGCGGCCGCGAAATTGAGAAATACTACTGTTATTGTGTCACGAAATGTAGTTTTAAGAGTTGTTCAGTGGAGAATGTAGTAGTTTAAAGCTCAAATCGGTGGTTTATTTGTAAAGATAACGCCTATTTAAAAATGTTGTGAGATCCCGCCTGGAACAGCCTCACCTCGGCTATTCCTCATGACTTTAGCCGCTGCTAAACGAGAAATGTTTAAATTCACAATCTATAGCTTCGGTTCTATTATATGAAACATATAAAGACATTAATGACTTGTTATAACGTCAAACGACTTCTTTAATTATGTGAGTTTTTCTTCATCTCGTTCAGAAATGTACGGCAAGTGTTCAGTGTCAGTGGTTGCGATGTGTGATGATCAAATCTGTGTATTCTTGCAACAATTTTTCATCGCTAAGATGGTCCAAAGGTTCTCCCTAGGGCTGTCAAAAGATTAATCGCGATTAATCGCATCCAAAGTAAAAGCTTGTGTTTACATAATATATGTGTGTGTACTCTGTTAATTATTATTTATATATAAATACACACACATTCATGTACATATTTAAGAAATATTTGCATGTATATACTGTATATAATCTATAATATATATAAATATAAATGTTTTATATATAAAAATAATATTTTTTTCTTAAATATATACATGAATGTGTGTGTATTTATATATAAATAATAATGAACAGAGTACACACACATATATTATGTAAACACAAACTTTTATTTTGGATGCGATTAATCGTGATTAATCTTTTGATAGCCCTAATTCTCCTTATCCCTAAAAACTCTTCTTGGCACATAATGATCTTCAGCTGGTTCAGTCATGTCGTCTTATTTTTGTCTGCGTTACTCTTAAGGTTACGATTTCCAAACCTTGAGTTATACTTAGAGAAATTACCGTTAAGGGGTTTTATGCAACACTTAACGCTTTTTAAGGGATTACTTAAGTGAAAAAAACAGCATTTAAGGGGAATTCTAAGTGTTTATGACGTTTCACTTAAAGAAACCCTTAAGTAACACTTTTCTGCAACACTCTTAGGTTTAAGGGAAACATAAGGGCGAACCTAAGGGGAAATTACACTTAAGGTGCTTTATGCAACCAGGCACTGACACACTAATGGTTTGCGAGTAGGATCTGCTTTGAGTTGTTCCTCCTGTTTTCAGGGTTGTGTTGCTGTTAGAGCTGGCGTTCCTCTCGCTGGAGCTTCAGCAGAATCAGCTGACGTCCGAATGCCTGAAGGAGCTCAGAGCCTCAGATCTCACCGTAAGCCGCGCTCCTTTCTCACACTCACCACTCACGCCTGCTCCATTGTTCCTGTAAACACAAACATCTCGTGTTCTGTTCCTGAAGGTCGGCCAGCGCCTAATGATGGAGTGTGTGCAGTGTGAGCTCGACCTGAACAAACGCAGAGACGGGATTGAGAATTACTCCAGATCCAGTGTGGAGGTGCTGCTTCCTGTTTTCTTCTTCAGACCCTGAAGGGGTTGATGGTTTATTAATGTGGACTGTTTATGTTTGAGGCGTTGGGAAATTATTGGGTGGTTTGGAAAGGATATTAATATTGATTCAGGCAGAGATGTGCGCTCGAGGTGTGATTTTTTTCCACCCAATCCCATAGTTTTTCCTTCTCCAGAGCTGTTCATATATTCATGCTTTCATTTATTTATTTCTATAGCACATTTACAGTTTTTTACAATCGCTATGACATTATTTTCAATACGTTTAACAAATTTCTTAAACTCTTAACGCACCAACACACCTACATCACGCAATTGCCAAAACGGTTCATTTCATGCTCAAAATCACACATTGTAAACTAAACTCCAAAACTAATTTTCCAAATACAATAATTCACTAAAACCCAAACACATGTTCTCTTTCAACAGGAACATTGAGTCAATCATAGCACAATGTCATAAAAACACTAACACTAGATGGAATTACAGAAACTGCATTACAGTTTTTCTCAATTGTTTACACACATTTTCTGAAAGCATGCCTCATATTCTCAGAACTCTACACACAAATCCAAAAACACACACACAATGGGCAAAACCCCTCAATTCTCCTGCAAAATGCAACTTTACATTCAAAACAATGTTATTTCTTATCAAAATGGAAATTTGTTTTCAAATGACACACACAAACCATCATATGAATAGACATTTATAAGAACCAGTTGAACACTGATGTGCTCAATGGAAAACACTATGATGAAACACTTCTTCTCCATTCATCATAATGACTTAGGTCTTTTTTGGTTCAGTGTTACACTTACAACAGGCAGTACATACATAAGTGTGTTGTAAAATATTTGAGAATATTGTTTTCATACTCAGAACACACAAATACATGGTAGCAAATATATTTTATTTTTCCCACAAAAACAATGTACACAGTGTACACACCCCAACCATCACAGAGTTGCACATACAGTGGTCTACATACAAAACAACAGAAGAATTTACTTTACAGTTACAGTAAAAAAAAAAAAAAAGATTTAACTATGCTGCATCTTCTCTTGGGTTTCTCACCTGTTGCCCTTTGATGCTAAAGCTCTGTTTGCTGATTGTAAAGTGTGTGACGGGTGTTTGCCCATGTGAAAAGTCAGTGTGCATATTTGAATGGCAGTGTGTTCCTTGTGAAAACAAGAGATTTTCTGCATGAAAACTGTGCCAAATGCAGAGAATTGTGTGTAGTATTTTGAAAAAAGTGTGTTTCAGAACTGCAATTTGAGTGTAAAGCAGGAATTGTGCTTGTAGTTTAGCAGAATTGGTTCCATTGTTCCAAAATCCATTGTTCCCCTTCAAGGGAACTCGAGCTGCGTCACCGCTTTGGGAACGCCTCTGCGTGATTGCGTCGTGAAGCACGTATGTCATCAGTCCAATAGAGAGACGAAACGTCATAGGCGGGTGACGTCATAGACCCGGAAGCTATAAAGCACACCGGCAAACACACGCCGTTAGCTTCTGTTGCCTTCAACAAGCGCTCTGTGTTTCTGTCCATGTGATTTGTGTTGTGTCTGAGTTCAGACTGTTTTTGTTGTTTGCACTCACTGCTGCTGAGGCTCAGCGGCGACTCATGTCGTGGGGTTCGCAAAAGGATCTGACGGAGGGGATGGAGACGGGCCCTGCCCTATCTCTTCCTTCACCCGCCAGATCCAGCGCTGCTTCTCTGGGTTCGGGAGCCCGCTCTGCGGCTTCTCCCGCCCGGGGAGCGGCCGCGATACTGCAGCTATCTTCCTCCGAGGAGGTTGATGTCTGTAGCATCGATGCAGGGGGTGGAGACTCGTCACTTCAGTCCCCTGCAAGTGATGAGCTCATGGAGGTGCTGAGCAGAGCGGTGGCCAGTTTACACATTGACTGGCCACATGAACATCATGAGCGAGCTGCCGTAAAAAGCAGACTCGACGAGCGCTTTCTCCCCGCGCGCTCTGTTCAGCCTACTCGAAGGAGTCTGCCGTTTTTCCCGGACCTCCACACCGAGGTGTCGAGGTCTTGGAACTGCACGCATTTTCACCCCGCAAACGTCTGTTTATAGCAATATCGCGGGGTATAAGAGACACGGTTATGGTCAGCTGCCTCGGGTTGAACAGACGCTTGCGAGCCATCTGTCACCCGAGTCTGCGTCGACCGTAAAGGCTCCGACTTTGCCCACAAAACCTCTTAAAGTGACATCATCTTTTGTGGGCAAAGCATACTCGGCAGCAGGTCAAGCCGCCGCGTGTCTGCACACCATGTCTATTGTGCAGGCATATCAGGCTGATCTGCTAAGGGTCCTGGGGGAAAGCCACGAGATCGGAGTCGATACTATTAATGAACTTCGATCGACTGCCGATCTCGTTCTCCGTGCCACCAAGGAGACGGCCCGATGCGTCGGCCGTTCTATGGCAGCCCTGGTGGCCACGGAGAGGCATTTATGGCTGAATCTTACGGACATCAAGGAAAGGGACAAAAGCTTTTTGCTTGATGCGCCGCTGTCTCCGGAGGGCCTGTTCGGTGACGCTGTCACCACGGTTACCGACAGGTTCCTGGAGGCGAAAAAACAGGCAGCGGCGCTCAAGCAGTTCCTTCCCCGTAAGCCCCAGGTCTCGTCTGCTGCTGGGCGGGAGCAGCAGATGCCGAGTACGAGCTCCTCACACAGGGCGCAGCAGAGAGTGAGTGTCGCCACTCGTACACCCCCGCAGAAAGGGTCGTCGGGTGCGCGGCGCTCACAGGCGCAGCCTTCTAACCCCAGGGCTGATCTGAGGACAGTCATTGTGGCGAGGAAGGCTGCGTCAAAGTGAGGGTGATCCCCTCCGCGGGCGCACGGTGCTTACCGCTGTACACGGTACCCGTGTGTCCGCGGTACCCTCACGGGGTCAGTCCGCCAACCCCGCCCGAGTGCCGGGGCGCGGAGGGGCCCCGCGGGTCATCCGAGGATGGAGAATTATGCACCCTCTTCGGAGGAGAATTATGCCGTCGAGTCAGTCGTTCCCTGCCGGTTCGCCGCTTCAGGGCGCTGCACTCGCGGTGCAGAGTACATCAGAGACCAGCCTCGAGAGGCTGGTTCCCTTAGTAGATTTTGTGTCAGAGTGGGAAACTCTGCCTCACATATCTCGTTGGGTCCTGCGATGCGTAAAGTTGGGGTACGCGATTCAGTTCAGATGCCGTCCCCCCAGGTTCAACGGGGTCCTCTCCACTGTGGTGGACCCGGTGCAGGCTCTGGTGATGACTCAGGAAGTACAGACTCTGCTGCAAAAGGGGGCTATAGAGAGGGTCCCCCCCCCCGGACAGGGAGTCAGGCTTTTACAGCCGGTACTTCTTAGTGCCAAAGAAGGATGGTGGGCTGCGCCCCATCTTGGATCTTCGCGTCCTGAACCGAGCCGTGGCAAAGCTCAAGTTCAGGATGCTGACACTCAAACAGATCGTGTCTCAGATCAGGTCCGAGGACTGGTTTGTCACGATAGATCTCAAAGATGCATATTTCCATATCTCCATCCTTCCGCAGCACAGGAAGTTCCTGAGGTTCGCTTTCAGGGGAGAAGCGTACCAATATCGAGTGCTTCCTTTCGGTCTAGCCCTTTCACCCCGCACGTTCACAAAGTGTGTGGACGCTGCTCTGGTCCCCTTGCGTTTGCAGGGGATCCGCATTCTCAATTACATCGACGACTGGCTGATACTAGCTCAGTCAGCGCGTCTTGCGGTTCAGCATCGAGATGTTGTTCTCGCACATATGAGGAGGCTGGGGCTGAGGCTCAACTCCAAGAAGAGTGTTCTTTCTCCTGTGAGTTGGGATTCGGTCGCTATGCAGGCTCGTCTGTCTGAGCCTCGCGTGGGGTCGATCCTCTCAGCCGTAAAAGGGGTGAGGCTAGACCAGCCGCTCACTGTGAAGCAGTTTCAGAGACTGTTGGGTCTGATGGCAGCCGCGTCCAACGTTATTCCTTCGGGTCTGCTGTTCATGAGGCCGCTACAGTGGTGGCTCAAGACCAGGGGTTTCTCCCCGAGGGGGAACCCCTTTCGCGTAATCAAGGCAACGCGGCGGTGTCTCCGCACCTTGGTTATGTGGAAGGACCCCAGGTTCCTGACCCAGGGCCCGTCGCTGGGGGCACCGTGTCAGCGTACTTCTCTGACCACGGATGCCTCCCTGACGGGCTGGGGGGCGACCATGAGTGGTCGCTCGGCCCAGGGTCTGTGGCAGGAGCACCAGCGTTTGTGGCATATAAATTGCCTAGAAATGTTGGCGGTGTTTCAGGCTCTGAAGCACTTCCTGCCGCATCTTAGGGGCCATCATGTGCTTGTTCGCACAGACAGCACATCGGTGGTCTCCTACATCAACCATCAGGGGGGTTTGAGGTCCCGTCGCTTATACAAGCTGGCGCGCCTTAATCCTCCTCTGGGCTCAGGGAAAATTGCTGTCAATCAGGGCTATGTACATTCCTGGGCGGTTGAACGTGGAAGCAGACATCCTGTCGAGGCAGGGGCCAAGGCCCGGGGAGTGGAGACTCCACACCGATGTGGTGGAGCTCCTTTGGGAGAAGTTTGGCAGGGCCCAAGTGGACCTGTTCGCCACTCACGAGAACTCTCATTGTCATCTGTGGTTCTCCCTGTCGCCTCCAGCTCCTCTCGGACTGGATGCGATGGTACAGGAGTGGCCGAGGCTGCCCCTGTACGCTTTCCCCCCGATCGCTCTGCTTCCGGGAGTTCTAGAGAGAGTGCGCCGGGACGGGGCCCGTCTTCTTCTAGTAGCCCCGTTCTGGCCGGGCCGGGTATGGTTCTCGGATCTGGTGTCTCTCCTCGACGGCTCTCCCCTGGAGATTCCGTTCAGGAGGGACCTTCTCTCTCAGGCGGGCGGAGTTCTTGTTCACCCCCGCCCGGAGTTGTGGAAACTGTGGGCTTGGCCTCTGAGGGGGCCCAGCTCATAAGTTCCGGTCTCTCGACTGAGGTTGTTGAGACCATTCTACACTCCAGAGCTCCTTCTACGAGGAAACTTTACTACCTAAAGTGGAGACTCTTCACCCTATGGTGTCGAGATCGCCTGCGGGATCCAGTTAACTGCCCTGCGAGCGTGGTGCTGGAGTTCCTGCAGGAGAGATTCTCTGCTGGGTTAGCCCCCTCCACACTAAAGGTGTACATGGCGGCCATAGCAGCTTACCACACTCCTTTGAGTGGAGTTTCATTAGGGCGACACCCGCTAGTAACCCGTTTCCTCCGTGGAACCTTGAGACTGAGACCTGTGACACGCACCAGGGTGCCGGCCTGGGACTTATCTATCGTCCTTCAAGGCCTTTCCGAGGCTCCCTTCGAGCCGCTTGAGGAAGTTTCTGAGAAGTTTCTCACTTTCAAAACTATTTTTCTTCTTGCTATTTCTTCTCTTAAAAGAATTGGGGACTTGCAAGCCCTCTCTGTTGCACCCTCGTGCTTGGAGTTTGCCCCGGGTATGGCTAAGGCCTTTCTCTCTCCGAGGCTCGGGTATATTCCTAAGGTCCTCACTAATCCTGTGAGACCTATTGTGCTCCAGGCCTTCTGTCCTCCCCCCTTTACGACGTCAGACCAGGAAAAGTTAAATCTGCTTTGTCCCGTTCGCGCTTTAGACGCCTATGTCCACAGAGCTGCCCTGTGGAGGAAAACTGATCAGTTATTTGTTTGCTACGGACCTCCATCCCGTGGGGGTCCGGTGTCAAAGCAGAGGATGAGCAAGTGGGTAGTCGAGGCTATCTCACTGGCTTATGTGGCGGCCGGACAGCCCTCTCCTTTGGCTGTTCGGTCCCACTCCACTAGGAGTATGGCTGCTTCTCAAGCTCTCTTGGCAGGGGCCTCCCTCGCCGCATACTTTTGTCAGGTTCTATGAACTAGATATTTCTGCTACTCCGGGGTCTCGGGTGCTCGCCTCGTAGCTGTTACAGGCGGGCATCCAGACTCGCATGGGGACGTGGGTATTCTCGTTCCCAAAGCGGTGACGCAGCTCGAGTTCCCTTGAAGGGGAACGTCTCGGTTACGACTGTAACCTTAGTTCCCTGATAGGGAACGAGACACTGCGTCACCCGGCCATACTCCTCGCATGCCCGCAAGCGCCTTGTTTCAGGCCTTCTTCAGAAGCTAACGGCGTGTGTTTGCCGGTGTGCTTTATAGCTTCCGGGTCTATGACGTCACCCGCCTATGACGTTCCGTCTCTCTATTGGACTGATGACATACGTGCTTCACGATGCAATCACGCAGAGGCGTTCCCAAAGCGGTGACGCAGCGTCTCGTTCCCTATCAGGGAACTAAGGTTACAGTCGTAACCGAGACGTTTTGGTCTTGGTTGAGCTTATGTGTAAAAGAAGTTCAAGCATTTTAAATTTGTGTTAACTATATGCATTTTGAGTAAAAGCAACAATAAATGTGTTAATTGTATAGCCTACACAGACAGATGTTGTGCTAACTGTGTTAAGAGTTTAGGAAGTGTGTTAAAAGTTTTGAAAAAATTGTCATAGCGATTGTAAAAAACTGTAAAACTACTCAACAACATTTATAAATCTTATTTACATTAAGGTTTCATTAGTTAACATGCACTAAATACCTGTTAAAGGTGCACTATGTAAGATTTTAGAGAATTTAAAATATCCAAAACCACTAGGCCACTGTCATATATTTTGTTCAGTTGAGTTCTTACAATATCCAAAATGTTTCCAACTATTTGTAAATCGTGAGATGCTGGGAGGAACCGGGACGTGTGAGGGGCGTGGCCTGTCGATGACATCACATGAAAAAAATGAAAAATGAAACCCAAAAATGAAAATTATATAATTAATTACTCACCCGTAAGACCTCCGTTCATCTTCGGGACACAAATGAAGATATTTTAGTGTAAAGCTGATGCTGAGAAAGGCTTCAGATAGGCCTTCATTGGCATTCAGTATATTTACACTCACGAGACCCATAAAAGGCACTTAAAACGTTGTTACAAAGTCCATCTCACCACAGTGACTCTACTAGGGATGTGACGGTGAGGAAATTTTCCCACTGGTTAATTGATGTGTGACAACACCGGTAATACCGGTATCACCGGCGGAGGCTTTTAAATCACTAATTCTATCTAACCGAAAGTAACATGCACACGACCGCTCTGAACTGAATACGCGCCAGTGCGCACACACCGTGAATGACAGCTCGTCTGTAAATGCGCGCTCTGAGGCCATGGGCGCGTCTCAATCAGTTCCCTAGTTCAGTCAGGGCACTGATCAAGCATTGATCAGTCTATGATTGAGATGCACGCCATGAATGAATAACAGTTCGTCCGTAAAGCCTTTATAGCCTACTCGACGCGCCCGCACGAGCGCGAGGGTGCGCGCGACAAAAATAAATGCGCGCAGTCAGCGTAGCGGAGGCTCGCACTGCGGAGCCAGGCGAAAGTAAACAATGCGCGCTCTGTGCGGCCGTACACATTTTACTTTCGGTTTTGAGTTAGCGGCAATTCGGCTGCGGGTTGCTTGAATTGTGGGTTCATTAGCCTATTATTTTTAATGAAAAACACAACAAAACAAATGACAAACTCCCTTAAATAGGCGCTTTTACGTTTCGCTTTGAAACCAAATCTTCCGCGATCATCTCCGTCAGCTCCTCACTCTTAAATCTGAGGAATGACTCCTGCCGCTGCCTAGACTCACGGTCGGATCCTGCTTTATTAAGCAGATACGTTCAGTTTTTATTTGTATTGTCTGTTCTCTAACTGAACTAAATTATTTTATTACTATAAAAAAATCAAAAAGACGGTGGGCGGTGCCACGGTGGGCAAGTGATGTAACCGGTGTTGAGTCTGGACACCGGTAACACCGACAACACCGACTATCGTAGCAAGCCTAGACTCTACAATCATTTTACGAAGCGACGACAATAGTTTTTGTGCGAAAAAAAAAATCAAAATAACGCCTTTAATCAACCTCTTCTTGTCTTCCGTGTGTGCCTCCACGACGCATGCGCGAGAATATGTACTTCAACTTTTTTGTTTAGTTTATAGTTTAATTTTAATAATCTAATATTTACATTTTATTTCAGCTTTGTTTCAATTACCAAAAACGGTCACACTTCAGTTTAGGTTCTCACTATTAACCAACTATTAACTATGACTTTTTCCTCAGTAAACTCCTAATTACTGCTTATTAATAGTTAGTAAGGTCATTGTTAGGTTTAGGTATTGGGTAGGATTATGGGATGTAGAATAAGGCATTAATATGTGCTTTATAAGTACTAATAAACAGACAATATCCTAGTAATATGCATGATAATAAGCATGATAAATAAATGATAAATGCATGATAATAAGCAAGTAGTTAATAGTGAGAATTGGACCCTAAACTAAAGTGTTCCCCCGAAAACGCACTTTTACATTAAATACAAAATTAGAAGACAAAATAATATCTGGGGTCGAGAAAATTATGGCATTAGTCAATAATCTTTCTTTATGATGATGAAAGATATATCACCTGACCATCTTTGTTTATGGCTTCCTTTGTGACAAATGATGTGTTTTGTTACAAAAGCCACAAACTAATATAAAAAGCCACGAGTCAAACTGGCCAACTAAATGAAACACTGATCTCCATAATGGTGATCAAACATTTTCAATAAATCATCGACATCTAAACCTCTGTTAATTCCCCGGGGAATTTACTGTGCATGCTTAACAATGACTCCACTACGACAAAATCAAGTTTCACATGCATCTCTGATCAAATAAGTGTGTTTTATTTGCTCTTGTCTTGGCTCTTGCAGCTCCAGCTGAGTGTGATCGTCCGGCTGGATGCGTTACTGCAGATGGCGCTGAAGGAAGGAGACGCGCGTGCGACTCAAGCGGTGTGTGTGTGTGTGTGGAACGCGTGTCTGCCGCTCCTCCAACACAACCTCCGGAAGAGAGTCAGGAAACCTCTGCTCACACTCGCACGGGCGCTGGACGGCACACACAGGTTCGTGTGACCCTGAAAAAAACACATTTACTGGAGAAGCACAATGACGGAAGATATGAAAAATGCTTTCAAACTTTATTTATCTGACCCCACTGGCAGATATTTGTTCTAGTTAAGCGTAAAGTCACTTTATTTTGAGACATTTCTCAGAAAGCAAATCTTAATGTCTTCAGTCATTTCTCTTCTCCAGTAAATGTATCTTGATTTAATAATGTTTGGTGAAATATGTTCCTTTCACTCCAGTGCTTGTGTTTCTGTGGGAATCTAAGCGAAGGGGTTATTCGGGTCTTCTTTTGGAGCTTCTGTCATCATTTACTCCATTTTATGTATTTCATTTCTCCGTGGAACATAAGAAGTGATGTATAGCAGAATATAAAACGTCATTATGCAATGAAAGCTGACAGTGACCAGAGGCTCCAAAACTAAATCCGAAAATTGGAAGTCATGGGATTCTTTGTGTGAGAAAAGACTGACATTTAAGCAGGTCACACTTTATTTTAGACATTCAACTAACTGTAAGTAACTTTGCAGGTGCATGTCAACCCTAACCTGAATCTAAAATCTAATTAGTTAGACTTAAAAAAAAGCAAGTAAAGTGAAATAGGAATATTTTGACAAATGCTTAGTTAGTAGAACTCTTGTGTAAGTGAATTATATTAACCAAAGGACTTATAAATGATAAATGCATGATAATAAGCAAGTAGTTAATAGTGAGAATTGGACCCTAAACTAAAGTGTTCCCCCGAAAATGATTTTTAATATTCTTGCACTTACATTAAATACAAAATTAGAAGACAAAATAAACCTTAATTGCTGGGGTCGAGAAAATGATGGCATTAGTCAATAATCTTTCTTTATGATGATGAAAGATATATCACCTGACCATCTTTGTTTATGGCTTCCTTTGTGACAAATGATGTGTTTTGTTACAAAAACCACAAACTAATATAAAAAGCCAAGAGTCAAACTGGCCAACTAAAGGAAACACTGATCTCCATAATGGCGACACATTTTCAATAAATCATCGACATCTAAACCTCTGTTAATTCCCCAGGGAATATACTGTGCATGCTTAACAATGACTCCCCTACGACAAGATCAAGTTTCACATGCATCTCTAGATTTACTCTTTAGCTACCACTGTGTAACGAATGATCCACTGGAGGCAAGCTTTAAGAACCCAAGAGCAGTTTAATTATAAGTGAACAAAACAAACAAGGAATTGAACTGACTTGACTTGACTTGAACCATGAACTCACCAACAGTGGATTAAATATAACAAAGCTAACCAAGGGGACATGGCAAACATGAGGGCTTAAATACACACGGACTAATGACTAAACAAGACACACCTGTGAAGAATCAAGACAATGAACCAATGACAACATGACGCAAGAGACTAGGGAAGCACATGACAAACCAGGAAACATGACAGTGATAAACTTCAAAATAAAAGACATGAAACATGAACATGAAACAAAACCAAGACACACTGAATGTTGAAGTGTGTGTGACTAGAGTACGGTCAACTGCATTGCCACAAATATAAAGCGATTATATCAAAACATCAGACTGTCCTCCAAAAAACAGACTCTATAGGTCGTTTTTCAAGCACCTTATTACCACCTTTATTTACGTTTTAAAGTCATGCGCCCTCTAGCTGGCGTAAAAAATAATGACAGTGTCGTGTTACTTCTGTCGTGAAATGGCGTATGACTGTCGTT
>NC_137111.1:49377894-49402894 GCF_949357685.1 Gobio gobio
TATTTTTTATTGCAATAATCTTTCTTTATTTTACTTAAAAGAATTGAAAACCCTTACTTGTTTATTTATTTTTATATACTTAAATGCACCGGGTGCGAGGGCCCTTTCAT
Organism: Gobio gobio; assembly: GCF_949357685.1. Taxonomy (NCBI): domain Eukaryota; kingdom Metazoa; phylum Chordata; class Actinopteri; order Cypriniformes; family Gobionidae; genus Gobio; species Gobio gobio. Next base: position 49,378,005 of record NC_137111.1, read on the forward strand.
CGATGCTTGCAGCTTTAATTATTATTATTATTCAATTTCTTCTTCTTCTAATATCTCTCTTTCTCGTATTACGTGCAAACGAATTTGACGAAGAGCACGCCAAAGTGAACATGAGGCTCCACAACGCTTCAGTGCATTCTGACCAAACTTAGTTTGTGCAATGACAACCATGACCTGAGCGACCTGCACAGTTTCGGCGCAGTGCCACCTAGTGGTCAGGAGATCATTTTTTAACCAAAACTCACAAGGTCTCTTTGGATTCGGTGCAGGATGCTAAGTCAAACGATACAATCAATATTGACCATTTTGAAGTTTGTCAAAAAATGCTATATTTTACATATGCATTGTCGTATCGTTATGAAACTCGGTGTGTGCCATCGGCAACATGCCTTGAACGTACTCAAAATTTCAGGTCAGTCCCACCATGGGGTCAAAAATTATAATGAAATGTCCAAAAATGCTTATAACTTTTGATTTAATTAGCTTATTATAATGATTCCTTGGGTCATGCCAGAAACATAGATACCAATTTTGCCATATTTGGCCAAATGTCCTGTCCACCATTTTGTTTTTCTTTCAAAAACTACTTTTCGAACTCCTCCTAGACCGTTGGTCCGATTTTCAGCAAGAGGTTAAGGAGTAAAAAAACTATTTTTTATTGCAATAATCTTTCTTTATTTTACTTAAAAGAATTGAAAAACCTTACTTAAACTTAAAACTTTACTTTAAAAAAACCTTGTACACATTCCTAGTGTATTGTATAATATAAAATAAATATATATAAAGATTTACAGTGGCAGCTCAGAGCTGTACAGCAGCATTTAAGTATGAAATTGAATGAATAAATTTAAAAATAAAACACTACATAGACTTCACTATAAAATATACACTGATTCTTATTAAAGCTACTGTATTAAAGTTCTTCAGTCAAGAGCAGTGAGTGATTTTCTCTTTGTCTTTTGTTGTTGTATTAACATTAAAGGGATAGTTCACTCAAAAATGAAAATACTGTCATCGAGAAATGAATACAGGTTTGGAACAATATTAGTTGAGTAAATAATGACACAATTTTAGAGGTGAACTGTCCCTTTAAGGATAGCGTGTTCACTATAGGCTGCGCTACTGTCAATTAAAGACCTGCACGCATCTAATATACACACACACACGATTTCACTTTAGATATAACCGACTGTGTTTATGTTAACCGTGTGTGTATTTGACAGTATTAGCGCAGTAAGACGACTACTTAGTCCAGTAATCACGTGTTTGACAGGCGTTTAGTGCGCACACTCGGAAAAGCGCATGTTAATGAGCCGGCAAGGCTTTAAAACGCATGCAAATAATGAACTTTGGTGATTGTGAATATCTATAGTGTCCTGTGAGTATTACTCCACCACTAACGTGTGATGTGAATGTATGGCGTTGTTCAGTATTGGGATGGAGGCAAATTATAGAATTTGTAGAAAAATAATTAATTCAATGCAAAACCAAAAAAGCACGTATTGAACTGTGAATGCCGTACCGAACGGTTCAATATTATATTGAGTATTGTGGCATCCCTAGATGAGATAGTGTGGCGGAAATAGCACATCTGTCAACATGAGTGTAATATTAAAATCATCTTTATAGGGATTTCCCTGATGATCACCTTTAAACAATATTTGGAATATGCAATGATGTATTCAAAGCTATTTTAGTGCATGTTAAGTGTGGAGTGAACTCTGTGTGTTTGCTGGTTTTATCGATTTATCTTCAAAGATTTATTCAGGCTTTGATTTCAAGCTTTTCTTCAAAGTCTTATAAATCCACGAGCGACGCCCAGAAAATGATTCGATCCGCCTGTCGATTATCATGACTGTTTCACGAGCGCTGGAGTGACCGATGGGTTAATCACATCCTCTGGGCTTCAGCGAGTCTGATCAATAGAAAGATAAACGCTGTTGTTTATTTACTCGTCCTCATGGCGTTCAGATCATGAAGAGAATGACGCGATTATGAGACGAGATCTGGATGTTTCCATTACGGAATCATGTCAGATGCAAACTGGTATTGATCACGATCTGGCCTAATGAGGGGTCAAGCACTGAAGGTGTGAGGATTCTTCTTCTTCTCTGAAATTAATCAAATTTTTGAGGGCCTAAACACGCTCAAACTCTCATGAAACTTTGCACACGTGTCAGAAGTGGCGAACATTCATGTCTGATATGGGTTTCAGAATTAGGCGTGGCAAAATGGCTCAATAGCGCCACCTATAACATTTAAATTAAGTGTCGTTAGCGCTATGTTTCACGTATAAGTATGAATTTCGGTAGACACGTGTAACCGCCCAATACCTACAAAAAAGTCTCTGGGAGCAAAATCTGAAAACCAACAGGAAGTGAGATATTTTGAATTTTCTTGTTGTGCGTTGTACTGGAAACAGCATAATCAGATCATCGTCATATTTGGTCAGTCTAATCTTAAGGCCTTTGTGATGTTAAATTGCGCAGATCTTGAGTTTTCCCTGAAGGGCGTGTCCGTGGTGTGGCAAAGGGCGTGTCCATGTTTCGCCATGAAACAGGAAGTTGTTGTAACTCGGACATACAATTAGCCTATAAATCTAGACGCCCCCTAGCGGACGCAGATGTAATTTGCAGTCAGGGTCGTCTAGCAACTCTCCGTTGGCTTGCGAGCTGGAAAAAACCAAACTCTGGTCAGGCCAATCACATCGTGTATAGAGTCGGTGGGCGGGGCTTAACATAATGTCCGCAGGTTCCGTGTGCCACTCGTAAACACAGAAGCTGGCGAACGACGGTCTTTTCAATCGACTCTGGAAGACTTGGAGTTCAGCTTTTCTTTGAGGAAAGAACAAAGAACGGCACTGAAGTCATTCTTAAGGAAGGAAGATGTGATACGGCGAAAGTTTAATCCATCAACTAGCTCCGCTTTACCTTCGTCATTGCTCTGGTTGGTTGTAGCGCTATCCAATTGACTTATCGTTAAGCCCCGCCCCCCTTAGTTACTGTTGCTAACTCTGACAAACAAACAAAGTTGCTATATCTTACAATAACAGCTGTCAGTGTGAAAACCTTATCCCAAGATGTTTTTGGACACAGATTGTAGCGTATATCCCGTCCGAATGATGGCCAAACTTTACTGATGGTTTATCAAGTTTATTATGTCCTTTTTCACTCCAGAAAATCTTCGTAAGAGCTGAACAAACAAAGCATAAGAAGTGCGCATTAACGTCTCATTCACAAACTCTCTCTCTCCGTTGCATTACCATTAACATGCACAGAAAATTACACAAAAACACTCACAGTAAACACACATATACACAGACCTTATGCTTTTCGAGGGTGCAGTTAATAACTGGTGAACTTTGTATCTGCAAAACAACTCTGATAAACTGCGTGCAAGCTCTCCCTTTCACTACCCGTGGACTATAACATAACTATAAGCCCTTATGGGGCCCTAAGCAGAATTTTATTTGGGCCCCCTCGGTGCCACCAATACGATTGACTATTGTCAATTCTTGATAATTCGCACACCCAGTATCAATGTTAGTAATTATAGCTGTGTTGTTTACATCATGTCTGGCTGTCATGTTTTTACCCTTATACGGTTTTTAATTGTAACAGTAGCAAACCCACAGGAGTGATCAGGGGTTAATATTCAAAGCCTTACAGAACTGCAGTTCACACTGGAATATGTACTTTTTTTTTTTAAGTAGTCTGTTATGCTGAATATGCTCACTTTTTTCCCCAGGATTCTTTGATGAATAGAAGGTTCGAAAGAACAGCATTTCTCTGAAATAGAAAGCTTTCAAAAAAAATCCTAAAAACATTGTACACAACTCTTTTCAACACTGATAATCATAAATGTTTCTTGAGCATCAAATAATCATATTAGAAGGATTTCTGAAGGATCATGTGACTCTGAAGACTGGAGTAATGATGATTAATTCAGCTTTGATCACAGGAATACAAGATAAGATAAGACAAGATATTCACACTAAACCATAGCGCATTCTCAAACCCATCCATTCATAAAAAGGTTACCGGGCAACTAAAAAGTAATGTTACGTTTTAGCGCTGAGTTTTCTTTGGACTTTGAACTCCGCAAGCAGGTGCAGAGCTGTCAGAATCAATCTGTGCATATATTAGAAAACGTAACATTTTGCAGTTTATTTAGTAATTGTTTAAAGGTCCCATGGCATGGCATTTTTCTATTATTTTATAGTGTTTCCTGAGGTGTACTTATATTGTTAGAATGACTTTTACATCATAAAATGTCATAATTTAGAAATAAAAGGCATTTTTTCTATACTGCTGTTTGCCCTGTGGCTGAATGCCCTGCTTCAAGAGGCGTGTCTGCTGTGAGACTTCAGTAAAAACGCCCACTGTTGTGATTGGCTGACATCTTTGCATTTTAAATGAGCGGAGGGGGCGTGGTTTAACTTGGTCTACGACGCACGAGCAGCTGCCAGAGAGACGGATGGACCTGTGTTCACTTCACATCAGTTCTCAGCATGTCTGAACTGTTTTAGTTACAGCATATACTTCAGGTTATTAGTCTATTTCTAGTCGGAGGGGCTGTCACTCATGTCAGAAAGTTAGTAACTTTAGTAAATTATGGATCAGCGCTGACTGGAGACGCGAATCGTTTAGAACGATTCAGTCCGATTTGGTGAACTGATTCGGTTCAATAAAAAGAACAGGTTCAAAAGAAAGATCGTTCGCGAACCGGACATCACTAATGTACCAGAGACGGAGCTCAGCGATTGCTAACAAAGTTATTTATAGTAACTAATGAGTTATGAGAGCGCTGTCTGTCAGCGCGAGTTTAATGTGTTTGTATCTGAGAGTTCTGAATAAACACGAGTCCCAGTCACGCCGAGTCCGTCTTCATCATTATTACCAACTTTGTAACACATGCAAAGTACCATTACAGCTGTCGAGATGAACGAGTTAAAAGTAAGTGTTGATAATAGCATTATTTTTAAAATAAAATAAAAGCGTCAGTGACGCGCGTTGAGTACACAGCGCAAACAAAGACACAACAGCAGTAATCGAATGTAATCCAGTGTATTGTGGGGCTAGGCTGGCTAGCCCGGATATGCTCACGCTTACCCCCCTTCTGCTTAATCTCACCCGCGTTTGGTGCCTCCGCTGTGGGCCAGATGCAGTACTGGGGGTCGGGGATGTTGAAGGCCGAGCTTCGGCGTGTGTGAGGTTTATCTCTGCCGATGTTGAGCAGAAACTCATGACTGTATGCACATTTTAGAACCGATAGACGCGACGAGGACGTACAAAAACACTGACTCACAAGATAGAAAACACGAAAACACTGTTCTGTCGGGAGAGAGAGAAGCCGCTGCGTGTGCACGAATAATAAATAATTAGCTACACATCAGAAATCACTGATCACAGATCAGAAGGAACTGAAGAAAGACTTCTGTCTTCATTTGTACATCCAAACACTGAGAAACTACCTGCATTCACTCGTTCACAACCCATGATCTCTCGAGCGTTTGCATGGGCCAGATTCTCTGAGTGGAGGAAAGGGAGGAAACCGTTCCTGCTTGGACGTCAAACCAGGAGACTTCAGGATTGGCTCGTCTGGCCTGTCATTTTCTCAAAGGCAGAGAGAGACAGCCAGAACTCGGGATTACACCATCAACATTTCTATCCACTTGGGGACAATATTCAGGCTAGGGGAACTCATATTAATGTTGAGAAACCTCATAAAATGAAAATTTCATGCCATGGGACCTTTAAGGCCATTTCGCGATTTCAATCATCAAAATAACATACAGCGAAAAGTCATTTCATGTGCTCTTGGGGGCCCCTGGTGGCCAAGGTGGCCCTACACAGCCGCTTAATTCGCCTATGCCTTGGGCCGGCTCTGCACCCGTCAAAATAAGAGTCCTCCTTATAAGACAGATAATGCAGACCTTTAAACATATCGAAACTCACAGAAATAAAATAAATATGGTGAGAGATTAATTTGGAAGCGATGGTTTACAGATCTCAATGCAAACGGGAGAAGCCTCTTGTTACGATCGCAGGTGATAACAACACTGTTCATGTACCGCAGGGTAAGATTACAGAAATTCACATTGAATCAGTTTAATATGGAGATATTTAGGGCTGTCAAAAGATTAATCGCGATTAATCGCATCCAAAATAAAAGTTTGTGTTTACATAATATATGTGTGTGTACTCTGTTCATTATTATTTATATATAAATACAGACACATTCATGTATATATTTAAGAAAAAAATATTATTTTTCTATATAAAACATTTATATTTATATATATTATAGATTATATAAATGTATATACAGTATATACATGCAAATATTTCTTAAATATATACATGAATGTGTGTGTATTTATATATAAATAATAATTAACAGAGTACACACACATATATTATGTAAACACAAACTTTTATTTTGGATACGATTAATCGCGATTAATCTTTTGACAGCCCTAGGAGAGATGCACTGAAATGTAGACCTTCGTGTCTCTGACCTACACCGTTGCATGAGAACAGTTAGTTATAGTTAGTCGGTTTGTATGTTAGCAGGGAATTACTAACTTTAATCGTAACTTAATGAGAGTTTGACAACCAGAAAATCCTCTCAGGATCCCTGGAATCAGTGTTACAGTACCTCAGACACGACATTTACCATTTTTGTAGCATAAACACCATCAAACTGATGACAGCTTCGGATTTTCCAATGTTTCTCTATGACGCTGAAACCTAAAGATGTCCGAGTTCTGGTCCCAGCGCAACTGATACTCAACTGCCATTGGCTCATCGGCGTTCGATGGGAGGGGCTTACGATAGGTCAATTGCGTACAGAGGGAATCTGAAAGACAACCGTTTATCTCGCCCCTCGGATTGAGCCCAGCCAATGTTGTGATCCCAGACCCAACATCTTGCTGTGGCTCTGGCTTGTCAGGCTAGCATACAATGTCTTATACACCCCAAACTTCACATGTTTGATAAGAGTCCTGACCTGAAGACATCAACATGACAATATTCAGTCATAGCGCCACCCGCTGGCAACAGGAAATGGCATGCTTTACACTGTAATTCATTCCCTGAAACTCATTTAAATATGCCATCAAGTCCCAAACATGCTAGAAAACATTAAATCAAGCGACTCTTGGCTACGTGCTAGTAACTGCCCCAAACTTCACATGTTTGAACACATCACATGGCAAAATTTAGTTATAGTCATGGCGCCACCAGCTGGTAGCAGGAAGTGTGGCAAATACAAATGACTGACGCAGTCCTCCTATTTTTATATACTTAAATGCACCGGGTGCGAGGGCCCTTTCATCGATGCTTGCAGCTTTAATTATTATTATTATTCAATTTCTTCTTCTTCTAATATCTCTCTTTCTCGTATTACGTGCAAACGAATTTGACGAAGAGCACGCCAAAGTGAACATGAGGCTCCACAACGCTTCAGTGCATTCTGACCAAACTTAGTTTGTGCAATGACAACCATGACCTGAGCGACCTGCACAGTTTCGGCGCAGTGCCACCTAGTGGTCAGGAGATCATTTTTTAACCAAAACTCACAAGGTCTCTTTGGATTCGGTGCAGGATGCTAAGTCAAACGATACAATCAATATTGACCATTTTGAAGTTTGTCAAAAAATGCTATATTTAACATATGCATTGTCGTATCGTTATGAAACTCGGTGTGTGCCATCGGCAACATGCCTTGAACATACTCAAAATTTCAGGTCAGTCCCACCATGGGGTCAAAGATTATAATGAAATGTCCAAAAATGCTTATACATTTTGATTTAATTAGCTTATTATAATGATTCCTTGGGTCATGCCAGAAACATAGATACCAATTTTGCCATATTTGGCCAAATGTCCTGTCCACCATTTTGTTTTTCTTTCAAAAACTACTTTTCGAACTCCTCCTAGACCGTTGGTCCGATTTTCTCCAATTTTGAGTTCAGACTCTGCTGGCCAAAGGTTATGAATTTCTTGTCAAATGTTTATGAGACAACAGGCTAGTGTGACAAGCACATTTCCAAGATGTGTTCTGTTGATGGACTCATTCACGTCTGATTGCAGGTAAACTCAAGACCAGAGCGAGTCCAGAGAGAGAGCTGCTGCGTCTGCTAGCGGAGGTGCACTTCATCAACGCTGAGGTACTGCTTTATCACTGAACACTTCCTCATGATGCATACTGGTAACTAAACCAGTAGCACAACAGCCACTGTCATTGGTCAATTCCATCACGCAGTCACTAGTCAAGAAAAGTTCAGACTTCATGGATTCAGTTCAGTTCATTGTTGATTCAGTTTAATGTTGATTCAGTTCAGTTCAGGTTTGATTCAGTTCAGTGTTGATTCAGTTTAATGTTGATTCAGTTCGGTGTTGATTCAGTTCAGTGTTGATTCAGTTCAATGTTGATTCAGTTCAGTTCAGGGTTGATTCAGTTCAGTTTAGTGATAATTCAGTTCAGTGTTGATTCAGTTCAGTTTAATGTTGATTCAGTTCAGTTAATTGTTGATTCAGTTTAATGTTGATTCAGTTCAGTTCAGGGTTGATTCAGTTCAGTGTTGATTCAGTTTAATGTTGATTCAGTTCAGTTCAGGGTTGATTCAGTTCAGTTTAGTGTTAATTCAGTTCAGTGTTGATTCAGTTCAGTTTAGTGTTGATTCAGTTCAGTTCATTGTTGATTCAGTTTAATGTTGATTCAGTTCAGTGTTGATTCAGTTCAGTTCATTGTTGATTCAGTTCAGTGTTGATTCAGTTCAGTGTTGATTCAGTTCAATGTTGATTCAGTTCAGTTCAGGGTTGATTCAGTTCAGTTTAGTGTTAATTCAGTTCAGTGTTGATTCAGTTCAGTTTAATGTTGATTCAGTTCAGTTCATTGTTGATTCAGTTCAGTTCAGGGTTGATTCAGTTCAGTTTAGTGATAATTCAGTTCAGTGTTGATTCAGTTCAGTTTAATGTTGATTCAGTTCAGTTCATTGTTGATTCAGTTTAATGTTGATTCAGTTCAGTTCAGGGTTGATTCAGTTCAGTGTTGATTCAGTTTAATGTTGATTCAGTTCAGTTCAGGGTTGATTCAGTTCAGTTTAGTGTTAATTCAGTTCAGTGTTGATTCAGTTCAGTTTAGTGTTGATTCAGTTCAGTTCATTGTTGATTCAGTTTAATGTTGATTCAGTTCAGTGTTGATTCAGTTCAGTTCATTGTTGATTCAGTTCAGTGTTGATTCAGTTCAGTGTTGATTCAGTTCAATGTTGATTCAGTTCAGTTCAGGGTTGATTCAGTTCAGTTTAGTGTTGATTCAGTTGAGTTCATTGTTGATTCAGTTTAATGTTGATTCAGTTCAGTGTTGATTTAGTTCAATGTTGATTCAGTTCAGTTCAGGGTTGATTCAGTTCAGTTTAGTGTTGATTCAGTTCATTGTTGATTCAGATCAGTTCACGGTTGATTCAGTTCGGTGTTGATTCTGTTCAGTTCAGTCATTGTTGATTTAGTTTAGTCAGTCATTGTTGATTCAGTTCAGTGTTGATTTAGTTCAGTTCAGTCATTGTTGATTCAGTTTAGTCAGTCAGTGTTGATTCAGTTCAGTTCAATCAGAGAACCACTAAAGCACTGAATGTAAGTGTTTAAAGCAGATTCTGTCATCTCTCGTTCCCTCAGACGGCTGATTTGTAAATGGTGTTTGTGTAAATGAATAAAGTCCACAGCATAGGTTTATGAGTCAGTAAATGATGATATAATTGCAGTTGTGGGTGAAATGAGGAGAATGCAGACGTCTCACTCAGTGATGTGAAGTGTTTTATTGGACCTCCTCCAGGCTCGTGTGTGTGTGTGTGTGTGTGTGTGATGAGGTCTTCAGAGAGTTCTGGCACTCGAGCTGAGACTGAGGCGATGACGTGACGGCTTCTCTTTGATAACACATCACTTTGTTCTCGGCGAATATGTTCCCTCTGTTTTTGAAGGGGTTGATTTCTTTAATTTGATGATCCTGGTGGACCTGCGAGGCTTTGATCCGCGTTAACCGTCCCATCAGCCCCGTCTCTGATGAAGACACGCTCGGGCTACTGAACCCTTGAAGCCTGACGGATGGAATAATAGTTATTTATTTAGCATATTTTCCGTCATGTTTGATACATCAGGCTTTCATGGCTCATGATATAGTGAGAATATGGAGGACAAAACAGCTCAGTTTTATTCAGAGACACAAAATGAGCAAATATTAGCATCTAAATATCAAAAGGTGATGACATTCTGATGCTTTTAATGAGATCTTCTTTATTACAGTAGCAGATACTTACATAACATGCATATCAATGTAATTATTTGCCAATAATATAAAAAATGATTAATGATGATCATAATTAATTTGTCTCATAAACAATGTCTGGAAGTAAACCTCAGTCTCAGTCCAGCTGAAATATTACTAACAATATGAAAGATATTGTCACGTTTACTTGATAAAATCAGCTAGATTTGACACGAGCTGAAGGAGGATGTGTGTAGAGTTACACTAAAAGACTTTATAGACTTACTTTATAAACTCTCTAAACTCTAAATCAGACCACAGGAGCAGATTGTGTATTTTTCTGCAAAGTTTTGATACATTTTATTTTATTTTATTTTATTTTATTTTATTTTATTTTATTTTATTTTATTTATTTTATTTTATTTTATTTATTTTATTTTATTTTATTTTATTTATTTTATTTTATTTATTATTTTATTTATTATTTTATTTTATTTATTTTATTTATTATTCTATAGTTATGTAATTATTTTATATATTATTTTATTTTATTTGTATTTATTTTTTTAATTTTATTAATTAATTGTATTATTGTATTGTATTGTACTATAGTTATGTAATTATTTTATATTTAATTAAATTTTTACTTTTCATTTTATTAATTAAATTAATTAAATTAAAAAAATATTCTATAGTTATGTAATTATTTTATATATAATTTTTTATTTAAATTTTTTAATTATTTTATTAATTAATTTTATTATTCTATAGTTATGTAATTATTTTATATTTTATCTTATTTTTACTTTTTTATTTTATTAGTTTAATTTATTTTATTATTCTATAGTTATGTAATTATTTTATATATAATTCTATTTTCAATTTCAATTTTAATTTAATAATTCAATTTTATTTTTATTTATTTTTTAAATTGTATTAATAATTGTATTATTCTATAGTTATGTAATTATTTTATATTTTATATAGTGCTGTCAAACGATTAAAATATTTAATCGCGATTAATCGCATTAATGTCATAGTTAACTCACAATTAATCACAATTAATCGCACATTTTTATTTATTCTAAATGTCCCTTGATTTCTTTTTGTCCCATTATTTTTTCTTATTTTAATGCTCTTATCAACATAGAAAAGTGGATCGGCTTGCTTTGTTCAAATGTTTGTTTTATTGAAAACAACATTGGCATACTTTAGTGTTCGATTTCACACCAACATTCTCACTTGAAGCAAATAATCTCACACAATGTAACACTGCCCATCAATAAAAGGGTGAAACAAATACTTTGTTGCACAAACAGCCCCTTCAACAGCCCTTTCTAAGGGATCAAAACAGGGTGATACAAAATAAAATTACAAAGTGCACATGCAAGGTAAACTAGGACTCCGCCTATAGTGCAGTTAAACCAGGGGTCGCCAACTAGTGAACTCCGGTCCGAATCCGGACCGCGAAGCCTTTTGACGTAATGAAACAGTTAACGTTGCAATGCTCACTGTTACTACGTTCAGACCCAGACGCGCGGTCAAGCATGCAGTGAAGAAGAGACTGATGGTGCGCTCACACCGGACGCGAATGACGCGACATGCACACCGCTTAATCCGCGCCGCAGAATGTCTATTTGCGTCTTTGCATTGACTTAAATCACTCGCGCAAAACGCTTCATTCGCGTCTGGTGTGTAGGCTACGCACCATCAGAGCAGAAAGCAGCGCTCAAGACAAGCACTTTTAGTTGAAGACCCCTGAGTTAAACCATGGCTTAATACGTTTCTCATTTCGGCGTCTCACGCTTGCCATCCACGTCTACTCTTTTAATGGCCCAAACGAGTGCGGGCAGCCGCAGCGTGCCTGATGTTTTGTTTCCGGTCTAGCTACATCCGGAGTGGTGTTGTAGTTTTTCTAACGTTACTAGTTGTTGCAACAGCATGTGAAAAAACTACAAAGTTTGTTAGACCAAAAAGAACGTTAATCTCGCGATAAAAAAATTGACGCCGTTAAAATAGGTTTGCGTTAACGCCGTTAATAACGCGTTTAACTGACAGCACTAATTTTATAACATTTTTACTTTTTATGTTATTAATTTAATTTATTTTATTATTCTATAGTTATGTAATTATTTTATATATAATTTTATTTTGTTTTATTTTATTATTTATTTTAATTTTATTTATTTAATTAAATTTTTTATTCTATAGTTATGTAATTATTTTATATATAATTTTATGTTATTTTTTATTTTATTAATTTTATTTGATTTATTATTCTGTAGTTATGTAATTATTTTATATATTAAAACACTCTCAATCAGACGACATGAGTAGATTGTATATTTTTCTGCAAAGTTTTGATCATTTTAAATTGAATTAAATTTATATTTTATTTCTTTATTTTATTTTATTTCTTTATTATTCTCTAATTCTCTAATTATTTTATATATTATTATATGACTTTATTAGTTGTGTTTGTTACATCAGTCCTCGCTAGTACTCAATCATGTGTCTTGAGTATTTTATTTTGTTTCATTATTTTATTTAAATCTTGAATTTTGAATTACATTTTTAATTTAATTTAATTTTAGAAATATTTGTATCAAATATGATTTATAGAGTTAATTAAATACACGTGAAATATTAGTAGTAAATGCTTGATCATAGTGATTCACATCTGCAAAACACAACAACATTTATGAAGCAAACAATCTCATCAAAATTGGCATCCCATAAAGCACAGTAATGTGTTGTCTAGGTAACCATCCTTAAACTCCGCTCTGAGGGGGTGGAGCTGAACGGCTCTCCTGCAGCACCTGATGAACGACGGACACGCCCACCTGAGGCCGACGCCCACTGGACCCTGTACAGGTCAACACACACACACACACACACACACACTCTTAGTGAACTCTTTACATGCCTCTGCATAACACACTCTCATCTCAGAGCCTGATTGGCTGTTAAGCTCCTGATGTGACCCTGAACCGCTGAGCCGCTCTATTCCACAGCATTAAATGACTTTCTCAAATTATAAACCGCATGAAACAATAAGCCTGAGCAGTGTGTGACTCACAGATAAACAGAGATGTGCCTCACACACACACACACACACACACACACACACACACACACACACACACACACACACACACACACACACACACACACACACACACTCACACACTCACACACACTCACACACACTCACACACACGCTGCTTTAATATGTGTCGGCCATCTAAACGAGATTAGAGGACATTATGTTGAGCTTTATTGTCATTCAGTAGCAACTAAACACAAACTGCAGCATTTAAATACATCTTATGTGTGTGTGTGTGTGTGTGTGTGTGTGTGTGTGTGTGTGTGTGTGTGTGTGTGTGTGTGTGTGTGTGTGTGTGTGTGTGTGCAAACTGCCGTATGATTATTGTGATGCATTAAGAGCAGAAACGATAGTAGAATTCATCTTAATCTGCAGTGTGTTGTATTAATAATGTTATAATAGTTATATGGTAAAATAGTGCATCATTATATTGAATTATTCACTGACCTGAGCAAATGTATAATTCTGCCTCATATGATGGTGAGACGCACGACTGCTGTTGAGCTCCACGGGCACAGATATGCTCATAATAATAATATAACACTCATGTCATAATCATAATAGTAATAATATAAATACTCATGTCATAATCATAATAGTAATAATATAAATACTCATGTCATAATCATAATAGTAATAATATAAATACTCATGTCATAATCATAATAGTAATAATATAAATGCTCATGTTATAATCATAATAGTAATAATATAAATGCTCATGTCATAATCATAAATACTCATGTAATAATCATAAATGCTCATGTAATAATCATAAATACTCATGTAATAATCATAAATGCTCATGTCATAATCATAAATGCTCATGTAATAATCATAAATACTCATGTAATAATCATAAATGCTCATGTAATAATCATAAATACTCATGTAATAATCATAAATGCTCATGTAATAATCATAAATGCTCATGTCATAATCATAAATGCTCATGTCATAATCATAAATGCTCATGTAATAATCATAAATGCTCATGTAATAATCATAAATGCTCATGTCATAATCATAAATGCTCATGTCATAATCATAAATGCTCATGTAATAATCATAAATGCTCATGTAATAATCATAAATACTCATGTAATAATCATAAATGCTCATGTAATAATCATAAATGCTCATGTCATAATCATAAATGCTCATGTCATAATCATAAATGCTCATGTAATAATCATAAATGCTCATGTAATAATAATAAATGCGCATGTAATAATCATAAATGCTCATGTAATAATCATAAATGCTCATGTCATAATCATAAATGCTCATGTCATAATCATAAATGCTCATGTCATAATCATAAATGCTCATGTCATAATCATAAATGCTCATGTAATAATCATAAATGCTCATGTAATAATAATAAATGCGCATGTAATAATCATAAATGCTCATGTAATAATCATAAATACTCATGTCGTAAACATAAATGCTCATGTAATAATCATAAATGCTCATGTAATAATCATAAATGCTCATGTAATAATCATAAATACTCATGTAATAATCATAAATGCTCATGTAATAATCATAATAGTAATGTCATAACTGCTGTCTGTCTCCTCAGTGATTGGATCAGGGGTTTATCGGATTACGCCACGGGTAACTTCCTGCGAGGGGCGGAGCTGGGGGCGGAGCTAAGCGAGGCGTGGCTGGTGGAGAATGCAGCTGTGTATCTGTGGAACTATAACAGCCGACTGATGAACACTAGAGGACCTGGGCTTCTGCTGCCCACCTTCAGCCGCCTGCTGGAGCTGCTCACACACACACGGCATGCTGGGTAATGTTTCATACAGCCCTCCTCACTCACACTACTGCTCACACTGCTGTGTGTGTGTGTGTGTGTGTGTGTGTGTGTGTGTGTGTGTGTGTGTGTGTGTGTGTGTGTGTGTGTGTGTGAGTGTGTGGTGTGTGTGTGTGTGTGTGTGTGTGTGTGTGTGTGTGGTGTGTGTGTGTGTGTGTGTGTGTGTTTGAGCACCAGGCATGAATGATTCCTCAAAGTGTGTGTCTTGTTGAGAGGGTGTTTTATTTTATTTTGATATATTATTGTATGACTTTATTAGTTGTGTTTGTTACATCATTCCTCGCTAGTACTCAATCATGTGTCTTGTTGAAGAGAGCTGTGCTTCTATTTTATATTGTATATATTTTTTATAATTATATTATTGTTTTATATATTTTTTTTTTATATTTTTTGTAACTACATCAATATTTTACACATTAGTTTTATTATTCTGTAATTATATAATTGTTTATATATTATTTCATTTTATAATTTTATTTAATTATTATATAATTCAATTATTATTATATTATTCTATAAATATTTTATAAGTTTATTTTTGTAATTTTATTTAATTATTATATAATGACATCATTATTTTATATATTCTATTTTATAATTGTATTTAATTATTATATAATTCAATTATTATATTATTATTGTATATATTATTTTATAATTGTATTTAATTATTATATAATTACATAATTATTTTTATATTATTTTATTATATAATTCAATTATTATTATTATTATTATTATTCTATAAATATTTTATATATTTAATAATTTTATTTTTGTAATTTTATTTATTAATTATCTAATGACATCATTATTTTATATTATTTTATTTTATAATTGTATTTAATTATTATATAATTCCATTATTATTATATTATTCTATAAATATTTTATATATTTTATGTTTATTTTTGTAATTTTATTTAATTATTATATAATGACATCGTTATTTTATATATAATTTTTTTGGATTATTTGATTTTATTATTATATAATTCAATTATTATATTATTATTGTATATATTATTTTATAATTTTATTTAATTTTTATATAATTACATCATTATTTTTATATTATTTTATTTTATAATTGTATTTAATTATTATATAATTAAATTATTATTATATTATTCTATAAATATTGTATATATATTTTATGTTTATTTTTGTAATTTTATTTAATTATTATATAATGACATCATTATTTTTATATTATTTTATTTTATAATTGTATTTAATTATTATATAATTCAATTATTATTCTATAAATATTTTATATATTTTATAAGTTTATTTAATTATTATATAATGACATCATTATTTTTATATTATTTTATTTTATAATTGTATTTAATTATTATATTATTATTGTATATATTATTTTATAATTTTATTTAATTTTTATATAATTACATCATTATTTTTAATTTTTTTTATTTTATAATTGTATTTAATTATATAATTAAATTATTCTATTATTCTATAAATATTTTATATATTTATAAGTTTATTTTTGAAATTTAATTTAATTATTATATAATGACATCATTATTTGATAATTTTATTTAATTTTTATATAATTGCATCATTATTTTTATATTATTTTGTATTATTATTATGTAGTTATATAATTGTTTATATATTATTTTATTTTATAATTGTATTTAATTATTATATAATTAAATTATTATTATTATATTATTCTATAAATGTTTATATTTTTATAATCATTATTTTTATTCTGCAATTATATTATTTTATATATTATATTATTTTATAATTTTATTTGATTATATAATTACGTCATTATTTTATACGTACATTTTTCATTATTCTGTCATTTTATTTTTTCATATATATATATATATATATAATTTTATTCTATTATGATATAATTACATCATTATTTTATATATTATTTTCTATTATTCTGTAATTATATTATGTTTTTTAATATATTATTTTGTATTATTATGTAGTTATATAATTGTTTATCCATTATTGTATTGTATAATGGTATTTAAGTGTGCTATAATGTGTTGAGGGTGTTATTGTGTGTTGGTGATGTGTGTGTGCTGTTCTTCAGAGATCTGGTTCCTCTGCTCCTGCTTTGTGGCGCTGTGGCTCAGGGACTCATCCAGCCGTGGTTTGGGACGTCTGAGCGGCCCGATCAGGACCCGCAGGACCCGCAGAAGGGAGGCGTTCCACTGCCCGCTGACAAAGAAAAGACCAAGAAAGTGCGAGGAAAGAGCTTGGAGAAGTCCGGCCTGAGCCACGGCCCTCAGCTGGACACGGCCGCCCTGCAGGACGTCCAGAAAGCTCTGGAGGTGAGACGCTTTAGCCATAGAGACTCAGAATCTGAAGGCCACGCCCACCGGGGGGGAAACAATCCAACAGTCTCCATTGACTTTGCATTGCGCGAAGCTCCTCCTTGTCATTTCGGACTTATAACAAAAAACAGAGATGGACAGTAACTAAGTAGGGGAGAGCAGGGACGAAAGTACCATTTTTCAGAAAAACGTAATTTTAAAAGATAATATTTTACACCGAGATATATTTTTGCTGTGGTCAATAACTCACAAGTGTGGTCTATCAATAGCAGGTGGTATTTTGTACAAATGTAGAACGACTACAGTATAATTTCACTTTGAACATAAGCTGCACATTGTTACTTTTGACCCCATCAGGTGGGACGACAGTAACACAACAACACAAGCTAGATTTTTTGGTGCTGCTCTTGTTTTTATTAAACATACCTGACTATGACCTTGTTAATATGTAACTGGAAACATATTTTGTCCTTTATCTTTGCAAAATAAATATTAAATTACATTTTCATTTTATATGTTCATCGAATGTTTCAAATGTAACCTGACAGGACAAACTTGAATTGTTTAGAATATTTTTTTATTTGCAATGTAAATCTATTTGATACGTTTTTTCTTCAACAGTATGAACAATATAAAAATTTAATTAAGTTAAATTTGCATAATATGCATTATATATATAATAGCGTGTTACTTTCGTCCCGACAGGAAGTCCTGACATTTAAACACGATTTACTTTTATACTGAAAAACTCTGAAAAGACAAACCTTCAGGGTGTGTAGCAGCACTAAATAACCTGTAGATTGATCATTACTGTGGCACATGAAACAAGAAACACAACTAATTCGAAAAAAAAGCACTGCTTCATTAATTTACTTGCCGTACTTGAAAACTATATTTCGGACCCAACCGCGGAAAACAATGACGGAATCACGTGATATTTGGCAGATCCGTCATGGGTTGAGCTGAACCTGCTGTCATAGCTTGAAATGCAAATATAGTCAAGGGCTCTGAGAAAATCGCTTTGTTACTTTCGCCCCGGTTCTCCCCTACATTTACTCGAGTGCTGTACTTAAGTACACTTTTTGAGTATCTGTACTTTACTGAAGTTTTATTTTTTAGGGAAACTTTTACTTTAACTTCACTACATTTGAAAGACGAATATCGTACTTTTTACTCCACTACATTTCTATCAAGGTCTACGAAGTCAAAAGTCGTTTCTGTAGCAGCTTTGCAAGTCAGTGGATGATATTTTTTTCTTTGGCAAAATGTAAATGTCCGGGAGAAAGAGAAGCATAGACATATGGATGATGAAAGAGCTCAGTTCAGTCTGGTTTGTGGCTCTCAGATGCCAGAGCTCGAGAACTGAATAGAGCTTTCTTTTGTGTGTTTTTTCGCACTTAAACAGACCAATTCACACAAAATGTCAATTTTCATTTTGGAAAGTATTCGCGTAAATAAAGTTGATTATGTCTTAAGTGAACGTAAACAGTTGGGGGAATATCGGATGTGTATCAGTGTGTAGGATTTGTGCATTCTGCCTTAAAGTGACAGCAGATTTGTAACTTTTATACAAGTATTTAAATGAGTTCAAGGTGGTCGTATGGAGCATCACTGACTGGCTTAAACCACCGTGCATTTATACAACAATGCCACAATAATAAAATAATGCATTGACATAAAAAAGGACATTTACTTTTGATACTTAAGTACTTTTAAAAGCAAGTACTTCTGTACTTTTACTTAAGTAAAAATATTTTTTAACAACTTTCACTTGTAACAGAGTAATATTTGACTAGTAGTACTTTTACTTTCACTCGAGTAATGGAGTTGTGTACTTTGTCCAACTCTGACAAAAAAACAGAACAATGTCTAAAAGCTGATATGTGACAAAGTGTACAGCAAACAAGCTAAACAAAACCCAGAAGCAAAAACACAGACGTTTTTATAAGCTATTGACCCAAAAAACGAGCGTTTAAGGACAAAAAAAGTGGATACAGGCCATTGAGACACGTTATATTACACTGAGAACTACACACACTAGAGGAGAACGTCATCAGAGACAGGAAATATCATATATTAAACTGACATTTGGATATTAACAGTGACAACATATTTACTGCACACACACACACACTGAGACACACTGAGTGTCAGGATCCCAAAATGTCCCCATTCTTCAGCTGAAGCGTCACGTTTTACTGCCTTTATCCACTTTAGTCTCCTTAAACTCTTGTTTTTTTGTGTCGACAGCTTATAAAAACGTATATTTGTGTTGTTTAGCTTGTTTGCTGTACACTTTGTCACATATCAGCTTTTAAACATTGTTCTGGTTTTTGTTATAAGTCCGAAATGACAAGAATGCAGCCTCACGCAATGCAAAGTCAATGGAGAGCGTTGGATTGTTTCCCCCCCGGTGTGGGCGTGGCCTAAATATGCTCTGTCTCTATGCCCCTGTGCAAAGCATTGTGGGGGATCGCATCTGACGAGCTGAGCACCCATTGTGAATTAAATTAGAGGCTTTTATTTCTGTAAGACTGACGTGTAATCCAAATGAATGGACGTTTTATATGCAGTTGAAATATGGCCTTTATATGAGTGTGTGTTCCTGATCCAAGCGAGTACTTTTAATGAAAACAGGCCCATGAAATGATTCTCAGTCCCAGTTAAACTCCTGGTGCGTTCTGCTGCTTCTCTTCTTCACATGCCCTCTAATCACACGTCCCTTTCTCTGCTCATATCAGCGCTAATGCCACACGAAAGCTCTTTAATACACTCCCTGCTAACACTGCTCTCTTCACACTACATCTATCCTCTTCAAACACACGCCAACTTTCAGTTCTAGTGTGGGAACTAGGGATCGACCGATATGGATTTTTTAGTGCCGATGCCGATACCGTTTTTTTTTCATCAGCCTTAGCCAATGACGATACGAGCTGCCGATTTTCTTGAGCCGATATTTAGAGCCGATACTGCTTTTGTTCCCTCAATTTACAACATAAAAATGACACAATGATCAGGATGATAACAATTTAAAAAAAGGAACATTTATTGAACTAATAAAAACAATATTTAACAAATAGTAAAAACAGGTGAGGTAGAACAAGAAAAAAAAAAGAGTTCAGTGGTGAAAATAAATTCTGAAAATAAATATTTAAGTATAAATCAAATAATTACACTATTGCACACAGTATCAACAAGCAAGCAGCATAATAAAGTGCGCACTGACTGTACTATACTTCATTTAAAACTATTTACAACCTAGTCATTTAATGGTTACACTCTAAAAAATGCTGGGTTAAAAATAATCCAAGTTGGGTTGAATATGGACTAACCCAGCAATTGGGTTGTTTTGACCCACACTGTAAAACATAATAAGTTGACTTTACTTAGAAAAAGTGAGGAAACCGATTGCCTTAAAATTTTCAAGTAAAGCAGAGTATTATTTTTTTGTCGGCTAAACTTAACAAACTTTGTACAGAAAACTTGTTAAGAAGTATACTTAACTCAAAATTATTAGTTATGTTAACTTGTTATTAGTGCTCACATTACTAGGAAAATATTAGGAAACCGATTGCCTTAAAATTCTCAAGTAAGCTGAACTTAAAAAAATAAGTGAAGACAAAAAGCAACAACTGAACTCCATTCAACACTTATTTATTACTTATCAATAGTCTACAGGTACTAAAAACAATTAAGTAAGCATTACTTAACTGCATTAAGCTGTTCTTACTTAAACCGTTTCAGTTTTGTCAACTTAATTCTATCTGGGATCTGAGGAAGTATACTCCCAGAGTGCATTGTGGCATGAATAAATTAATTGCTTTGTTTTACTATTTTTAGCTTTATTTTACTATTTGTCTTTTGTCAGTATAACCCGAATAATGACAGCAACGAAGGCATAGCATGCAAATAGTTCAGATTACTTAATTCTTTTAAGTAAATTCAACAAATTAAGTCTTAGTAAGAACAACTGTTGGATTTTACAGTGCTGTTGGGTTAAATGTTTGCTTAAAACAACCCAATTGATAGGTTAGTCTATTTTCAACCCAACTTGGGTTATTTTTAACCCAGCAATTTTTAGAGTGTAGGTGCACTTCACTTAATCTCTTGTAGAGCAACACCAGCGGTAATTCAGGAAAAAATCTCCCAATGCTCCACGTGAAACTTCAGTCTTTCCACCTTTTACCATCGTGTCAATTCTCAATTGATTTTGATTAATATGCGCAAGGGAGAGCGAGACAGTTTGAAGACGGTGAGAGCTGCCCTGTGGACGCCTGTCTGGAAATAATGCAGGGAAAAAATATTGGCGAATGCAGCAGCCTTATATCGGCCGATACACGTAAAAATCACAAATATCGGCGAACGCAGCAGCCTTATATCGGCCAACACACGTAAAAATCGCAAATATCGGCGAACCCAGCAGCCTTATATCGGCCGATACACGTAAAAATCGCAAATATCGGTGAACGCAGCAGCCTTATATCGGCCGATACACATAAAAATCACAAATATCGGCGAACGCAGCAGCCTTATATCGGCCGATACACGTAAAAATCACAAATATCGGCGAACGCAGCAGCCTTATATCGGCCGATACGCGTAAAAATCACAAATATCGGCGAACGCAGCAGCCTTATATCGGCCGATACACGTAAAAATCACAAATATCGGCGAGCGCAGCAGCCTTATATCAGCCGATACACGTAAAAATCACAAATATCGGCGAACGCAGCAGCCTTATATCGGCCGATACACGTAAAAATCATAAATATCGGCGAACGCAGCAGCCTTATATCAGCCGATACACGTAAAAATCACAAATATCGGCGAGCGCAGCAGCCTTATATCGGCCGATACACGTAAAAATCACAAATATCGGCGAGCGCAGCAGCCTTATATCAGCCGATACACGTAAAAATCACAAATATCGGCGAACGCAGCAGCCTTATATCGGCCGATACACGTAAAAATCACAAATATCGGCGAGCACAGCAGCCTTATATCGGCCGATACACGTAAAAATCACAAATATCGGCGAGCACAGCAGCCTTATATCGGCCGATACACGTAAAAATCACAAATATCGGCGAGCGCAGCAGCCTTATATCGGCCGATACACGTAAAAATCACAAATATCGGCGAGCGCAGCAGCCTTATATCGGCCGATACACGTAAAAATCACAAATATCGGCGAACGCAGCAGCCTTATTTCGGCCGATACACGTAAAAATCACAAATATCGGCGAACGCAGCAGCCTTATATCGGCCGATACGTGTAAAAATCACAAATATCGGCGAACGCAGCAGCCTTATATTGGCCGATACACGTAAAAATCACAAATATCGGCGAACGCAGCAGCCTTATATCGGCCGATACACGTAAAAATCACAAATATCGGCGAGCGCAGCAGCCTTATATCGGCCGATACACGTAAAAATCACAAATATCGGCGAACGCAGCAGCCTTATATCGGCCGATACACGTAAAAATCACAAATATCGGCGAACACAGCAGCCTTATATCGGCCGATACACGTAAAAATCACAAATATCGGCGAGCGCAGCAGCCTTATATCGGCCGATACACGTAAAAATCACAAATATCGGCGAACGCAGCAGCCTTATATCGGCCGATACACGTAAAAATCACAAATATCGGCGAACGCAGCAGCCTTATATCGGCCGATACACGTAAAAAGCATAAATATCGGCCGATATATCGGTCTAACACTAGTGTGGACATCTGCGTTCTGCTGATACCCGACTGTGTGTGTGTGTGTGTGTGTGTGTGTGTGTGTGTGTGTGTGTGTGTGTGTGTGTTTGTGTGTGTGTATGTAGGTGTGTGAGTTTGCGCTGAAGCTGTCCAATGGAAACGCAGAGCCGGTGCCCATGATGGTGAGGAAGCAGATCTTGAGCACGTGGGTCTGTGTTAAACAGCTGCTTCACCAGCAGATCGGACACAAGCTGGACATCAATGATGAGGTGAAGTCACATGACACTACATACCAGTCACATGACACAACATACCAGTCACATGACACAACATACCAGTCACATGACACAACATACCAGTCACATACCAGTCACATGACACAACATACCAGTCACATGACACAACATACCAGTCACATGCTCCAGAATAACCAGTGGCCGAGTCTCCTGAATGTTTTCTTCAAGACTGGTCGTAGCTCTTTAAAGTCAGTGAGCAGTCATAGTCTTTAGTTTATGCAACTCACCCCATAATTATGGATTATTGAAAAGCACACCCATAGAGAAATGTAAATATGTAATATATAAGCAGAGGTGGACAGTAGCTAAGCACATTTACTTGAGGACTTACTTTGAGTATCTGTACTTTCCTTGAGTAGTATTTTTTTCTGGAAACTTATGACTTTTACTTCACTACATTTGAAAGACAAATATCGTACTTTTTACTCCATTACATTTCTATCAAGGCCCTCGAAGTAGAAAGTCGTAGCCGCTTTGAAAGTCAGTGGATGATTCGTTTTTTTTTTTTTTTTGCAGACAGCCTATCAGTAATCACTCTCGTAGGATCACATGAAGTTCAATGATTTCCAAGTATTTTTTGAACACTAATCAATTGATGGCAAAATATAAGACGGCAGTTCCCAGACTCAGTGCGCGCAACCATTAAAAGTTCAAATTAAGAAGAGCAGACGTGGATAAGTCTGAAAGTGCACCGGCACGAAAGTGCGCACAGAAAGCTGCCTCTCAGACGCCAGACCACAAGTACTGAGTTTTAGTTCTACTAATTCTACTAAAATCTTATTATAGACTAAAACAATTCAGATGCCCAAAATGTTATAGTCAAAAGACTATGACTAAAACTAAATCAAAATTTGCTGTCAAAATTAACATTGGTATGAAATATGGTTGGGCAAATTATTTTTATTGATTTAACCGCCAAGTTGCCATAGCCTTGTGGATACAGCGCTAACGCTTAACGTTCCACAATGATGTTAGTTAGCATGCAAAAACGTAGTTGGGCTAATAATGTAAACTGAAGTCCTTACATAATCCTGTCAAATAAACACAATGTAGAAGCCTTTCTTTTTCTAGTATGATTTTGACTTTGATAAGAGCTTTGTAACTTTTAAACAAGTATGTAAATGAGTTGAAGGTATGCTAGCATGTCAGATGGAGCATGACTGGCTTAAACACTCATGATGGAACTGTGCATTCATAAAACAATTCAACAATAATAAAATAATGCGTTTACTTTTACTTTTGATACTTTTAAAAGCAAGTACTTCTGTACTTTTACTTAAGTAAAAATATATCTTTACAACTTTCACTTGTAATGGAGTAATATTTAACCAATAGTACTTTTACTTTTACTCAA
>NC_137111.1:49407894-49410394 GCF_949357685.1 Gobio gobio
CAGACCCACGCCTGTAAACACACACACACACACACACACACATACACACACCTACAGCAGACCGGCGCCTGTAAACACACACACACACACACACACACACCTACAGAAGACCCACGCCTGTAAACACACACACACACACACACACCTACAGCAGACCCACGCCTGTAAACACACACACACAGACACACACACACCTACAGCAGATCCACGCCTGTAAACACACACACACACAAACACACACACACACACATACACACACCTACAGCAGACCCACGCCTGTAAGCACACACACACACACACACACACACACACACACACACACACACACCTACAGCAGACCCACGCCTGTAAACACACACACACACACACACACCTACAGCAGACCCACGCCTGTAAACACACACACACAGACACACACACACCTACAGCAGACCCACGCCTGTAAACACACACACACACACACACACACACCTACAGCAGACCCACGCCTGTAAACACACACACACACACACACACACACACACACCTACAGCAGACCCACGCCTGTAAACACACACACACACACACACACACACACTCACACACACACACACACACACATGTTTGTTTTTGTGAAATGTGAGGACATTCCATAGGCGTAATGGTTTCTATACCGTACAAACCGTATTTTCTATCCCCTTACACTGACCCTAAACCTACCCATCACACACACACACACACACACACACACACACTGCCCCTAAACCTACCCATCACACACACACACACACACACACACACACACTGCCCCTAAACCTAGCCCTCACAGGAGACTGTGCAGTTCACTTTCTGTGAAAAAAAACTTGTTCTGTGTGATTTATAAGCATTTTGAAAAGTGAGGACATGGGGAACGTCCTCATATTTCACCCTCTTTTTGTAATACCTGTGTCATGTCATTATACACATTTGTGTCCTGATATTTCACAAAAACATGCCCACCTACAGCAGACCCACGCCTGTAAACACACACAAACACACACACACACACACACACACACACACACACACACACACACCTACAGCAGACCCACGCCTGTAAACACACACACACACACACACATACACACACCTACAGCAGACCGGCGCCTGTAAACACACACACACACACACACACATACACACATCTACAGCAGACCGGCGCCTGTAAACACACACACACACACACACACACACACACACACACATACACACACACACACACACACACATACACACATCTACAGCAGACCGGCGCCTGTAAACACACACACACACACACACACACACACACATACATACACACACCTACAGCAGACCGGCGCCTGTAAACACACACACACACACCACAGCGGGTGATGTCACTGTTGATCAGAAGCGTGTCAGTGTTCAGATGTTGCTTTACATTTGTGTGTTCAGGACAAAAGAGCGCCTGGACTCGAGGACGACGGACCAGTGGTGGAAACACCAGAAAGCACAAGTGAGAATTATTTTGCTATATTTTTTTGTGTTCAACAGAGCAAATAAACTTGACATGAGGGTCAGTAAATGATTCATTTTTGGGTGAACTGTCCCTTTAAATACTTTAGTGTGTAGGTGGATCGTATCTACACCCGTCCTAATAATGTGTTGCTGACCCGTCAAGGCATGGACTCCTCTAGAAGCTGTGCTGTGGGATCTGGCACCAAGTTAGGGGTCAGCATGGGCACTGGTCAGTGGCTGTGCCGCCCCATACACAACAAACTGAGATGCTCTGTGTATTCTGAGCCCTTTCTATCAGAACCAGCATTAACTTCTGGAGCAGTTTGAGCTCCAGTAGCTCATCTGTAGATCGACCACACAGGCATCAATGAGCCTCGGCCGCCCATGACCCTCTGGCCGGTTCTCCACTGGTCCTCCATGACCCTGTGGCCGGTTCTCCACTGGTCCTTCATGACCCTCTGGCCGGTTCTCCACTGGTCCTCCATGACCCTGTGGCCGCTTCTCCACTGGTCCTCCATGACCCTGTGGCCGGTTCTCCACTGGTCCTCCATGACCCTGTGGCCGGTTCTCCACTGGTCCTCCATGACCCTGTGGCCGGTTCTCCACTGGTCCTCCATGACCCTCTGGCCGGTTCTCCACTGGTCCTTCATGACCCTGTGGCCGGTTCTCCACTGGTCCTTCATGACCCTGTGGCCGGTTCTCCACTGGTCCTCCATGACCCTGTGGCCGGTTCTCCACTGGTCCTCCATGACCCTGTGGCCGGTTCTCCACTGGTCCTTCATGACCCTCTGGCCGGTTCTCCACGGGTCCTTCATGACCCTGTGGTCGGTTCTCCACTGGTCCTCCATGACCCTCTGGCCGGTTCTCCACTGGTCCTTCATGACCCTGTGGCCGGTTCTCCACTGGTCCTCCATGACCCTCTGGCCGGTTCTCCACTGGTCCTTCATGACCCTGTGGCCGGTTCTCCACTGGTCCTCCATGACCCTCTGGCCGGTTCTCCACT
>NC_137111.1:49415394-49435394 GCF_949357685.1 Gobio gobio
ACACACACACACACACACACACACACACACACACACACACACACACACACACACACACACACACACACACACACACACACACACACACACACACACACACACACACACACACACACACACACACACACACACACACACACACACACACACACACTGCCCCTGCCCCTAAACCTACCCATCACAGGAGACTGTGCAGTTCACTTTCTGTGAAAAAAAACTTGTTCTGTGTGATTTATAAGCATTTTGAAAAGTGAGGACATGGGGAACGTCCTCATATTTCACCCTCTTTTTGTAATACCTGTGTCATGTCATTATACACATTTGTGTCCTGATATTTCACGAAAACATGCACACACACACACACACACACACACACACACACACACACACACACTCACACACACACACACACACACACACACACTCTCACACTCACACTCACTCACACACACACACACACTCTCTCTCACACACACAAACTGTACACAATCATTATTATGTCATATATATATTTAATATTATAATTATTTAATGAATATATGAAAAAAAATATTCAATTTAAATTTAGTATAAAAATGCCAATGTGATCTAAACTTACAAATGTCATTAAATTTTTTTCCAAATTCTCATTTGGGCTGGAAAAAATAAATAAAAAAAATAATAATAATTATTAAATTAAGGTAAAACATATATATGTTTTTGTAATTTTGTTGTATGTTACTATAATATAGAATGTTAGGTATGTTTTTATAAAAGAAAAATAAAATAATAATAATAAAAAAAAAAAAAAAAAAATATATATATATATATATATATATATATATATATATATATATATGTCATATATTATTTTACAATTATTATTATTATTTTTTTTATTTTTTTTATTTTAGTGCACGAAGTTCAACTTAGGGCGTTTTCACACCTGAAGGTCTGAACCGAAGTTCATGTTTTGATAAATTTGGTTCGTTTTGGTTTGGTTTCACATTTCAGTTATGCGATCACTAAAGAAGCTTACACACGTGCGTCCTGTCGTCATCATGTGGGCGGCATCTGGACACTGATTGGTTTGTCTGACGTCAGCGTCTCTGACAGGAATGAATGAACAGACGCGTATCGCTGCCACTAGTGAACACTGCGCATTGCTATTTTTTTTCTTTTTGAATTGTTTCATTTAAAATTGGACATTTCAAGCTTTCTCTACACATATTTCTCATGTGTGTGAGGCGGAGTTTGGGTGTATTCATGAGACTGTGGCGAGGCGAGCGAGAGACGTGGGAGGAGCGAGCGAGACCAGTGAGTGATTGAGAATGAGCGACACCAGTGAAGGACGAGAGACTTTACGTTGTTTTGTGTATGTTTTGTTGTGTGTGTGTGCGTGCGGCAGTCGTCCATGAGGGGCTGCAGCTTTAACCTTCAGTTTGTTTGCTTTATTATTAAAGTCGTTCTGCGGTTCACACCTCCTTCTTCTCATAACAACCAACTGTGTTACAGAGCAATCAAGAGCAATCTCTCCAGCGCCTCCATGTCACGATTATTGTCTGCTATATTTGCTTCTTATTTATTAAATCCAGGCAATTATCTGATGAAACACTGATTAAAATTAAAGGGTTACTTCACCCAAAAATGTAAATTGTGTCATTAATGACTGAGCCTCATGTGGTTGGACACCCGTCAGACCTCCGTTCATCTTCAGACACAAATGAAGATATTTTAGTGTAAAGCTGATGCTGAGAAAGGCTTCAGATAGGCCTCCATTGGCATTCAGTACATTTACACTCACAAGACCCATAAAAGGCACTAAAAACATCGTTACAAAGTCCATCTCACCACAGTGACTCTACAATAATCTTACGATGCGACGACAATAGTTTTTGTGCGCAAAAAAAAATCAAAATAACGCCTTTATCCAACTTGTTCTTGTCTTCCGTGTGTGTCTCCACGACGCATGCGCGAGAATATGAGCAGATCCGGCGTTCGGACACATGACCCAGAAGAGATTTGTTTACGAGCAGAGGAAGACGCGCGTGTCTCAGCTGTTGAATTCTACATTGATCGTGCTTTAGGTCTCGGCGTAGTTCTCAAAATCAGGCTAAAGTGTGTATTTCATGGATTCCCGAACGCCGGATCTGCTCATATTCTCACGCATGCGTCGTGGAGGCACACACGGAAGACAAGAACAAGCTGGATAAAGGCGTTATTTTGATTTTTTTTTGCGCACAAAAACTATTGTCGTCGCATCGTAAAATTATTGTAGAGCCACTGTGGTGAGATGGACTTTGTAACGACGTTTTTAGTGCCTTTTATGGGTCTTGTGAGTGTAAATGTACTGAATGCCAATGGAGGCCAATCTGAAGCCTTTCTCAGCATCAGCTTTACACTAAAATATCTTCATTTGTGTCTGAAGATGAACGGAGGTCTGACGGGTGTCCAACCACATGAGGGTGAGGAATTAATGACAGAATTTACATTTTTGGGTGAACTAACCCTTTAAGATACACTTTATACAAAACGAAATTCACTTTAAAGGGATAGTTACCCAAAAACCCCCCAAATTTTTTACCCCCAGGGCATCCGAGATATAGGTGTGTTTGTTTCTTCAGTTGAACACAAATGCAGATGTTTAACTCCAGCCGTTGCCGTCTGTCAGTCGTATGATGATGTCAATGGGGATATTTTAGAGTATGAGAGCAATGAGAGTAAAAACACACAGACATACGAATCCTTATTAACCCATGCGGCTCGTGGCGACACATTGATGTCTGAAGACACGAAACCATCAGTTTCTGCGAGAAACCCAACAGTATTTATGTTATTTTTTTACCTCGTATCAGACGAATGTCATCTAGTATTCCCAGTGCCATAACTTCTGGCGAATAAGGTCAAAATACTGGCGCGATCAAAGAGATATATACGTAGATGCCTCATTTGACCAATCCGCGCAGGCACTAATGAGGAATCTATGTATATATATCTATGATCGCACCGGTATTTTGACCTTATTCGCCGGAAGTTATGGCACGGGGACGGCAGATGCAGAGCCATAGAAAAAAATTTAATAAATGTTTAAATGTTTTCTTACACAAACGCATCGATTCGCTTCAGAAGGCCTTTCTTAACACCCCGGAGCCGTGTGGAGCAGTTATATGATGCACAGATGCACTTTTTATGGACTTCAAAAACAGAGCAACTATTACTGCTATTATAAAGCTTGGATTAGCCTGAACATTTTTAATATAACTCAGATTTTATTCGTCTGAAAGAAGAATGCCATACACACCTCGGATGACTTGAGGGAGAGTAAATCATGGGCTAATTTTCATTTTTGAGTGAACTATCCCTTTAAAGAAAGGCTTTCTACAGAACAAAACTTAATGAAGTGGTCAAAATAATTTCTGACCTTCCGTCTTCTGACATATTGCGCATCTTTTCACTTTTCCTAACCAATATAGCCGTTATTAAAAAATAACATAATATTTAAACATAAACAGGAACTTCCTGTAAATGCTCTGAGAGTCTGAACCAAACAGAAAATGCTTCCACACTAGAAACTAACCAAACCTTTGTTCAGTTTGATCCGGATCGTGGTCAGGGGAGGTTTCACACCTGTACTTTTGATTCAGATCAAACTGAAAAGTCTGAAAATCCGGACCAAACAAGGCAGGTGTGAAAGAGCCCTAAATGAAAATGAAATTTTTTTTTCAAATTTTTTTTCAAGTAACAAAATGTTTTTTGACTTTAGTTTAATATAATAACGCTGATAAAAGCTGATACAAGTTTCTGCTATGTATATATACATCAGAGCTATTATTTATTCTGTTCATTCAAAGCGACTTGCATTGCCTTCAAGATAAACATTGACTTTTTTTTAGCATTTATTGCTTTCTCTGGGATTTGAGCTCATGGCCGTGGCGTTGCCTGAACCTTCTTTTAAAATAATGTACAGTAATGAGGATTTTGCAGAAGATGAGCTTAATTGATTTCTGAAAATAATGTCACCATGCAAAAGATCATAATGGTTATAACAGCTTAAAGGGTTAGTTCAGCCAAAACTGTAAATTGTGTGATTAATGACTGAGCCTCATGTGGTTGGACACCCGTCAGACCTCCGTTCATCTTCAGACACAAATGAAGATATTTTAGTGTAAATCTGATGCTCTGAAAGGCCTCCATTGGCTCAACTTTACACTCTCAAGACCCTTAAAAGACACTAAAGACTAAAGTTACAAAGTCCATCTCACTACAGCGGCTCTACAATAACTTTATGAATCGGCGAGAATAGTTTTTGTGCGCAAAAAAACCCTAAATAACGACTTATATAGTGATGACGATTTCAAAACACGGCCTCATGAAGCTTCGAAGCGTTATGAATCAGTGAGTCGATTCAGCAGTTTGGAGCGTTATGAATCAGTGAGTCGATTCATGATTCGGATTGCGTGTCAAACCGCCAAACTGCTGAAATTTGGCGTTTCAAACCGCTGAATCGACTCACTGATTCATAACGCTTCGAAGCTTCATGAGGCCGTGTTTTGAAATCGTCATCACTATATAAGTCGTTATTTAGGGTTTTTTTGCGCACAGAAACTATTCTCGTCTTCATAAAGTTATTGTAGAGCCGCTGTAGTGAGATGGACTTTGTAACTTTAGTCTTTAGTGTCTTTTAAGGGTCTTGAGAGTGTAAAGTTGAGCCAATGGAGGCCTTTCAGAGCATCAGATTTACACTAAAATATCTTCATTTGTGTCTGAAGATGAACGGAGGTCTGACGGGTGTCCAACCACATGAGGGTGAGGAATTAATGACAGAATTTTAATTTTTGGGTGAACTAACCCTTTAAAATCTTTCATATGTTCCTGTTGATTGTCAGGGGTAAACTCTTGTGTGTCCTCAGTCTCCTGGCGCTCAGTGGCAGAAGGTGGACGTCCTGCTGGAGTTCGGCCAGTGGCTGTATGTCACACACTTTCCTGCGGCTGACGTCCGTCTCCAGATCGAGTGGGCCGTAGACATCCTGCTGTTCACAGACGGTTAGTCAAGTCAAGTCAACTTTATTTATATAGCGCTTTTAACAGTGCAGATTGTTTCAAAGCAGCTTTACAGTGTTAAACAGCAAAATAATGCAGCATAATTTTATTCAGCCGTCAAGCCATTCTGGAGAAAATGGTGATGTCATCAGTTCATATCAGTTATCATACAGTGACAGTGTGGGCTTTGGATCAGTAATTTAGTTTATATGGTTAATTTGGTTTAATAATTAGATTTATTTGGATATTTAGTTGAAAAAATTTTGAAAAATGAAGTGTCCCCAACTGAGGCAAACGTGGCAAGGAAACCCAAACCCCATCAGGAGCAGAATGGAGGAAAATAAACCTTGGAGAAACCAGGCTCAGTCGGGGTGCCAGTTCTCCTCTGGCCAATTAACAAACAGCGTATGATTATTATTCTGGAAACTTTACAGGTCAGAGGTCATAATAGATCAGAATATTCGAACAATCGGGGTCATCACGCATTTATTGAGGATGCCGTGTCGATGAGGCAGTTTCAGGGGAGTCTAATCACGGTCTCTCAGACACTTCAGGGTCATGTGTTGGTCATGTGTTGGTCATGTGTTGGTCATGAGTTGGTCATGTGTTGGTCATGTGTTGGTCATGTGTTGGTCATGAGTTGGTCTTGTGTTGGTCATGTGTTGGTCATGTGTTGGTCATGTGTTGGTCATGAGTTGGTCTTGTGTTGGTCATGTGTTGGTCATGTGTTGGTCATGTGTTGGTCATGTGTTGGTCATGTGTTGGTCATGTGTTGGTCATGAGTTGGTCTTGTGTTGGTCTTGTGTTGGTCATGTGTTGGTCATGTGTTGGTCATGAGTTGGTCATGTGTTGGTCATGTGTTGGTCATGTGTTGGTCATGTGTTGGTCTTGTGTTGGTCTTGTGTTGGTCATGTGTTGGTCTTGTGTTGGTCTTGTGTTGGTCATGTGTTGGTCATGTGTTGGTCATGTGTTGGTCATGTGTTGGTCATGTGTTGGTCATGTGTTGGTCATGTGTTGGTCATGTGTTGGTCTTGTGTTGGTCTTGTGTTGGTCATGTGTTGGTCTTGTGTTGGTCTTGTGTTGGTCTTGTGTTGGTCATGTGTTGGTCATGTGTTGGTCATGTGTTGGTCATGTGTTGGTCATGTGTTGGTCTTGTGTTGGTCATGTGTTGGTCATGTGTTGGTCTTGTGTTGGTCATGTGTTGGTCATGTGTTGGTCATGTGTTGGTCATGTGTTGGTCATGTGTTGGTCATGAGTTGGTCATGTGTTGGTCTTGTGTTGGTCATGTGTTGGTCATGTGTTGGTCATGAGTTGGTCAGTTGGTCATGTGTTGGTCATGTGTTGGTCATGTGTTGGTCATGTGTTGGTCTTGTGTTGGTCATGTGTTGGTCATGTGTTGGTCATGAGTTGGTCATGAGTTGGTCATGTGTCGGTCATGTGTCGGTCATGAGTTGGTCATGTGTTGGTCATGTGTTGGTCATGTGTTGGTCATGTGTTGGTCATGAGTTGGTCTTGTGTTGGTCATGTGTTGGTCTTGTGTTGGTCATGTGTTGGTCTTGTGTTGGTCATGTGTTGGTCATGAGTTGGTCTTGTGTTGGTCATGTGTTGGTCTTGTGTTGGTCATGTGTTGGTCTTGTGTTGGTCTTGTGTTGGTCATGTGTTGGTCATGAGTTGGTCATGTGTTGGTCATGTGTTGGTCATGAGTTGGTCTTGTGTTGGTCATGTGTTGGTCATGAGTTGGTCTTGTGTTGGTCATGTGTTGGTCATGTGTTGGTCATGTGTTGGTCATGTGTTGGTCATGTGTTGGTCATGTGTTGGTCATGTGTTGGTCATGTGTTGGTCTTGTGTTGGTCATGTGTTGGTCATGTGTTGGTCATGTGTTGGTCTTGTGTTGGTCTTGTGTTGGTCATGTGTTGGTCTTGTGTTGGTCTTGTGTTGGTCATGTGTTGGTCATGAGTTGGTCATGTGTTGGTCATGTGTTGGTCATGAGTTGGTCTTGTGTTGGTCATGTGTTGGTCATGAGTTGGTCTTGTGTTGGTCATGTGTTGGTCATGTGTTGGTCATGTGTTGGTCATGTGTTGGTCATGTGTTGGTCATGTGTTGGTCATGTGTTGGTCATGTGTTGGTCATGTGTTGGTCTTGTGTTGGTCATGTGTTGGTCATGTGTTGGTCATGTGTTGGTCTTGTGTTGGTCTTCTCTGGGCGCAGGTCCACCATCTGAACTGGATACGGCCCGGATCCGGCTGACTGCAGTAAACCTCGGGATAAACAGAGAGACTATCATTAGCGTAGATGCCGTTCTTCTGATGATGTCACGAGTACATCAGGTGTTATGGGAAGTGTTCCCGGTTCCGGCTGACCTAGTTAATGCAGCCTAACAATCATTTCATTGAAAAAGTGTTTTATGTGTATGCCACTGTAAAGAGATGTGTTTTTAGTCTAGATTTAAACTGACAGAGTGTGTCTGCTTCCCGAACAATGTTAGGAAGAGTTCCAGAGTTTAGGAGCTAAATAGGAAAAGGATCGAGCGCCTGCAGTTGATTTGGATATTCTCTGTATGATCAGCTGGCCAGAGTTTAGAGAGCGCAGTAGACGTGATGGAGTATAATTTAGTAAACCAAAACCATTTAGTGCTTTGTAAGTAATAAGCAAGATTTTAAAATGTCTGTGATGTTTAATAGGCAGCCAGTGCAGTGTTGACAGAACCGGCTAATATGGTCACACTTCTTGGTTCTAGTAAGAACTGGAGCTGCTGTGTTTGGACCAGCTGGAGTTTGTTTTATTAAAGCTACACTGTGTTACTTTTTTAGTTTATTCTTAGCTAAAAACACTTAGTTCTTTCAAAAATATATGTGCTCATTAATGTATATTTACTTCTTTCAAGTATTAAAGTATTCTCGTAAGTTTATAATATGCCATTGTAAACACATACGGGTGAGGGTTCGAATGCCGGTCGCCATGTTGATCCTCCATCTTGAAAGTACTTTAGCCAAAGAGGGACATTCCCGTAAATTCAAGCTTGGCCTTTGGCGTTTTAACACGCGATGGCTCCGTGTCGAATGTGGACGAGGTCAAACTGGAAGCCATGTTAATCTTGGACTAAATCAGCCACCGTAGGAGTTAAAACAAAATCGGAATTGAGAGAAACTAATATTCACTGGATGGTCATATACCAGTTCACCACTAGATGGGGGAAAATATCACACAGTGGAGCTTTAATCGAGCAGGCCAACCACCCAGTAGAGCATTACAATAATCTAGCCTTGAGGTCATCAACGACTCAACTGTTCAGCTTTTGGTATTGAGAGCATATGCCGTAATTTAGATATATTTTTAAGATGGTTAGTCTTCATCATGTGTGATTATCTTGTGTTCTGTGCAAATCATGCTGAACACACACCCTGTCAGAGGAGAGCGTGGCGTCCGGCGTGCGTGTGTGTGAGGTGCGGGCCGTCGGCCGTCTGGAGCGCCTGCTGCGAGCACACACACTCCTGGCTCTCCTGGAGGAGCGAACGTCCCACAAACACCTGCAGCATCTGCTCGCCGCGCTCGGCTTCACGCTGCACATCTGGAAGGTCAGCGCTTCACTTCCATAACTCACTCCTCTCACAGCGGGACGGTTGCTTTGGGTCCTCACGTGTGTGTGTGTGTGTGTGTGTGTGTGTGTCGTTGGGTTCAGGTGTCTGTGGAAACCGCACAGGAAGTGATGAATCGGTCGGCTGTGAGATCCGCCAGCTCCAGGAAAGACAAAGAGAGAGCAGACGACAAGAAGCCCAAACAGGTGAGGACTAGATATCCAAAAACATGTTCTAAGAAGTCACGAGCAGTGTTAGTTTTGACAGCAAATTTAGATTTAGTTTTAGTCATAGTCTTTTGACTAAAATGCCATTTAGTTTTTGTCATATTTTAGTCTCCTGAATTGTTTTTAGTTTTAGTCTAGTTTTAGTCGACTAAATCTAATGAGTTTAGTTAAATTGTAATACATTAAAGGGTTAGTTCACCCAAAACTGTAAATTGTGTGATTAATGACTGAGCCTCATGTGGTTGGACACCCGTCAGACCTCCGTTCATCTTCAGACACAAATGAAGATATTTTAGTGTAAATCTGATGCTCTGAAAGGCCTCCATTGGCTCAACTTTACACTCTCAAGACCCTTAAAAGACACTAAAGACTAAAGTTACAAAGTCCATCTCACTACAGCGGCTCTACAATAACTTTATGAAGCGACGAGAATAGTTTTTGTGCGCAAAAAAACCCCTAAATAACGACTTATATAGTGATGACGATTTCAAAACACGGCCTCATGAAGCTTCGAAGCGTTATGAATCAGTGAGTCGATTCAGCTGTTTGGCGGTTTGACACGCGATCCGAATCATGATTCGACTCACTGATTCATAACGCTCCAAACTGCTGAATCGACTCACTGATTCATAACGCTTCGAAGCTTCATGAGGCCGTGTTTTGAAATCGTCATCACTATATAAGTCGTTATTTAGGGTTTTTTTGCGCACAAAAACTATTCTCGCCTCTTCATAAAGTTATTGTAGAGTCACTGTAGTGAGATGGACTTTGTAACTTTAGTCTTTAGTGTCTTTTAAGGGTCTTGAGAGTGTAAAGTTGAGCCAATGGAGGCCTTTCAGAGCATCAGATTTACACTAAAATATCTTCATTTGTGTCTGAAGATGAACGGAGGTCTGACGGGTGTCCAACCACATGAGGCTCAGTCATTAATGACACAATTTACAGTTTTGGGTGAACTAACCCTTTAAGCATTTAAGCCTTACATAACTGTCACTTGAACTGACATTTTGACATAATTTTGTTTTTGACATTAAAAATACACGAAAGAGCTCAATTCACTTTTTTGTTTGTTTTCTAAAAACATCTATATAGTTTTTATAACTTTGTATTTCTGTTTTAGTCAGTAGGCCATATCAGGTTAAGCTGAAGCTTCAAATAAGTTTGTTTATTTCTTTAAATTTCAGTTAACATTTATTTAATTTCAAGTAATGAAGAATTTTTAAATTTTTGTTAACTATTATAACCCTGATACTTTATTGAATATGTGTCAAATACTGGTCTTTCCTCCTGACTATGAATTAAATGGGAATTAAATTAAATACAGTTTATTGTGTAACCAAAAACGAATATATAATGCGTGACTTGTAATTATAAACAAGCTTGAAATACACCGGGACTCTTATTTTGAAATGTCATTGCAGTTGCAGGAGCTCATTCAAGTTCAGATGAGGGAGATCAAATATGCATTGTTACAACCGTCTAAAACATATGACTATATAAACATGGTAAAGTAAACATTGTAATTTTTCATCAGCATTGGTTCATAAACAATTGCCTGGCATAAATGTGCGCTAGCCTGTAGTGTAGAAGCGCAATAGCGCCGTGTTTTCCAGCGGTTAGATCAGCATCTGTGACACAGGACATCAGTTCTGACCCCATCTCTGCCCTAATCGTCCCTCACTAACATTTTCGTCTCGTTTTTATTTGTTGACGAAAATGACAGTTGATTTTCATCATAGTTTTTGTCATCCAACACTAGTTTTTATTTAGTTATCGTCTCGTTTTCGTCAGTGAAAAAAGGTTGTTGATGAAAATTATGACGAAAATTATTCGTCAACGAAATTAACACTGGATATGAGAACATTATCTCTGAATGTTACATGTTATGCAAACGTTGAGGGAATGTTCCGTTTTGCGAACGTTTTATGTTCGATGTGATTAATCACAATTAATCGATTTGACATCACTACTTTTTACACTTTTTGGGTTGATTTTTGAGTCAGTATCTATACACAAATTTTTAAGTTTTGAGTTGAACAACATTTTAAACACATATAACTTAACACTCATCCTTCCCTCGGGTCACGTTGACCCGAAACTCAAGATATGTAACAGCAATATGAAACAATATGTTTCAGCTCCGTCCTGAATGCAACCCCATCTGACCAACAGAAGACCGGTTGAGAACGCTCTGTTATGCTGCGTTCACACCAAACGCGAATTGAGCGCCTGGCGCGAGTGATTTCAATGTTAAGTCAATGGAAAGGCGCGTTACGCGCGGCGCGAAGGACGCGAATCCGCCTCATTCGCGTGTCCAGTTCGCGCGAATGGCGCGAATTGGACGC
Organism: Gobio gobio; assembly: GCF_949357685.1. Taxonomy (NCBI): domain Eukaryota; kingdom Metazoa; phylum Chordata; class Actinopteri; order Cypriniformes; family Gobionidae; genus Gobio; species Gobio gobio. The sequence goes on from NC_137111.1 coordinate 49,426,561, forward strand.
GAATTGAGCGTCGTGCGCGTTACACGCGAATGGTGCTTTTGTGCATTCACGCGTTTGAAGCGAATTCGCGTCTGACGCCCGAGTTGAAAAATTTTAACTTTGGCGTCAATTCGCGCCGCGTTAACCAATCAGGAGCCTGCTCGCTGTTGTCACGTGGTAAAGTGACGTGTATGAGAAACCTTGCATAAATTAAAACCAGTACTATTGTGTCACAAAATGTAGTTTTAAGACGTTTTCAGGTGGGAATGTAGTTGTTTAAAGCTCAAATCTGTGGTTTATTTATAAAGAGAGCGCCTATTTAAAAAAAATAATCTTGTGTTTTTGGAGTTGTGAGATCCAGGCGATCACCGCGGGCAATCACTGCTCATAACCCCAGCGAAGGCAGCCTTTCCTCGGCCAGTCCTTCTGGCGTCTGCCGCTGGCTCTGATGTCCTGTGGTGGTTCGTCTTGTGTGGATCTAACGGGCGATCTTTGCTCTCATGAATATATAATTTGTTGTCTGCCAAATCGTTTTGACTGAGGGCAAAGAGAAGTTTCATAACTTTATATTTTAAGGATATTTAAACATACATGCAGTGAAGATAATGTAGGAGTTGCCTGGACCACATTTGTGTGGCTATTAATGCTTAATATATATGTTTAATGAAAATGAAAAGAGGCAGAGTGGTGTTTTATGACATATTTCTCCTGGAGTGCCTTGAACGCGCGTCAATTTCGCTTCCAGCGCTCGATTTCTAAGCGCGTCCAATTCTCTGCTGACGCGCGAATGCATTCAAAATGTACGCGCGTGAAACTAGACGCGGTAGACGCGATTTTGCCGCTCAATTCGCGTTTGGTGTGAACGCAGCATTAACGTCCCAAATCTCCTCTTTGTAACGTTCTTAAGTGACCATAGAGTAACCAAAATGAAACGTTCCCCTAAAGTCATATCAGGAACTGCAGCACTTTCATAAACAAAAGAGGAAGTTTAGGAACATCCCTAATGTTCTGTAAAGATTGGGGATTTACCTTTAGAGATAATATAAATACACTACCTTTCAAATGTTAGATTGAAAATAGAATATTTTGTAACATTATACACGTCTTTACTGTGCCTTTTGATCAGTTGAAGCTGTTTAATATTTCTCCAGCCGTCTCCTGCTGAGGACAAACCCAGAGGTAAAGCTGCAGACGTGTCCCTTCCCATCAGCCCGGAGCAGTGGGCTCAGTTTGAGTGTCCTGAGGAGCTCCGGCAGGCCTTTCGCTCTGACGCCGGCCCTTACAGCATCAACAGCTCGGCCCTCGGCGCGCAGGTCAGCGGATCTCCACCAGAGGGCGACACAGGGTTTCACATCATGTGACAGATCATCAAAGCTGGGATAGAGCGGGAATATTGATCTTTAGAGGGAGACCTGAGATATTAAAGGGTTAGTTCACCCAAAAATGTAAATTGTGTCATTAATGACTGAGCCTCATGTGGTTGGACACCCGTCAGACCTCCGTTCATCTTCAGACACAAATGAAGATATTTTAGTGTAAATCTGATGCTCTGAAAGGCCTCCATTGGCTCAACTTTACACTCTCAAGACCCTTAAAAGACACTAAAGACTAAAGTTACAAAGTCCATCTCACTACAGCGGCTCTACAATAACTTTATGAAGAGACGAGAATAGTTTCTGTGCGCAAAAAAACACTAAATAACGACTTATATAGTGATGACGATTTCAAAACACGGCCTCATGAAGCTTCGAAGCGTTATGAATCAATGAGCCGAATGATGATTCGGATCGCGTGTCAAACCGCCAAACTGCTGAAATTTTGCGATTCAAACTGCTGATTCAACTCACTGATTCATAACGCTCCAAACTGCTGATTCAACTCACTGATTCATAACGCTCCAAACTGCTGATTCAACTCACTGATTCATAATGCTCCAAACTGCTGATTCGACTCACTGATTCATAACGCTCCAAACTGCTGATTCGACTCACTGATTCATAACGCTCCAAACTGCTGAATCGACTCACTGATTCATAACGCTCCAAACTGCTGATTCGACTCACTGATTCATAACGCTCCAAACTGCTGATTCGACTCACTGATTCATAACGCTCCAAACTGCTGAATCAACTCACTGATTCATCACGCTCCAAACTGCTGAATCGACTCACTGATTCATAACGCTCCAAACTGCTGAATCGACTCACTGATTCATAACGCTCCAAACTGCTGATTCGACTCACTGATTCATAACGCTCCAAACTGCTGAATCGACTCACTGATTCATAACGCTCCAAACTGCTGATTCGACTCACTGATTCATAACGCTCCAAACTGCTGATTCGACTCACTGATTCATAACGCTCCAAACTGCTGAATCGACTCACTGATTCATAACGCTCCAAACTGCTGATTCGACTCACTGATTCATAACGCTCCAAACTGCTGATTCGACTCACTGATTCATAACGCTCCAAACTGCTGAATCGACTCACTGATTCATAACGCTCCAAACTGCTGAATCGACTCACTGATTCATAACGCTCCAAACTGCTGATTCGACTCACTGATTCATAACGCTCCAAACTGCTGAATCGACTCACTGATTCATAACGCTCCAAACTGCTGAATCGACTCACTGATTCATAACGCTCCAAACTGCTGATTTGACTCACTGATTCATAACGCTCCAAACTGCTGATTCGACTCACTGATTCATAACGCTCCAAACTGCTGATTCGACTCACTTATTCATAACGCTTCAAACTGCTGATTCGACTCACTTATTCATAACGCTCCAAACTGCTGATTCGACTCACTTATTCATAACGCTCCAAACTGCTGATTCGACTCACTTATTCATAACGCTTCAAACTGCTGATTCGACTCACTGATTCATAACGCTCCAAACTGCTGAATCGACTCACTGATTCATAACGCTCCAAACTGCTGAATCGACTCACTGATTCATAACGCTCCAAACTGCTGATTTGACTCACTGATTCATAACGCTCCAAACTGCTGATTCGACTCACTGATTCATAACGCTCCAAACTGCTGAATCGACTCACTGATTCATAACGCTCCAAACTGCTGATTTGACTCACTGATTCATAACGCTCCAAACTGCTGATTCGACTCACTGATTCATAACGCTCCAAACTGCTGATTCGACTCACTTATTCATAACGCGCCAAACTGCTGATTCGACTCACTTATTCATAACGCTCCAAACTGCTGAATCGACTCACTGATTCATAACGCTTCGAAGCTTCATGAGGCCGTGTTTTGAAATCGTCATCACTATATAAGTCGTTATTTAGGGTTTTTTTGCGCACAGAAACTATTCTCGTCTTCATAAAGTTATTGTAGAGTCACTGTGGTGAGATGGACTTTGTAACTTTAGTCTTTAGTGTCTTTTAAGGGTCTTGAGAGTGTAAAGTTGAGCCAATGGAGGCCTTTCAGAGCATCAGATTTACACTAAAATATCTTCATTTGTGTCTGAAGATGAACGGAGGTCTGACGGGTGTCCAACCACATGAGGGTCAGTCATTAATGACACAATTTACATTTTTGGGTGAACTAACCCTTTAAAGCATCTTCCTGGAATATACATGAATATAAAGAATATATGGGAATTGTTTAATGGGAATAATCTGGGAATTTGCACAATTGCAGGTTAGCCTATAACCAGGGGCGTTTCTAGGATTTTCATTTTAGGGCGGCTCAGCCCCCAGTGAGGGTATGGGGAAAAAAATGGTAACACTTTAGTTTAGGCTCCAATTCTCACTGTTAACTAGTAGCTTATTAGTATGCATATGAGGATATTGGCTATTTATTATTACTTATAAAGCAAATATTAATGCCTTATTCTGCATGACCATATTGTACATCCCTTAATCATACAATGTAGGCAGGTTTATAATCACGGAGATCCCAAATGTGAGGTAGTTAGAGGGAACATTTTGATTTCCATGATCTACACATGCGCATTTTAAGATGTTCTGAACGCCAAAAAATTAGATAATAACTTGAAAAGCATGTCAGTGGGCAGATATGACTGATAAAGTTTTTCCATTTTCGTCAGTGAAGACAGTAAACATATGTTTAACTGATATTTATATGTTTTATGAATCATTTTTGTAGACATGTTAATTTACTTAAAGCTACCAGGAAAGCTAGGTAACTAAATGTATTAATTTAATTCACAATATAAACACATTCATTACTAATCTTATGTCCAATACAGGCTAAAAAACTGAGCTTTTTTATTTACTGTTTATATTAATTTTAATTATATTAATTTACAATATGCACACATTCATTACTATTAATCTTATGCCTAATCTGAAGAAAACGTCTTTGTTGATATTACTTGTTTGTTAGTTATATTATAAATGACATTGCATAGGCCTATTTCAATTCAAAATGGCGAAATTAGACACAAGTTTATTAATTTGCCTGAATATTTTTGTCATTTGTTTAACATTTCTGATTTACAGAAGCAGCTGTCAAATATGAAAGTTTAGTTTAGCTTCATATCTCTCACTTGACGTCGAGTCGCTGCTAAAGTTCGCGCTCAGCCTCAGCAGCTTCTGTGAACATAAAGCCCGCCTACTCTGATTTGATTGGTTTCCTCAAATATGTTGAGATTGACGAGCGGTGACAGACCAATGAGAGCTCAGATCAAAACACACACACACACACCTCTGCTTCTGATGTGCGCTTTGCTCAACGCCACTGCAGATTGAAGAACACACTGATTAAAAGAAGGAGATGTTTCATGTTATAAAGGTTAAAGGGTTAGTTCACCCAAAAATGTAAATTCTGTCATTAATTCCTCACCCTCATGTGGTTGGACACCCGTCAGACCTCCGTTCATCTTCAGACACAAATGAAGATATTTTAGTGTAAAGCTGATGCTGAGAAAGGCTTCAGATAGGCCTCCATTGGCATTCAGTACATTTACACTCACAAGACCCATAAAAGGCACTAAAAACGTCGTTACAAAGTCCATCTCACCACAGTGGCTCTACAATCATTTTATGATACGACGACAATAGTTTTTGTGCGCAAAAAAATCAAAATAACGCCTTTATCCAGCTTGTTCTTGTCTTCCGTGTGTGTCTCCACGACGCATGCGTGAGAATATGAGCAGATCCGGCGTTCGGGAATCTATGAAATGCTCACTTTAGCCCCATTTTGAGAACTACGCCGAGACCTAAAGCACGATCAGTGTAGAATTCAACAGCTGAGATACGCGCGTCTTCCTCTGCTCGTAAACAAATCTCTTCTGGGTCATGTGTCCGAACGCCGGATCTGCTCATATTCTGGTTATATTACCTTATATAACCTTATATTCTGAGGTTGGATAAAGGCGTTATTTTGATTTTTTTTTGCGCACAAAAACTATTGTCGTCGTATCATAAAATTATTGTAGAGTCACTGTGGTGAGATGGACTTTGTAACGACGTTTTTAGTGCCTTTTATGGGTCTTGTGAGTGTAAATGTACTGAATGTCAATGGAGGCCTATCTGAAGCCTTTCTCAGCATCAGCTTTACACTCAAATATCTTCATTTGTGTCTGAAGATGAACGGAGGTCTGACGGGTGTCCAACCACATGAGGGTGAGGAATTAATGACAGAATTTACATTTTTGGGTGAACTAACCCTTTAATCACACATTTTTTAGGGGCGCTGGGCAGAAAAAGGCCCATATAAGGAACTCTTGCAGCATAATCTGTGTTAAACCTGTGATTCACATTCCGCCATAACACACACATTTGATCAGAAATACTGAAAATAAAAACCTGTGCTATTGTGAAATATTACAATTTAAAATAATACGTTTTCTGTGTGAATATACAGTAAAGTGTAATTTATTCCAGCATCATTACTCCAGTCTTCAGTGTCACATGACCCTTCAGAAATCATTCAAATGTGAAACATTTATGATTATTATCAGTGTTGAGCACATGATATGTGGACTAAGGAAGTGTTGAATGTTGTCGTTTCAGAGCCGAACTCTGTTTTATTTGGATCTGCTGGTGAGAGAGCTGGACTCCGTCTCGTTGACCCCGTTGACCTTTGCCCCTCTCCACCTGGCGGAGGTCATCGCTCACGACCTCATGCAGAGCAGGAGTCAGTCCGACCTCTACCGCCTCAGGTGAACACAGCTTCAGTCACATGACATCACACTCACAGCTAGAAACGACATCACATCCTGTCCTCTCTCAGACTCATCAGGAGCTGTGGTGATGTGGGCCTGGAGTGTCCGTACGCGGAGCAGCTTCTGCGCTTCACTCGCCTTCCTGAGGACGAGCACATGTGGTGCGGTTCTCCAGTCATTCTCTGAGCAGGTTTGGCCATTATCAGGCGCTTCGGGTGTTTAATGCAGATTTATTTGATTTCAGGAGCCGCAGGGCCGTCATCACTCAGAGCCAGGTCAGTTTCTCACCAGTGTTGGGGAAAGTTACGCATTATAATATTGTGTCACTCCCTTAAAAAGTAACTAATTGAGTTACTTAGTTACTTTTTAAGAAAAGTAATGTGTTATGTTACTTTTGCGTTACTTTTTCTCACCTGGGCTGGCCTTGTTTTTTTTTTTTTAACAAAAAAGTGATATTTTTGTGCAACGGTAAAGACCTCTTGATACCAAAATTGAAATAATAGATAAAGATGCAGATTCCCTCATGAACAGTAGAGGGCGCAGCTCCGGATAATGGAGAAGAGGACGCAGGAGAAAAAAGTTTTACCAATAAAAACAAAAAAATCTAGTAATTTTCATCATCAAAGGTCAGCAGCAAGACATTGGTAAATTAAATATAAAGGTAGATTATGCATAAAAATAGTTTTATTTAACATTTAATTATTTGAGGTTTGAGTACTCTGATTTTGCATTTGACTGATTTTATTCATTTTGAGGAGTACAGAATCTTTATTGTGCAAGTAAGATAAATAAATGCCCACATTTAAGGCCCTTTCACACCGGACGCGTAACGAAAAAGCGAATATTTCGTGTGCGAATAGTTCGCGTTAAAACCATTCACATCAGCCGCGGCGCGAGTTTGCGACGTTTCAGAGCTCTAACACTCCAAAACATTTGCGGCGACAGCTCCGAACTTACTTTCAAATGTCCGTGGGACAATTTGAGGAGCTCCTCCAGACAGAGACGGTAGCAGCGCATCTGACGACACACACACACACACACACACTCTTCAGGAACGGCTCGATCCGGAGCTGCTGTGTTTCCAGTTGAGTCACAATGTAAACATTTCAGTGCCACAGTCGTACTGACGGAAACACATTCACTTTCTATAGTCGCGGACACAATTAGATAAAAAAAAAAAACTATGTATTGATTATAATATGGTAATCTGTAGCCTATAGTGGGCAAACACATCTGCATATGTACAGCTGTAAACAACTACAGCTGTAATCTTGTGAGAAATGCGACACCTGGCAAAGGTTAATGTTGATTGAATGGCTAGTGACATCAACTGGACATTTCGTGACCTTTGTTTCCTTGTATGTGATTGGTTTAAGCCTTTTCTGTCGCTGCTAGTGTTAAAAAAAATCGACATCGAAACGAAAAAAATTAACATCGTTTTTTCGCCGCAGCACATTCGCGTTCGGTGTGAACGCTCTCATTACACAAAGAGATGATCGAAAAATAAAACCATCGCGCAAATTATTCGCGCGTCAAAATCGCGTCCAGTGTGAAAGGGCCTTTAGTCTAGAACTACAATAACCATCATGTTCACACACACACCTCTGCACTAGCTCTCAACATGAGGACAGGAGAGATGTCAGTCAAATTAATGTGAAAAAGTAACTCAGATATTTTGTTGTAAATTTGAAAAGTAATACGTTACTTTACTAGCTACTTGGAAAAAGTAATATTATTACGTAACTCAAGATACTTGTAATGCGTTTCCCCCAACACTGCTTCTCACAGCACAGTTTGAGTCATGTGACTGTTGAGTGTTAAACTAACACACTGACCCTGCCAGACGCCGTCCGCTGAAGGCGATCCGTGTGGAAGGACACTAGCCGATCGCTGGCTGGCGAAGGCCGACGAGTGTCTCTGGATGAACCTGTTTGAGCCTGCTAAAGTCCTGCTGGATCACACACACCGGATGGCTGAGGTGAGCGAGGACAAACACATGATTCAGTGTTCACACGTGTGGTCGATCAAACAGACGAGTTACTGGAGCTCAAACTGCTCAAGAAGATAATGCTGGTTCTGATAGAAAGGGCTCAGAATACACAGAGCATCTCAGTTTGTGCATCAATGAGCCTCGGCCGCCGGTTCTCCACTGGTCCTTCATGATCCTGTGGCCGGTTCTCCACTGGTCCTCCATGATCCTGTGGCCGGTTCTCCACTGGTCCTTCATGACCCTGTGGCCGGTTCTCCACTGGTCCTTCATGATCCTGTGGCCGGTTCTCCACTGGTCCTCCATCACCCTGTGGCCGGTTCTCCACTGGTCCTCCATGACCCTGTGGCCGGTTCTCCACTGGTCCTTCATGACCCTGTGGCCGGTTCTCCACTGGTCCTTCATGACCCTGTGGCCGGTTCTCCACTGGTCCTTCATGACTCTGTGGCCGGTTCTCCACTGGTCCTCCATGACTCTGTGGCCGGTTCTCCACTGGTCCTTCATGACCCTGTGGCCGGTTCTCCACTGGTCCTTCATGATCCTGTGGCCGGTTCTCCACTGGTCCTTCATGACTCTGTGGCCGGTTCTCCACTGGTCCTCCATGACTCTGTGGCCGGTTCTCCACTGGTCCTTCATGATCCTGTGGCCGGTTCTCCACTGGTCCTTCATGACCCTGTGGCCGGTTCTCCACTGGTCCTC
>NC_137111.1:49442894-49475394 GCF_949357685.1 Gobio gobio
TACGCATGAAATTATTTAAAATAAACATCCCCATTAGAATCTGGACAAAGATCTTTGATAGCGTAATTCTGCCCATTGCACTGTATGGAAGTGAGGTCTGGGGTCCAGCGACTAACTACAGCCATAAGGTCTGGGACAAACACCCTGTAGAAGGTCTGCATGTGGAGTTCTGTAGGAACATCCTCCACGTCCACAGAAACACACCCAACAACGCATGCAGGGCGGAGCTAGGCCGACTTCCCCTTAATCTAACCATTAAAAAAAGAGCCTTGAAGTTCTGGATCCACCTACACTCAAGTTCTGAAGATGATCTTCATTTTAAAGCCCTACAAACACAGAACAGTCATCTTTGTGTAATGGTGTCAGAACTGATGAATATAGTGTATACCACTGCTCCTGTAAAACATGCAAAAATCAAAGAAATAATGAAACATGAGAAAGAGACATATATGCAGCATTGGAAACATCAAACCAAAGAGCAAAGCCGTCTCCAATGTTATCTGGGTCTAAACAGAGAGTACAGTCTGGCTAACTATCTTGTCTCAGTCAGGAACACAACACACAGAGCATTATTAACACAGTACAGACTGAGTGACCACACACTGGCCATAGAGAGAGGGCGTCATAAGAAGACGTGGCTGCCTCCAGAAGAGCGGATCTGTAGCGAGTGTAGATCAGGAGCAGTGGAGACGGAGGCACACTTCCTCCTCCACTGTGATAAATACACACCCCTCAGAGACTCACTCTATAGTCAAATCCAACACATTATCCCTGAGTTCCAGTCACTCCATGATCCTGAAAAACTAAAGATCTTACTCGGTGAAGGACCTGCTTCCCCTTATATAGCACAGCATATCTATAAATGCCACAAATTAAGATGTACTGAGTGAACACGTCCAGATTAATAATATTATTAATATATGTATATATAAATATAAATGTGAATGTGTTTTATGTATGTATTTGTTTTGCTTTGTGAAATGCTTTGGCAATATGTACCCATGTATGTCATGCCAATAAAGCGAATTGAATTGAATTGAATTGAATTGAGTGAGTGAGTGTGTGAGTGAGTGAGTGAGAGTGAGTGAGTGAGTGAGTGAGTGAGTGAGAGTGAGTGAGAGTGAGTGAGAGTGAGTGAGTGTGAGAGTGAGTGTGAGAGTGAGTGAGTGAGTGAGTGTGTGAGTGAGTGAGTGTGAGAGTGAGTGAGAGTGAGTGAGTGTGTGAGTGAGTGAGAGTGAGTGAGTGTGAGAGTGAGTGTGAGAGTGAGTGAGTGAGTGAGTGAGTGAGTGAGTGAGTGAGTGAGTGAGTGTGTGAGTGAGTGAGTGTGAGAGTGAGTGAGAGTGAGTGAGTGTGTGTGAGTGAGTGAGAGTGAGAGTGAGTGTGAGTGTGAGTGTGAGAGTGAGTGTGAGAGTGAGTGAGTGTGTGTGTGAGTGAGTGAGTGTGTGTGAGTGAGAGTGAGTGAGTGAGTGAGTGAGTGAGTGAGTGTGAGTGAGTGTGAGTGAGTGAGTGAGTGAGTGAGTGTGAGAGTGAGTGAGTGAGTGAGTGTGAGAGTGAGTGTGTGTGTATGAGACAACTGCATTTTTAAACCAAAAAGTTCACATTCCCTTATTTAACTCCACATCTCGTCTCTCAATGAATCAAAGGTAATTTGTGAAGTAAATGTCTGTTGTTGTTGTTGCTGTTGTTGTCGTTGTTGTTGTTGTTGTTGTTGTTGTTGTTGTTGGTGTTGTTGTTGTTGGTGTTGTTGTCGTTGTTGTTGTTGTTGTTGTTGTTGTTGTTGTTGTTGTTGTTGTCCATCTGTAGGTCTGAATCTGATGTTTGAGTGTGTGTTTGTCTTCCAGAATCCTCTCTGCTCATGCTTTGGGGTCAGAAGAGAAACAGCGCTACCTCTTGCATGCGCTCGCCCTCATGAAGACGGCCGTGTGTGTTCAGGAGGAAGTCGTCGCTGATGTCCTGAACGTTCTTCCGCCTCATGAGGTACGGGATGTGTGTGTGTGTGTGTGTTTGTGTGTGTGTGTGTGTGTGTGTGTTTGCAGCCGTCATCAGAAGCACGACGCATGAATCTCCTCCACACCTCCTGATAATCACATTAGTTAGTCGATTACCTCTCCTAATGTAAACTCTAAAGGACACAACACGTGAGCTTTCTTTCAAGGGCCACAAACGCGATTAGCATTCTGGGAAATGTGATTTTGTTGAGCTCGCTGTGACGCGACCCGATCGCTTCCCCTCGCCCCCCCCCGTCGGGCTTCACATGCCGAACAGCACACCAGCTCATCTCAGCGCCACGCTAATTCATTTTGCCTCACGCTGCATTATGGATTTTCATTTTCTCAAACGGATTATCTCATTAAAAAGCTCTCTGGGTGCTCATACTTATGAAAAGAGGGCGATGGATGTGTTGACCAAATGGGGGAATCTGATTGGCTAAAGTCATTCGACTCTTGTAACTTTTACCTTCCAAACCTGAACTGAAGATGTTTAGAAGAAGCCACAATAAAAGTTTGGTTTAACCAGAAATTGTGAGTGAAATATATTACTATTGTACAGAATAACTTACCTCTCAAAATATTAATAATGATCAAATGGTTGGACTTATAAGGAATAATCACACAGTATTTTAACAGTAAATCTCAGCATTGTGTTTGCTAAATATTTCATTACGTTTTAAAAAGGTTAAATAAATCATCTAAATAAATGTATGCCTTTATGGAATTTAATTAAAATGCAATCCATAATAATTAAAATGAAACTTTTTGTAAAAATAAAATGGAATTTGAGACAGATTAAAATGTACTTTGTAAGGCTCTTTGTTGAAGTATAAAATAATGATGCATTAGTAATGAGAATTTAAGAGTGATAAACTTTATTTATTCAAATAATGTCTCTAAACAAAAAATCTAAAAAAAATCAACATCCTGGATCAACATATCAATCAAAATGTGTGCACATCTGGAGCTCTGCATCTGGAGCTCTGCATCTGGAGCTCTGCATCTGGAGCTCTGCTTCTGGAGCTCTGCTTCTGGAGCTCTGCATCTGGAGCTCTGCATCTGGAGCTCTGCTTCTGGAGCTCTGCATCTGGAGCTCTGCATATTGAGCTCTGCATCTGGAGCTCTGCTTCTGGAGCTCTGCATCTGGAGCTCTGCATCTGGAGCTCTGCTTCTGGAGCTCTGCATCTGGAGCTCTGCATCTGGAGCTCTGCTTCTGGAGCTCTGCTTCTGGAGCTCTGCATCTGGAGCTCTGCATCTGGAGCTCTGCATCTGGAGCTCTGCTTCTGGAGCTCTGCATCTGGAGCTCTGCTTCTGGAGCTCTGCATCTGGAGCTCTGCTTCTGGAGCTCTGCATCTGGAGCTCTGCATCTGGAGCTCTGCATCTGGAGCTCTGCTTCTGGAGCTCTGCATCTGGAGCTCTGCATCTGGAGCTCTGCTTCTGGAGCTCTGCATCTGGAGCTCTGCATCTGGAGCTCTGCTTCTGGAGCTCTGCATCTGGAGCTCTGCATCTGGAGCTCTGCATATTGAGCTCTGCATCTGGAGCTCTGCTTCTGGAGCTCTTCATCTGGAGCTCTGCATCTGGAGCTCTGCTTCTGGAGCTCTGCATCTGGAGCTCTGCTTCTGGAGCTCTGCATCTGGAGCTCTGCATCTGGAGCTCTGCATATTGAGCTCTGCATCTGGAGCTCTGCTTCTGGAGCTCTGCATCTGGAGCTCTGCATCTGGAGCTCTGCATCTGGAGCTCTGCATCTGGAGCTCTGCATCTGGAGCTCTGCATCTGGAGCTCTGCTTCTGGAGCTCTGCATCTGGAGCTCTGCTTCTGGAGCTCTGCTTCTCTGCTTCTGGAGCTCTGCATCTGGAGCTCTGCATCTGGAGCTCTGCTTCTCTCCTTCTGGAGCTCTGCATCTGGAGCTCTGCATCTGGAGCTCTGCATCTGGAGCTCTGCATCTGGAGCTCTGCATCTGGAGCTCTGCATCTGGAGCTCTGCATCTGGAGCTCTGCTTCTGGAGCTCTGCATCTGGAGCTCTGCATCTGGAGCTCTGCATCTGGAGCTCTGCATCTGGAGCTCTGCTTCTGGAGCTCTGCATCTGGAGCTCTGCTTCTGGAGCTCTGCATCTGGAGCTCTGCATCTGGAGCTCTGCATCTGGAGCTCTGCTTCTGGAGCTCTGCATCTGGAGCTCTGCATCTGGAGCTCTGCTTCTGGAGCTCTGCATCTGGAGCTCTGCATCTGGAGCTCTGCATCTGGAGATCTGCATCTGGAGCTCTGCTTCTGGAGCTCTGCATCTGGAGCTCTGCATCTGGAGATCTGCATCTGGAGCTCTGCTTCTGGAGCTCTGCATCTGGAGCTCTGCTTCTGGAGCTCTGCTTCTGGAGCTCTGCATCTGGAGCTCTGCTTCTGGAGCTCTGCATCTGGAGCTTTGGAGCTATGCTTCTGGAGCTCTGCTTCTGGAGCTCTGCATCTGGAGCTCTGCATCTGGAGCTTTGGAGCTATGCTTCTGGAGCTCTGCATCTGGAGCTCTGCTTCTGGAACTCTGCATCTGGAGCTCTGATTCTGGAGCTCTGATTCTGGAGCTCTGATTCTGGAGCTCTGCATCTGGAGCTCTGCTTCTGGAGCTCTGCATCTGGAGCTCTGCATCTGGAGCTCTGCATCTGGAGCTCTGCTTCTGGAGCTCTGCTTCTGGAGCTCTGCATCTGGAGCTCTGCATCTGGAGCTCTGCTTCTGGAGCTCTGCATCTGGAGCTTTGGAGCTATGCTTCTGGAGCTCTGCTTCTGGAGCTCTGCATCTGGAGCTCTGCATCTGGAGCTTTGGAGCTATGCTTCTGGAGCTCTGCATCTGGAGCTCTGCTTCTGGAGCTCTGCATCTGGAGCTCTGCTTCTGGAGCTCTGCTTCTGGAGCTCTGCATCTGGAGCTCTGCATCTGGAGCTCTGCTTCTGGAGCTCTGCATCTGGAGCTCTGCATCTGGAGCTCTGCATCTGGAGCTCTGCTTCTGGAGCTCTGCTTCTGGAGCTCTGCATCTGGAGCTCTGCATCTGGAGCTCTGCATCTGGAGCTCTGCATCTGGAGCTCTGCATCTGGAGCTCTGCTTTTAGAGCTCTGCTTCTAGAGCTCTGCATCTGGAGCTCTGCATCCATCTGTGGGAGCCGGCAAACATCAGGACACGATTGAACACCAGCTCTGGCTTTATTACCAGAGTCTGACTGAAGTTTATTCTTCCATTAGCTCGAGCCTCCTCCACCTACAGCAGATGGTGCTACCGCCCCAAACACAATAAACCCAACACAGACGACTCTGGAGAAATATATCACAGAGGGAATATATCAGGGAATATCTGGCTTTTTCACAGAAAGGGAAGAGCAACACATGAGTGGCTCTTCCAGAAATCTGTCTCAGGGATGCAGGAGACAAAACCTGCCATTGTTTTTGAGGATAGGAAATAATCTCCATTCTGATGATCACTAGAATGAAACATTGCACTTTATTTTCATCGCTGTAACAACACCGGTCCAATACCATAAGGAAGATCTCTTTCTATATTTCACTGGACACTACACAAGAGTGTGTGTGTGTGTGTGTGTGTGTGTGTGTGTGTGTGTGTGTGTGTGTGTGTGTGTGTGTGTGTGTGTGTGTGTGTGTGTGTGTGTGTGTGTGTGTGTGTGTGTGTGTGTGCTCGAGATAAGAGAACTCGAGTAACGCATCGCGTTCTCTTTCACTCTTGCACAAAATCTGACAAGACGTCAAACACAAGAAAATTATGAACCTTCCCGAGGAAGCATCTCTGGGCCGATTGTTCAGATGATAATAGTTTTAGTGGGGCTGTGTTAGATTCACGGCTCAGAGACTTCATGAGCGATCCAAGAGCAGCATTTACTGAGGACAATCCATAAGAGCAGTCAAATACACACAGCAATCCAAACGAGGAAGAATTCAAGGCAACAGGCAGAGAACATGAAACACTGGGACAGGGATACTGGGATTCAGATGCAGGGATACAGAGATACAGATGCAGGGATACAGGGATACAGATGCAGGGATACAGGGATACAGATGCAGGGATACTGGGATTCAGATGCAGGGATACAGAGATACAGATGCAGGGATACAGAGATGCAGATGCAGGGATACAGGGATACAGATGCAGGGATACTGGGATTCAGATGCAGGGATACTGGGATTCAGATGCAGGGATACAGAGATACAGATGCAGGGATACAGGGATACAGATGCAGGGATACAGGGATACAGATGCAGGGATACTGGGATTCAGATGCAGGGATACAGAGATACAGATGCAGGGATACAGAGATGCAGATGCAGGGATACAGGGATACAGATGCAGGGATACAGGGATACAGATGCAGGGATACAGGGATTCAGATGCAGGGATACAGGGATTCAGATGCAGGGATACAGATGCAGGGATACAGGGATACAGATGCAGGGATACAGATGCAGGGATACAGGGATACAGATGCAGGGATACAGATGCAGGGATACAGGGATACAGATGCAGGGATTCAGATGCAGGGATACAGATGCAGGGATACAGGGATACAGATGCAGGGATACAGGGATTCAGATGCAGGGATACAGGGATACAGATGCAGGGATACAGGGATTCAGATGCAGGGATACAGGGATTCAGATGCAGGGATACAGGGAGGCAGATGCAGGGATACAGGGATTCAGATGCAGGGATACAGGAATGCAGATGCAGGGATACAGAGATTCAGATGCAGGGATACAGGAATGCAGATGCAGGGATACAGGGATTCAGATGCAGGGATACAGGGATTCAGATGCAGGGATACAGGAATGCAGATGCAGGGATACAGGGATTCAGATGCAGGGATACAGGGATTCAGATGCAGGGATACAGAGATTCAGATGCAGGGATACAGGGATTCAGATGCAGGGATACAGGGAGGCAGATGTAGGGATACAGGGATTCAGATGCAGGGATACAGGGATGCAGATGCAGGGATACAGGGATGCAGATGCAGGGATACAGGGATTCAGATGCTGGGATACAGGGATGCAGATGCAGGGATACAGGGATTCAGATGCATGGATACAGGGATTCAGATGCAGAGATACAGAGATTCAGATGCAGGGATACAGGGATTCAGATGCAGAGATACAGAGATTCAGATGCATGGATACAGGGATGCAGATGCTCGGATACAGAGATTCAGATGCAGGGATACAGAGATTCAGATGTAGGGATACAGGGATTCAGATGCAGAGATACAGAGATTCAGATGCAGGGATACAGAGATTCAGATGTAGGGATACAGGGATTCAGATGCAGGGATACAGAGATTCAGATGCAGGGATACAGGGATTCAGATGCAGGGATACAGGGAGGCAGATGTAGGGATAAAGGGATTCAGATGCAGGGATACAGGGATTCAGATGCATGGATACAGGGATGCAGATGCTCGGATACAGAGATTCAGATGCAGGGATACAGAGATTCAGATGTAGGGATACAGGGATTCAGATGCAGAGATACAGAGATTCAGATGTAGGGATACAGGGATTCAGATGCAGAGATACAGGGATTCAGATGCAGGGATACAGGGAGGCAGATGTAGGGATACAGGGATTCAGATGCAGGGATACAGGGATACAGATGCAGGGATACAGGGATACAGATGCAGGGATACAGGGATTCAGATGCAGGGATACAGGGATTCAGATGTAGGGATACAGGGAGGCAGATGTAGGGATACAGGGAGGCAGATGTAGGGATACAGGGATACAGATGCAGGGATACAGAGATTCAGATGCAGGGATACAGGGATTCAGATGTAGGGATACAGGGAGGCAGATGTAGGGATACAGGGAGGCAGATGTAGGGATACAGGGATTCAGATGCAGGGATACAGGGAGGCAGATGTAGGGATACAGAGATTCAGATGCAGGGATACAGGGAGGCAGATGTAGGGATACAGGGAGGCAGATGCAGGGATACAGAGATTCAGATGCAGGGATACAGGGAGGCAGATGTAGGGATACAGGGAGGCAGATGTAGGGATACAGGGATACAGATGCAGGGATACAGGGATGCAGATGCAGGGATACAGGGATTCAGATGCAGGGATACAGGGAGGCAGATGCAGGGATACAGGGATTCAGATGCAGGGATACAGGGATTCAGATGTAGGGATACAGGGAGGCAGATGTAGGGATACAGGGATGCAGATGCAGGGATACAGGGATTCAGATGCAGGAATACAGGGATTCAGATGCAGGGATACAGGGAGGCAGATGCAGGGATACAGGGATTCAGATGCAGGAATACAGGGATTCAGATGTAGGGATACAGGGAGGCAGATGTAGGGATACAGGGATTCAGATGCAGGGATACAGGGATACAGATGCAGGGATACAGGGATGCAGATGCAGGGATACAGGGATGCAGATGCAAGGATACAGGGATTCAGATGCAGGGATACAGGGATTCAGATGCAGGGATACAGGGATGCAGATGCAGGGATACAGGGATACAGATGCAGGGATACAGGGATTCAGATGCAGGGATACAGGGATGCAGATGCAGGGATACAGGGATTCAGATGCAGGGATACAGGGATTCAGATGCAGGGATACAGGGATTCAGATGCAGGGATACAGGGATACAGATGCAGGGATACAGGGATTCAGATGCAGGGATACAGAGATACAGAAGCAGGGATACAGGGATTCAGATGCAGGGATTCAGGGAGGCAGATGCAGGGATACAGGGATACAGATGCAGGGATACAGGGATTCAGATGCAGGGATACAGAGATACAGAAGCAGGGATACAGGGATTCAGATGCAGGGATACAGGGATTCAGATGCAGGGATACAGGGAGGCAGATGCAGGGATACAGGGATTCAGATGCAGGGATATTGGGATGCAGATGCAGGGATACAGGGATTTAGATGCAGGGATATTGGGATGCAGATGCAGGGATACAGGGATTTAGATGCAGGGATACAGGGATTCAGATGCAGGGATACAGAGATACAGATGCAGGGATACAGGGATTCAGATGCAGGGATACAGGGATTCAAATGCAGGGATACAGGGATGCAGATGCAGGGATACAGAGATACAGATGCAGGGATACAGGGATTCAGATGCAGGGATACAGGGATTCAAATGCAGGGATACAGGGATGCAGATGCAGGGATACAGGGATTCAGATGCAGGGATACAGGGATGCAGATGCAGGGATACAGGGATTCAGATGCAGGGATACAGGGATGCAGATGCAGGGATACAGGGATTCAGATGCAGGGATACAGAGATACAGATGCAGGGATACAGGGATTCAGATGCAGGGATACAGGGATTCAAATGCAGGGATACAGGGATGCAGATGCAGGGATACAGGGATTTAGATGCAGGGATACAGGGATTCAGATGCAGGGATACAGGGATTCAGATGCAGGGATACAGGGATTCAAATGCAGGGATACAGGGATTCAAATGCAGGGATACAGGGATTCAGATACAGGGATGCAGATGTAGGGATACAGAGATACAAATGCAGGGATACAGGGATTCAGATACAGGGATGCAGATGTAGGGATACAGGGATGCAGATGCAGGGATACAGGGATTTAGATGCAGGGATACAGGGATTCAGATGCAGGGATACAGGGATTCATATGCAGGGATACAGAGATTCAGATGCAGGGATACAGGGAGGCAGATGCAGGGATACAGGGATTCAGATGCAGGGATACAGGGATTCAAATGCAGGGATACAGGGATTCATATGCAGGGATACAGAGATTCAGATGCAGGGATACAGGGATTCAGATGCAGGGATACAGGGATTCAGATGCAGGGATACAGGGATTCAGATGCAGGGATACAGGGATTCAGATGCAGGGATACAGGGATTCAGATGCAGGGATACAGGGATTCAGATGCAGGGATACAGGGATTCAGATGCAGGGATATTGGGATGCAGATGCAGGGATACAGGGATTTAGATGCAGGGATACAGGGATTCAGATGCAGGGATACAGGGAGGCAGATGCAGGGATTCAGATGCAGGGATACAGGGATGCAGATGCAGGGATACAGGGATTCAGATGCAGGGATACAGGGATGCAGATGCAGGGATACAGGGATTCAGATGCAGGGATACAGGGAGGCAGATGCAGGGATTCAGATGCAGGGATACAGGGATGCAGATGCAGGGATACAGGGATTTAGATGCAGGGATACAGGGATTCAGATGCAGGGATACAGAGATACAGATGCAGGGATACAGGGATTCAGATGCAGGGATACAGGGATTCAAATGCAGGGATACAGGGATTCAGATGCAGGGATACAGGGATTCAGATACAGGGATGCAGATGTAGGGATACAGAGATACAGATGCAGGGATACAGGGATTCATATGCAGGGATACAGGGATTCATATGCAGGGATACAGGGATTCAGATGCAGGGATACAGGGATTCAGATGCAGGGATACAGGGATTCAGATGCAGGGATACAGGGATTTAGATGCAGGGATACAGGGATTCAGATGCAGGGATACAGGGATGCAGATGCATGGATACAGGGATGCAGATGCTCGGATACAGAGATTCAGATGCAGGGATACAGAGATTCAGATGTAGGGATACAGGGATTCAGATGCAGAGATACAGAGATTCAGATGTAGGGATACAGGGATTCAGATGCAGAGATACAGGGATTCAGATGCAGGGATACAGGGAGGCAGATGTAGGGATACAGGGATTCAGATGCAGGGATACAGGGATACAGATGCAGGGATACAGGGATACAGATGCAGGGATACAGGGATTCAGATGCAGGGATACAGGGATTCAGATGTAGGGATACAGGGAGGCAGATGTAGGGATACAGGGAGGCAGATGTAGGGATACAGGGATACAGATGCAGGGATACAGAGATTCAGATGCAGGGATACAGGGATTCAGATGTAGGGATACAGGGAGGCAGATGTAGGGATACAGGGAGGCAGATGTAGGGATACAGGGATTCAGATGCAGGGATACAGGGAGGCAGATGTAGGGATACAGAGATTCAGATGCAGGGATACAGGGAGGCAGATGTAGGGATACAGGGAGGCAGATGCAGGGATACAGAGATTCAGATGCAGGGATACAGGGAGGCAGATGTAGGGATACAGGGAGGCAGATGTAGGGATACAGGGATACAGATGCAGGGATACAGGGATGCAGATGCAGGGATACAGGGATTCAGATGCAGGGATACAGGGAGGCAGATGCAGGGATACAGGGATTCAGATGCAGGGATACAGGGATTCAGATGTAGGGATACAGGGAGGCAGATGTAGGGATACAGGGATGCAGATGCAGGGATACAGGGATTCAGATGCAGGAATACAGGGATTCAGATGCAGGGATACAGGGAGGCAGATGCAGGGATACAGGGATTCAGATGCAGGAATACAGGGATTCAGATGTAGGGATACAGGGAGGCAGATGTAGGGATACAGGGATTCAGATGCAGGGATACAGGGATACAGATGCAGGGATACAGGGATGCAGATGCAGGGATACAGGGATGCAGATGCAAGGATACAGGGATTCAGATGCAGGGATACAGGGATTCAGATGCAGGGATACAGGGATGCAGATGCAGGGATACAGGGATACAGATGCAGGGATACAGGGATTCAGATGCAGGGATACAGGGATGCAGATGCAGGGATACAGGGATTCAGATGCAGGGATACAGGGATTCAGATGCAGGGATACAGGGATTCAGATGCAGGGATACAGGGATACAGATGCAGGGATACAGGGATTCAGATGCAGGGATACAGAGATACAGAAGCAGGGATACAGGGATTCAGATGCAGGGATTCAGGGAGGCAGATGCAGGGATACAGGGATACAGATGCAGGGATACAGGGATTCAGATGCAGGGATACAGAGATACAGAAGCAGGGATACAGGGATTCAGATGCAGGGATACAGGGATTCAGATGCAGGGATACAGGGAGGCAGATGCAGGGATACAGGGATTCAGATGCAGGGATATTGGGATGCAGATGCAGGGATACAGGGATTTAGATGCAGGGATATTGGGATGCAGATGCAGGGATACAGGGATTTAGATGCAGGGATACAGGGATTCAGATGCAGGGATACAGAGATACAGATGCAGGGATACAGGGATTCAGATGCAGGGATACAGGGATTCAAATGCAGGGATACAGGGATGCAGATGCAGGGATACAGAGATACAGATGCAGGGATACAGGGATTCAGATGCAGGGATACAGGGATTCAAATGCAGGGATACAGGGATGCAGATGCAGGGATACAGGGATTCAGATGCAGGGATACAGGGATGCAGATGCAGGGATACAGGGATTCAGATGCAGGGATACAGGGATGCAGATGCAGGGATACAGGGATTCAGATGCAGGGATACAGAGATACAGATGCAGGGATACAGGGATTCAGATGCAGGGATACAGGGATTCAAATGCAGGGATACAGGGATGCAGATGCAGGGATACAGGGATTTAGATGCAGGGATACAGGGATTCAGATGCAGGGATACAGGGATTCAGATGCAGGGATACAGGGATTCAAATGCAGGGATACAGGGATTCAAATGCAGGGATACAGGGATTCAGATACAGGGATGCAGATGTAGGGATACAGAGATACAAATGCAGGGATACAGGGATTCAGATACAGGGATGCAGATGTAGGGATACAGGGATGCAGATGCAGGGATACAGGGATTTAGATGCAGGGATACAGGGATTCAGATGCAGGGATACAGGGATTCATATGCAGGGATACAGAGATTCAGATGCAGGGATACAGGGATTCAGATGCAGGGATACAGGGATTCAGATGCAGGGATACAGGGAGGCAGATGCAGGGATACAGGGATTCAGATGCAGGGATACAGGGATTCAAATGCAGGGATACAGGGATTCATATGCAGGGATACAGAGATTCAGATGCAGGGATACAGGGATTCAGATGCAGGGATACAGGGATTCAGATGCAGGGATACAGGGATTCAGATGCAGGGATACAGGGATTCAGATGCAGGGATACAGGGATTCAGATGCAGGGATACAGGGATTCAGATGCAGGGATACAGGGATTCAGATGCAGGGATATTGGGATGCAGATGCAGGGATACAGGGATTTAGATGCAGGGATACAGGGATTCAGATGCAGGGATACAGGGAGGCAGATGCAGGGATTCAGATGCAGGGATACAGGGATGCAGATGCAGGGATACAGGGATTCAGATGCAGGGATACAGGGATGCAGATGCAGGGATACAGGGATTCAGATGCAGGGATACAGGGATTCAAATGCAGGGATACAGGGATGCAGATGCAGGGATACAGGGATTTAGATGCAGGGATACAGGGATTCAGATGCAGGGATACAGGGATTCAGATGCAGGGATACAGGGATTCAAATGCAGGGATACAGGGATTCAAATGCAGGGATACAGGGATTCAGATACAGGGATGCAGATGTAGGGATACAGAGATACAAATGCAGGGATACAGGGATTCAGATACAGGGATGCAGATGTAGGGATACAGGGATGCAGATGCAGGGATACAGGGATTTAGATGCAGGGATACAGGGATTCAGATGCAGGGATACAGGGATTCATATGCAGGGATACAGAGATTCAGATGCAGGGATACAGGGAGGCAGATGCAGGGATACAGGGATTCAGATGCAGGGATACAGGGATTCAAATGCAGGGATACAGGGATTCATATGCAGGGATACAGAGATTCAGATGCAGGGATACAGGGATTCAGATGCAGGGATACAGGGATTCAGATGCAGGGATACAGGGATTCAGATGCAGGGATACAGGGATTCAGATGCAGGGATACAGGGATTCAGATGCAGGGATACAGGGATTCAGATGCAGGGATACAGGGATTCAGATGCAGGGATATTGGGATGCAGATGCAGGGATACAGGGATTTAGATGCAGGGATACAGGGATTCAGATGCAGGGATACAGGGAGGCAGATGCAGGGATTCAGATGCAGGGATACAGGGATGCAGATGCAGGGATACAGGGATTCAGATGCAGGGATACAGGGATGCAGATGCAGGGATACAGGGATTCAGATGCAGGGATACAGGGAGGCAGATGCAGGGATTCAGATGCAGGGATACAGGGATGCAGATGCAGGGATACAGGGATTTAGATGCAGGGATACAGGGATTCAGATGCAGGGATACAGAGATACAGATGCAGGGATACAGGGATTCAGATGCAGGGATACAGGGATTCAAATGCAGGGATACAGGGATTCAGATGCAGGGATACAGGGATTCAGATACAGGGATGCAGATGTAGGGATACAGAGATACAGATGCAGGGATACAGGGATTCATATGCAGGGATACAGGGATTCATATGCAGGGATACAGGGATTCAGATGCAGGGATACAGGGATTCAGATGCAGGGATACAGGGATTCAGATGCAGGGATACAGGGATTTAGATGCAGGGATACAGGGATTCAGATGCAGGGATACAGGGATGCAGATGCAGGGATACAGGGATTCATATGCAGGGATACAGGGATTCAGATACAGGGATGCAGATGTAGGGATACAGAGATACAGATGCAGGGATACAGGGATTCATATGCAGGGATACAGAGATACAGATGCAGGGATACAGGGATTCATATGCAGGGATACAGGGATTCATATGCAGGGATACAGGGATTCAGATGCAGGGATACAGGGATTCAGATGCAGGGATACAGGGATTCAGATGCAGGGATACAGGGATTTAGATGCAGGGATACAGGGATTCAGATGCAGGGATACAGGGATTCATATGCAGGGATACAGGGATTCAGATGCAGGGATACAGGGATTCAGATGCAGGGATACAGGGATTCAGATGCAGGGATACAGATGCAGGGATACATGGATTCAGATGCAGGGATACAGGGATTCAGATGCAGGGATACAGGGATTCAGATGCAGAGATACAGGGATTCAGATGCAGGGATACAGGGATTCAGATGCAGGGATACAGGGATTCAGATGCAGGGATACAGAGATACAGATGCAGGGATACAGGGATTCAGATGCAGAGATACAGGGATTCAGATGCAGAGATACAGGGATTCAGATGCAGAGATACAGGGATTCAGATGCAGAGATACAGGGATTCAGATGCAGAGATACAGGGATTCAGATGCAGAGATACAGGGATTCAGATGCAGAGATACAGGGATTCAGATGCAGAGATACAGGGATTCAGATGCAGATGCAGAGATACAGGGATTCAGATGCAGGGATACAGGGATTCAGATGCAGAGATACAGGGATTCAGATGCAGGGATACAGGGATTCAGATGCAGGGATACAGGGATTCAGATGCAGGGATACAGGGATTCAGATGCAGGGATACAGGGATTCAGATGCAGGGATACAGGGATTCAGATGCAGGGATACAGAGATTCAGATGCAGATGCAGAGATACAGGGATTCAGATGCAGGGATACAGGGATTCAGATGCAGGGATACAGGGATTCAGATGCAGGGATACAGAGATTCAGATGCAGATGCAGAGATACAGGGATTCAGATGCAGGGATACAGGGATTCAGATGCAGGGATACAGGGATTCAGATGCAGGGATACAGGGATTCAGATGCAGATGCAGAGATACAGGGATTCAGATGCAGGGATACAGGGATTCAGATGCAGGGATACAGGGATTCAGATGCAGGGATACAGGGATTCAGATAGAGATACAGGGATTCAGATGCAGGGATACAGGGATTCAGATGCAGGGATTCAGGTGCTCAGATATGCAGAGGTAACACTAACAAGACTTTGCAACGAATGAGTCGAAACACAGGGCTTATAAAGGCAGAGCTAAACTAGTTAATCACACACAGCTGAACACAATCACACATAATGAGTCAGGAAATGGGTTCTGGGAAATGAAGTTCATGATGAGGTAGCAAAGGAGACGGAAGGAGTGCCCTCTGGTGGCGATCATGTGCACTCCAGCTGGTGGGTGTGACAGGCTGAGACGACAGACAGGTGGAGTGAAACCCCTAAAAAGAGTCTAGAGCTACATAGTGTCTCTACTAAAATAACTCTGGCACTGAAACTGTGCTGAATACATTTCAACATACAGCAGATTAATCCCAAAATATATGACAATATTTGATACATAAACCTTCATTGACCTTCATCTCTGTCCTGCATATTTCGACAAAAGAACTGAAGTGTTTTTCAGAAGGCTGTTCTGACGATGGTCACGTGACTCATTTGTGAACAGGTCATTGCTGTGAGGCCTTGTTGCCGGGTCATTTCCTGTTTTCACTCCTCCATTTCCTCAGCCTCTGACCTGATGAATAATGCATGACTCGCTCAGCGTTCTGTTCTAACACAGATTTACAGCAGGATTGCTCTGGCAAAACCCAGCGGAGGCGTCTGAGTGCTTGAGGGAAACAAATCGCATGCACTTTTACTGACTTTGGCTTCCGTGCTTGTACACATTCACAAATTAAGGTCGGAAGCAAATCACTTCGGCCACATAAGACATTTCAGGGAGTGAAATCGCATTCTGTATTTGAAAGATTCATCAGTGCAAGTTTTTCTGAAGTAAATGTTTGTTTTTGTCATCAAAATGTAATAACTGTTGTTTTTTTTCTGATGTCACCTAAATCAGAAATAATGCTCATGAATGGTCAAATAAATTCAGTCATTGTTTCAGGCTGAACATGCAAAAACACACTTCACACACAGCAGCACATCAATCCTCACAGATTTTGTCACTGAAAATAAACGTCACATTGCGCAAGTAAAAGTGTTGAACAATCTACAGAACCCAGATCACAATCAATATTGATTCAATGTCAGGAATTCATGAGTGATTACACGAGATTATGATAAAGTAAACATGAGCTGCCCTAATGTGACCGTTTCTGAGTGAAGCACAGTATTCAACAAGAAAACAATGTCGGATGTGTCGTTTCGGAGGTGAAGCGAGTTATTACATTTTGAGGGAACATTATGAAGACAAACACTATATTGCCAAAAGTATTGTGCCGCAATTATCCCTTCATGGCCACAGGTGTATAAATCAAGCACTAGGCCTGCAGACGCTTCTGCACTCATTAGTGAGAGAATGGGCCGCTCTCAGGAGTGTGTGTGTGTGTGTGTATGTTCGCTTCTACACACTTTAGTGAGAGAATGGGCCGCTCTCAGGAGTGTGTGTGTGTGTGTGTGTGTGTATGTTCGCTTCTACACACTTTAGTGAGAGAATGGGCCGCTCTCAGGAGTGTGTGTGTGTGTGTGTGTGTGTGTGTGTGTGTGTGTGTTTGTTCGCTTCTACACGCTTTAGTGAGAGAATGGGCCGCTCTCAGGAGTGTGTGTGTGTGTGTGTGTGTGTGTTCGCTTCTACACACTTTAGTGAGAGAATGGGCCGCTCTCAGGTGTGTGTGTGTGTGTGTGTGTGTGTGTGTTCGCTTCTACATACTTTAGTGAGAGAATGGGCCGCTCTCAGGAGTGTGTGTGTGTGTGTGTGTGTGTGTGTGTGTGTGTGTGTGTGTGTGTGTGTGTGTTCGCTTCTACACACATTAGTGAGAGAATGGGCCGCTCTCAGGAGTGTGTGTGTGTGTGTGTGTTCGCTTCTACACACATCAGTGAGAGAATGGGCCGCTCTCAGGAGTGTGTGTGTGTGTGTGTGTGTGTGTGTGTGTGTGTGTGTGTGTGTGTGTGTGTGTGTGTGTTCGCTTCTACACACATCAGTGAGAGAATGGGCCGCTCTCAGGAGCTCAGAGAACTCGTGATCGGTGGACACCTGTGCAATAAGGCCAAATATTATACTAAATATTCCACGCTCAACTGTTAGTGGGATTATAACAAAGTGGAAGCGATTGGGAACAACAGCAACTCAATCCCAGAGCGGGGTCAGCGCATGCTGAGGGTCACAGAGCGGGGTCAGCGCATGCTGAGGGCCACAGAAGTCGCCAACTTTCTGCAGAGTCAAGAGCTCTGGTGGGGTTGTTTTTCCAGTGAAAGGAACTCTTAATGCTTCACCAAGACATTTTGGACAATTTCATGCTCCCAACTTTGCGGGACCAGTTTGGGGACGGCCCCTTCCTGTCCCAGCATGACTGACCAGTGACCAAAGCGTCTCCAGTAAGACATGATGAGGAGTTTGGTGTGGAGGAACTGGAGTCCTGACCTCAACCCGATAGAACAGCTTTGGGATGAATTAGAGCGGAGACTGAGAGCCAGGCCTTCTCGTCCAACATCACAGATGAAGAATCCCCATAAACACACTCCTAAACCTGGAGGAAAGAAGAGCTGGAGCTGTTAGAGCTGCGACTCCATATTAAACTACGGATTGAGAATGGGAAGCTCATGTGGATGCAGGCGTCACACTTTTGGTGATTTAGTGTGTGTATTTCGGTAAATGTTCATGTGTGAGAACATAATAGTCACAGTCTCACTCGATGTTCTTGTGTGTGTTTCCTGCAGTCCGGTTGGCGAGGCCTGCCTGCGATGCGTGTGTGTGTGCGTCTGAGACTGGCTCTCGCCGATCTGGCCCTGCTCATGCTGGACATCCAGTGTGCCGAGCAGAAGAGGAAGTCCATGGGCCGGGACAGGAAGTGCTCAGTGGAGAGGGCGGTGGAGGACTTCATCAGGAGCAGCGCTGATCTCACCGATCAGGAGAGGGTGAGAAACTTATTATGACCAGATTATTTACAGCCGTTGCTGAAATGGCCATTCTGGATTTTTAATATTAGGAGAAGATCCACCAACATGTTCTTTCTGTCGAAATGCTTCATCACTGAAGTATGTTTTATTAGAGTGTGCTGCGTTTAACCCTGAGAAATCAATGTTAAAGACACTTTAAACAAAGTTCAACCAAAAACTTTTTAGCAAAAAAAAGTGAGTGAGTGAGTGAGTGAGTGAGTGAGTGAGTGTGTGTGTGTGTGTGTGTGTGTGTGTGTGTGTGTGTGTGAGTGAGTGAGTGTGTTTGTGTGTGTTTGTTTGTGTGTGTGAGTGAGAGTGTGGGCATGTTTTTGTGAAATATCAGGACACAAATGTTTATAATGACATAGGTATTACAAAAAGAGGGAGAAATATGAGGACGTTCCCCATGTCCTCACTTTTCAAAATGCTTATAAATCACAGAACAAGTTTTTTTTCACAAAAATTGAACTGCACAGTCTCCTGTGATGGGTAGGTTTAGGGGCAGTGTGTGTGTGTGTGTGTGTGTGTGTGTGTGTGTGTGTGTGTGTGTGTGTGTGTGTGTGTGTGTGTGTGTGTGTGTGTGTGTGTGTGTGTGTGTGTGTGTGTGTGTGTGTGTGTGTGTGTGTGTGTGTGTGTGTGTGTGTGATGGGTAGGTTTAGGGGCAGTGTGTCTCCAGTCCATTCAGCAATCGTTCAGACACAGATGAGATCAGTCAGGATAACTTTCACTCGCATTATATCTCAATTGATTTTTTGGCTCTTTGATATTCATACATCAGGCATTAAACTCAGAATCAGTGCAGCTCCACACAATAACAACCACATCTCTCTCAATGATCATCATTCTCATACACAACTCTGAGTTCAGAGGTTTGGGGTCAGGGAGATTTTTTATACTTTCATTCATCAAGGACACATTAAACTGATCAGAAGTGACAGTAAAGACATTTATAATCTTACAGAAGAAGATCTGCTCTTTTGAACTTTCTTTTAATCAAAGAATCATTTCTTTCAAAAACAGTAAGACGTCTCACAGACTTCATCATGTGTGTGTGTGTGTGTGTGTGTGTGTGTGTGTGTGTGTGTGTGTGTGTGTGTGTGTGTGTGTGTGTGTGTGTGTGTGCTCAGGAATGGGCTGCTGTGGGACGCTCTCTGGCTCAGGAGGCTCTGACGCACCTCACCGCCGTCACGTCCCTCTCGCTGGAGTGTGTGGAGACCAGGGCTCGGGCCCTCGGCATGCTGGGAAGGTGCCTGAGGATATTAGCCCAGCAGAGAGACCCGCTGTACCCGACCACACTGTGGGACGAGCCCGTCGCGGTACAGTACACACACACACACACACACACACATGTTTGTTTTTGTGAAATGTGAGGACATTCCATAGGCGTAATGGTTTTTATACCGTACAAACCATATTTTCTATCCCCTTACACTGACCCTAAACCTAACCATCACACACACACACACACACACACACACACACACACACACACACACACACAATCTCTCACACACACACACACACACACACACACACACACACATAGATTTCCGCTGTTTTCCACTTGTTTGAACTCATTGTTAGATTCTGCACCTGGGCTCCAGTGATTCCCGTCCTCAATGTGAGCTGTGCCCGCAGGAGGAGGACCAGAGTGAGACACACGGCAGCCATAGCGACCAGAGCCATGATGAAGAACAGGTGAAGATGACGGAGAAGAAACAATACGCAGGAAAAAGTGCAGAGCTGCAGGTAAACACACACACACATGTTTGTTTTTGTGAAATGTGAGGACATTCCATAGGCGTAATGGTTTTTATACCGTACAAACCGTATTTTCTATCCCCTTACACTGACCCTAAACCTACCCATCACACACACACACACACACACACACACACTGCCCCTGCCCCTAAACCTACCCATCACACACACACACACACACACACACACACACACTGCCCCTGCCCCTAAACCTACCCATCACACACACACACACACACACACTGCCCCTGCCCATAAACCTACCCATCACACACACACACACACACACACACACACACACACACACACACACACTGCCCCTGCCCCTAAACCTACCCATCACACACACACACACACACACACACACACACTGCCCCTGCCCCTAAACCTACCCATCACACACACACACACACACACACACACACACACACTGCCCCTAAACCTACCCATCACACACACACACACACAAACACACACTGCCCCTAAACATACCCATCACAGGAGACATTCTGCATTTTTACATTTTCAAAAAACATCACTTAGTCTGATTTATAAGATGTTTTCCTCATGGGGACCTAAAAATGTCCCCACAAGGACGAGGATTTCGGATATTGCCATCATTGTGGGGGGACATTTTGTCCCCATAACGTAGGGATTACCAGTCCACTCTCTCTCTCTCTCACACACACACACACACACACACACACACACACACACACACACACACACACACACACACACACACTCACACTCTCTAAAAAAGGGACTTTAATGACTTTATACACTTCTATAGATTCAAAGATTCAGTGCATGTTTAGAAATCAAGCGATATTCTTTATTCTCTTCATGAACCGCTTGAGGGTTTGTCAGACTGACATCAGCAGTTCTGAGAACTCAGTGTTTCTGGATTGATCATGTCCCTGACCTCGGTGTGTGTGTGTGTGTGTGTGTGTGTGTTGTCAGAGCGAGCGGAGGGCAGCGCAGCGGCTGCTGGCTCAGGCCTGTGAAACTCTCAGTCAGTCTGTGAGTCTGAGTCTTCAGCACGATCTTCCTCATCTTCTCCCTCACGTCTGCTCGGATCTGCTGGAATGTCACGGCCAGTTCGACCTCAGCGCCAGCGGACAGTACCTCACCCTCCTGCAGGTGTGTGTTCTCAACTCACTCACACACACGAGCCTCATGTCATTCTGTGTGTGTGTGTGTGTGTGTGTGCGTGCGTGCGTGTGTGTGTGCATGTGAGTGAGCGTGTGTGTGGCTACGTGTGTGTGTGTGTGTGTAGCTGCATGTGTGTGTGTGTGCGTGTGTGTGTGTGTGTGTGTATGCGTGTGTGTGGCTGCATGTATGTGTGTGTGTGTGTGTGTGTGTGTGTGTGTGTGTGTGTGTGTGTGTGGTTGCATGTGTGTGTGGCTGCATGTGTGTGTGTGTGTGTGTGTGTGTGTGTGTGTATGCGTGTGTGTGGCTGCATGTGTGTGTGTGTGTGTGTGTGTGTGTGTGTGGTTGCATGTGTGTGTGCGTGCGTGTGTGTGTGTGTGTGTGTGAGAGAGTGTGTGTGAGTGTGAGTGAGTGAGAGTGTGTGTGTTTGTGCGAGTGTGTATGTGTGTGTTTGTGTGTGTGTGTGTGTGTGTGTGAGAGAGTGTGTGTGAGCGAGTGAGAGTGTGTGTGTTTGTGCGAGTGTGTATGTGTGTGTGTGTGTGTGTGTGTGTGTGTGTGTGGCTGCATGCGTGCATGTGAGTGAGAGAATGTGTGTGTGGCTGCATGTGTGTGTATGTGTGTGAGAGAGTGTGTGTGAGTGTGAGTGAGTGAGAGTGTGTGTGTTTGTGCGAGTGTGTATGTGTGTGTGTGTGTGTGTGTGTGTGTGTGTGTGAGAGTGTGTGTGTGAGTGTGAGTGAGTGAGAGTGTGTGTGTTTGTGCGAGTGTGTATGTGTGTGTGTGTGTGTGTGTCTTTGTGTGTGTGTGGCTGCATGTGTGCATGTGAGTGAATGTGTGTGTGTGTGTGTGTGTGTGTGTGTGTGGTTTCATGTGTGTGTGTGTGTGTGTGTGTGTGTGTGTGTGTGTGTGTGTGTGTGTGTGTGTGTGTGTGTGTGTGTGTGTGTGTGTGTGTGTGTGTGTGTGTGTGTGTGTGTGGCTGCATGTGTGCATGTGATGTTCATATATTTATTGGTATGTTCTGATGAATATTGATGTGTGTGTGATCTCAGAGCGGCGTGTGCTGTGCTGACCTGAGCCTGGTCCTGCGCTCGATCTGCTCCGGGGTCAGTGAGCCTCGAGTGTGTGTTGAGTCTGGTGTGTGTGTGCTGATGAGGCTGTGGGAGAAGCTGATCTCTGCACAGGGGCACAGACCCGACGGCGCGCTGACAGCAGTGAGCCGAGAGCTCGGCCGCCTCTCTAAGGTACGGCTGATAATGATCCGCTCACTCTCATACTGAGCCAGTGTAGCGTCATTTCTGCCTCTGCAGTTCACCTCTGCAATATACACTCATATTACAATAAAAAGAGCAGCTGTGGTTGCCAGAGTCTTACTGTAAACAAGCACATATTTAATTAACTGAAAAAATGTTAAAGGGTTAGTTCACCCAAAACTGTAGATTGTGTCATGAATGACTGAGCCTCATGTGGTTGGACACCCGTCAGACCTCCGTTCATCTTCAGACACAAATGAAGATATTTTAGTGTAAATCTGATGCTCTGAAAGGCCTCCATTGGCTCAACTTTACACTCTCAAGACCCTTAAAAGACACTAAAGACTAAAGTTACAAAGTCCATCTCACTACAGCGGCTCTACAATAACTTTATGAAGCGACGAGAATAGTTTGTGTGCGCAAAAAAACCCTAAATAACGACTTATATAGTGATGACGATTTCAAAACACGGCCTCATGAAGCTTCGAAGCGTTATGAATCAGTGAGTCGATTCAGCGGTTCAGAGCGTTATGAATCAGTGAGTCGAATCAGCGGTTTGAATCGACAAATTTCATATGAACATCACGTTTGACACGCGATCTGAATCATGAATCGACTCACTGATTCATAACGCTTCGAAGCTTCATGAGGCCGTGTTTTGAAATCGTCATCACTATATAAGTCGTTATTTTGGCTTTTTTTGCGCACAAAAACTATTCTCGTCTTCATAAAGTTATTGTAGAGCCGCTGTAGTGAGATGGACTTTGTAACTTTAGTCTTTAGTGTCTTTTAAGGGTCTTGAGAGTGTAAAGTTGAGCCAATGGAGGCCTTTCAGAGCATCAGATTTACACTAAAAAAGAGTAGAATTTTCATTTTTGGGTGAACTAACCCTTTAATTTACCAAATCTGTTTTTTTTCCTTTGGGTATGTAGTGTATCGCTAGGTGTGTGTTTTCTCCTAGCTTTAAGCTGGTAGCCACCTCGGGGTATGGCAGTCTTTATCCTCTCTCAGTTTTTCGAGAACACAGGTTCAGACTAAAGCTAGAACTACAGTGAGATTCAGAGCCAGCTCTAGTAAATATGACTGGCACTTCTGCCCGAGTGCCTCTGTCTGGTTAAAAATTGCCCTTTTGGGCCTCGGGTATAGATCTATATTGGCCTAGGCTTTCTATGGATTACGGAGGCAGGGCCGTGCAGAGAGTTCTTCATGGGCAAGGGCTCAAATGTAAAAAAGGGGCAAAAAAAAAAAAAAATATATATATATATATATGCTCATCAAGCCTGCATTTATTTAATCAAAAATACAGAAAAAACAGTATCCTAATATTGTGAAATATTATTACATTATATTCTTTTTAACTTTTTATTAATCAAAGAATCTTGAAAAGAGTATCACAGTTTCCATCATTGACATTAAATCCTCATATTAGAATGATTTCTGAATGATCATGTGACACTGAAGAGTGGAGTAATGATGCTGAAAATCCAGCTGTGATCACAGGAATAAATTATATTTAAAATTATTTTAAAATAGAAAACCATTGTTTTAATAAGCCAGCCTACACTTCACATAATAGGCCTGTAGGTGCCGGTGGCTTTACTTATATTTACTACGGTTATAACAAATGTTTGGTAACGTAAATACTTACACTTGAAAGCATATTGCCCCGTTAACGCTCCGACTCCGCCAACGTCCGATATTTTGTATTTTTTGAACAAGATAGCAAAGCTGCGCGCATAGGATTGTGGGTGATCTGAGAGCACTAAGAGCGCGAAGGCTACTTGTAAGCATCCTTTCCTAGCCTGACGTCGTCATACTCAATTCTAGTCAGAATATGAGTCTGATCTGCTCTGTTGGGCTGTGATTATGGGGTGTGTTTCAACCTAACCAGGAAAGACCTCAATTGGATAGACCTACAACCAGTCAGAGCAACGGAGCGACGCTTAACGTTAGTTGTCAAATGTCAACAGAACTCAACTGCTCTGTGTTGCCATGTCCGCGGGTTGAAGCGACCCCAATTATGTGATATACAGACCCAGGAATGCGATTTTTAGCTGCCAGCCCTGCCAAAATAACACAGATTTTACCGCCCAAATGCCTTTTTTCCCGGAGAACCCCCCCTGGAAAGCTATTGGGCTTGTTTTTGGCTAGTTTTGAGGAACGTTAGCAATTGGGCAGGTTTTGTTGTAAAAACTTGGCAACCCTGTACCTGCACGCACGCTGGAATAAGTAACGTTAGAAGAAAAAGATGAGTGTAAACGATCTTTGCCGGTGTTGTAAAAAAAAGGATACACAGAGTTTACTTACCAACACGATCATCATTTCTGAAAGAAATTGTAAAGGTGAATGCATATACGAACAAGTGTCCGTTTAGGATTAGAACAAACTCAACCCAAGAGCCTTTGATGATGTAGATGATTACGTTACTGTTGATCATCTGTCCATCATCGTCTAAAGCCCGCCCTGATGATTTCATTGGTCCGAACAGTTTCTGTTCGGGCATAATTACTCCTCTACCGATCAAGTCCAGACGGAACTGCCCCGAGTAAAAATGTTGTGGGCGGGGCTAAGTTCGGTTGGCATCCAGGCTAATCCTTTCCTGTATATGGCATATTTTTCGAACGAAGGACTCAGACCTTGGTTGAAATTCCGAGGATCCTCGACATTGGAACAGTCCTTCGACGTCGATGACGTAGCATCCTCGGAATTCTGGCTTCAGAGGATCCTTCCTTGACATTTAGGGTGCTTTCACACTTGGTTCGATTGCCTGGACCGAACCCGAGTTCGATTGCCCCCCCCCCCCTCCCCCTGCCCCCACTGGACTGTGTTCATATTATATTATTTGGATCCGAACCGTTGTGCGTTTGCGTCATCAAAGCAGCAGCTGTTTACCCGGTTGCTCAGTAACGACAGCAAGCGTGAAGGCGGCAAAATGCATAGCGTTGCTCACCTCACTTTTATATTTTTGTTTTTTAACCATTGGTTTTGTTTCTAAAGCTTCAGTACGTAATGGCACTTGCGTCTATATGCCGCAAATGTACTGCAATGCTCTAAAGAATGCTGAAGACGAGCAGAAATTAGATCTACAGCTCTCTGCTTGCAGTATGTCAGTCACGCTCGTCAGGAAAATGAGTGAAACACACACAAACACACATTTTTATCAGATCATACGTCATTAATAGCGGTTCACTTCCGCGATTTAGTACGATTGCATTCATATCAGCAGCGAACCACACCGGAGTTCACATGAACCGTACCTAGGGTTGCCACCTTCAGTGTGGCAAAATAAGGGACACCCATTCACGACAACCCCCACCCCCCCAAAAAAATCCCCTAAAAAACAATTGCAAAAAGGACAGAAATAAAGAATACATCATGAAATGATTATTTCAACATTAACAACTTGACAGCTCAATAATAAACCATAAGAAAACATAAGATCAAGTACGTGAACTTGCAAAAGAACACATGCTATATTATTTTACATTTGATTCTTTTATTTAATTCTAAAGAACTCTTAGCCTATTTGGTGCACTTATGACGCCTCATAATGTTCCATACCTGTATGAGTTTATTTGTTCTGCTGTAGGCCTACACAAAAGAAGATATTTTGAAGAAAGTTTGTACCAGGCTGCTTTGGGGCACCATTGACTTCCACAGTAATCTTCCTATGTGTTCAACATAAAGAAATGTATACATGTTTGGAACAACTTGAGGGTGAATAAATGATGACAGAACTTTCATTTTTGGGTGAACTGTCCCTTTAAGAAGTCATTCTGAACCAGGCCTAATCACTTTTTTGAATTTTAAAAATGTTTATTTTCTTTGAATAATTTACTTAAATTATGACTATATTATCGTGTAACTATTTGTCCAATTTTTATCTAAATATTTTTAAATGTCAATCTTTATATGACAGGATTATTTATTATGTATGATATAGCCTAACTAAATTATAAATTAATAATAACATTTATTAGGCTATAATCTATTAATTAACCTGTCTAAAAAATAATAATTCTGTCTGCCAAGCTCTGATAATGTATTGGAATATTATATTAATATATTATCCATTAAAAAAAACTATAGGCCTACCTTTGGAAGCACGGATGTGTCTGTCACATAGACCGGTCTGTCACCACAGTCAGACAGTCTGAGCAACTGAAATGCTTCTCATAAAGTGTGCAGTTGGCCTGAGGTTCATCATGAGTTAATGGACAGACCCATTGATACCTTTTTGATATTAATTCAGTTCTATATCTGGAGATCCTCTTGCGTTCTTCAAACGGTGGACGCGACGCGCAAGATTACAGCAGGCACACTCTGGCACAGCGCATGTTCTCGAGAGTCCGCCGCTATGGCAACAAAGCCCGCAATCATGCACAAATGAGCTCCTGTACTACTTATTGTGAAATTGATTCTTTATATTTGCTATCAGTATTCTCCTCACTGCAAAATCCGTATGTGTTTATTGAACTATGTGTGGACCTGTGTAAAATACGGGACAAATCGCGTCCCGTATTGGTTTGATACGGAACGCGTCATTTTGCTTGAAAATACGGGACGATTCCGTATTTTACGGGACGGGTGGCAACCCTGACCGTACCCCAGACCACCCTTTTTAAGCGGACTCTGGTACGGTTCACGGGTGCGCACCCGAGTTCGGAAGACCGCGTTCACATCATCCAAACGTACCGAACTCTGACGTCAGTCGAACCCGGGTGCGCACCAAAACTGCTAGTGTGAAAGCACCCTGAGAAACGCCTACAGTCTAAATATAATGGCTAAGTTTACGCAACTGGCCTAAAGGTGAGCCCCGGGGCCAAGATGCCTCTGGTACGGGCATATGGGACTATCAGGTAGAAGGCTTTTCCAGGCCTTCCTGAAGGTTTTGCCTTTGGGTAGCAGGCCTCACCAGGCCTCCCCTAAGGGCACGTTCCTGGGTTTCAGTCACTTGGTAGTTAGCATGAGCTATTTGCAGGTAGCAGGCCTCACTAGGCCTCCCCTGGAGGCATGTTTGTGGACTTCAGCCATTCGGCAACTTGCATGAGCTATGGGCAGGGAGTAGGCCTCGCCAGGCCTCCCTAAAGCACTTGCTATCAGGTAGTAGGCTTCAATAGGCCTCCCTGAGGTTGAGCACCCGACTCAGGATGCTCGGGTAGCTAGGCCTTCGAGCGGCCTGGGTAGAAGTTCTCTAAGGTTCGAAGTTCCTACTCAGGCTTATAGCTTGGGCTATGACCGTAGGGAATGCAGACACTGACAGACAGTGTTGGGGAAACGCAGTACAAGTATCTTCAGTTACGTAATAATATTACTTTTTCAAGTAACTAGTAAAGTAACGCATTACTTTTCAAATTTACAACAAAATATCTGAGTTACTTTTTCACATTTATTTGACTGACAGCTCTCCTGCCCCCATGTTGTGAAAAATAAGTGGAGGCGTTGTGTGTAAACATGATGGTTATTGTAGTTCTAGACTAAATGTGAGCATTTATTTATCTCACTTGCACAATAAAGATTCTGTACTCCTCAAAATGAATAAAATCAGTCAAATGCAAAATCAGAGTACTCAAACCTCAAATATATAAATGTTAAATAAAACAAATATTTTTATGCATTTAATCTACCTTTATTGACCAATGTCGTGCTGCTGACCTTTGATGATTCAGTTAAGCCATGAGCAAAAATGACTAGATTTTTTGTTTTTATTGGTAAAACGTTTTTCTCCTGCGTCCTATTCTTCCATTATCCAGAATGGCAGCACATTTATACCTCAGCCTGAGGCCTATTATTTCAATTTTGGTATGAAGAGGTCTTTACATTTGCACAAAAAAGGACTTTTTTTGCTATTAAAAAACAAAACAAAAAAGCAAGCCCAGCCCAGGTGAGAAAAAGTAACGCAAAAGTAACGCAAAAGTAACGTAATGCATTACTTTTCTTAAAAAGTAACTAAGTAACTCAATTAGTTACTTTTTAAGGGAGTAACGCAATATTGTAATGCATTACTTTTCAAAGTAACTTTCCCCAACACTGCTGACAGCCTCGTGTGACCAGAGGGGGAGTGGTTCAGGCATTTCACTGGAATTAGTTTTTCATTTCTGTTTCCATTTCCTTTTTTCAAATATGTTTAATTCTATTGCATTGTATGCTGCTCTGTTCTCTCATACTCTATTCTATTGTTTTATTTTGTTGCATTTCACACTCTGTTCTCCATTTCTCTTTTCGATTCTGTTTAATTATATTGCATTTTATTATAATAATCCTATTAGATCTATTTCTCTCTGTATATAGTAAGGGAATTGAAGTGGAAGATGGTATGTTTTCATTTGTTATTATTTATTTCAGGTTCTGTAATATTTCCTCCTGCTCTAAATCTAGTGTGTCGCTCCTTTATAGTCCTTCAGGCGGCTCATATTCATTTACATTTATTCTTTTAGTGAATGACTTTATGATTACGATAACTCATTTGTTCCACGAAGCGTTCAGATGAAGTGAGGAGAAGAATGGTTTGAGTTCAGACAGAATGTGTCTGTGATCAGTTTTAGTTCTGCTTCAAATAGAGCTGCTCTTGAGGATTCATGCTTCATGTGTCTCCTCACACTTTCAGGCCTTCAGTCACCTGACCATAAACCCAGACCACCTGAGGATTCTGGGAGATCTGCCACCGAACTTCAGGATCCTGCTGCTCCAGCACTCGGAGGACAGGTGGGACGGATTCTATTCTATTACGTTTACATTCATGCTTTACAAACCGTTTCAAAACAGCATCAATCAATAATGCAAACTTCATCAAATACGAAACAAATTCAGTTCCAGCTGTAAATCAACTCTACAGAAGACAATAGAGTCACTTTGCAGATCAATCAAACCCTTGACGTTGCCAGCGTCATGCTCTAAATTCAATTATTTTCTGCTCTTCTGTTCTGTTTTACTTTATTCTCTGTTCTACTCTCTATTGAATTGAATTTTTATTTAATTGTATGCTGCTCTGTTCTCTCATACTCTATTCTATTGTTTTATTTTGTTGCATTTCACACTCTGTTCTCCATTTCTCTTTTCAATTCTGTTTTATTCTATTGCATTTTACACTGCTCTGTTCTTCATTTCTATTTTCAATTCAGTTAATTCTATTGCATTTTATGCTGCTGTTTTTCATTTCCGTTTCCATTTCCTTTTTTCAATTCTGTTTAATTCTATTGCATTTCACACTGTTCCGTTTTCCATTTCTGTTTTCAATTCAGTTTAATTCTATTGCATTTTATGCTGCTGTTTTTCATTTTTGTTTCCATTTCCTCTTTCCAATTCAGTTTAAAACTATTGCATTTTATACTGTTGCGTCTTCCATTTCTGTTTTCAATTCTGTTTAATTCTATGGCTTTTTACAGTACACTATTCCACTCTGTCCTAATCTTGTTTTCGAAAGGTCATTGTGGAATTTTACTGGGCTGTTAATTTTATTTAAAGTCCTTCAGGGTCGTGCGTCTGCTGTTCCTGCACCGGCCACTAGGCGTCTGAGTGTGTGTGGTCAGACGGCTGCAATATATCGGCCATTCAGTGGATTCTCAGTAGCAGTAAAACTCTCACACACGACTAAATCATCTCAGTCTGTCAGCTCCATCTGTGCCACACACACACACACACACACACACACACACACACACACACACAGAGAGGCTGTGTGTAACTCGTGTCTGTTCTGTCATGGTGTAGTTCTGTGCTGTATGGCGGGTTCTATGAGAAGGTTAAAGCCACAGACACTCAGAAAGGAAAGAGTGTGACAGGTACTCATCCCACTCACCTTTACCTTTAATCTGAGCAGACAGACTTCATTCAGGTCCAGGTCACATTATGACCCAGTTTGAGGTGTGTGTGTGTGTGTGTGTGTGTGTGTGTGTGTGTGTGTGTGTGTGTGTGTTTCTGTAGGTGGTCTGATCTGCTCTAAACTGGTCAAGGCCTCCGTTCAGCGATCATCTCTACTCCAACTCCACCAACACCTGCAGGAGTTCAAACGTCTGACACGCCACACACACGTGAGACACCGTCAACAGCACATGAGCCAATACAATATGACCACCAACATCAAATCACTCTCTTTATAAAGGAAGGGAAAGACGGAAAGCTGGACGATGGGTTCAAAGCACTGCTCGAGGAAATGGAGAACTACCTGCATCCTGTTCTCTCACAGTTTGACTTTTCAGGCTTTAGGTACAAAACACACACACACATAACCTCATGAACTCATGTTTGACATTGGCGTTATTGCACCCTTAGATGAGCCTTCTGTTCATTTCTTTCTCTAATTTCCTCTTTTGTCTTATCACAGTGTTCGTTCTCCGTCCATCTCCACCACTGCATCCGCCCGAGCCAAAGACAAGGAAGACAAAACGTCTGATAAACCTCTGCCGGGTACGAAAAATCCCCACAGTCAATGTGAAGCTAACACACAGAAGTCAACCATCATCTAATGCTAACTTCATTTAACCCTCTGGAGTCTGAGCTGTTTTGTGGCCCTTTAGAAGTTTTGACATGCTCTGACATTTGTGTTTTTTTCAGTTGCTTATAAACACATTAATGGCAAAGTTTAATTACACTGTATTCAGCACGAACTGGGCTACCAGAATATCTGAGCAACATGTATGAACATGCTTGTATTTTTGAGAGAAAAATGTTTATGCATGACTTTTGAAAAAACTAAAACATTTGTTTTAAAATTAGGGCGTCAAAACACACAAAAGACTTTTGACTCCAGGGTGTATTTGCCTACTCATTCACATAAAACATTACACTGATTTAAAATTTGTAAGTTTTTCTTCACAAAGCCAGTATTCGAGGAGGCGTGATAACTAATGAATAATGATGGAGATCACCTGAGAGCACAAAAGAACATCATAACCCGCATAATGAGCTGCATAATGAGCTGCATAATGAATGAGCTTCAGGTGTGTGACTGAGCGAGCAAAAAAATGCTCGTCTTATTTAGTTGAAAACTTTACTTATCTAGTAAATGCATCTTGATTTAAGAATGTTTAAATATTTAGACTAGAAACAAGACAAAAATGACTAAGAAGAGCATTTTTTGTACTATTTTTTTGTTTTTGAAAGTAGTCTCATGCTAAAATAATAAATAATAAATAATTAAAATTAAGATACAATTTATACAAAACGAAATTCACTTTAAAGAAAGCAATTCTCTTTCTACAAAACAAAAAAAATGCACTTTCTTCAAAATCAAACTCCAGAATCATTTATTTAGAATGTAGTCAACAAAGGCCTATTATATTTGAAATTATCAAAAGATTTGACTACACTTAAAAAATATGCTCTTCTTATTTAGTTGAAAACTGTACTTATCTAGTAGTTGCATCTTGATTTAAGAATGTTTAAATATTTAGACTAGAAACAAGACAAAAATGACTAAGAAGAGCATTTTTTTCTAAATTTTTTTTAAATAATTTTATTTAAAAAAAAAATAATAATTTTAATGTTTTTAAAAGTAGTATCATGCTAAAAAAAAATTAAATTAAGATACAATTTATACAAAACAGGACCTATTACTAGTGTGTGAAGTTGAGTTCTTCTCTATATCAGTGTTC
>NC_137111.1:49480394-49500394 GCF_949357685.1 Gobio gobio
TTTGGGATGAATTAGAGCGGAGACTGAGAGCCAGGCCTTCTCGTCCAACATCACTAATGAAGAATCCCCATAAACACACTCCTAAACCTGGAGGAAAGAAGAGCTGGAGCTGTTAGAGCTGCGACTCCATATTAAACTACGGATTGAGAATGGGAAGCTCATGTGAAGGCAGGCGTCACACTTTTGCTGATTTAGTGTGTGTCGCACTGTACAACCCTGTAATCATAAATGTTTGAGCATATGAGAGTGATTAGTGAAGGATCAAGTGACACTGAAGGCTGGAGTAATGATGATGAATTCAGCTTTGATGACAGGAATAAATTACACTTTACTGTATATTCACATAGAGAACAGATGATCTACACTGGAGGAATATTACTGGATCAGATCCCATCTAGGCCTGGTAATGCAGAGAAACATCAATCAAACTCTATATTCATGTCAGGATGCAGTTAATCACAATATATTTGACACATTTCATCTGATTAAATCTCACTCGCTCTAATTAGTCAAAGCATAAAAGCGTGTCGTGATGAAGCAGACGAACCACACCTGTAGTTTATCAGTCACAAAATGACACTTTTTGTCAGTTTTAGCATTTCAGGAAAAGTGGAAAGTGTGAAAAGGAAATATTTTATGAAGTGCAGTCCATCAGGTTACACGTGTCTACAGTACAATGGCGAGTAAACATGTTCAGCCTTCAAATGTTCCAGGGAATCGAGTGGATAAGTGTTTGGTTTGCTCTGTGAAACATGAGCTTTTTCCTGGTATCACCTGAGAGATTTCAGCGTCCTCAGCGGAGCGTCTATAGTTCACTCCTGCACTGTCTTACAGATGAAGCGGCTCTGGGCGACGAGAGCCAGAGGAAATCGAAATACATCCTGAGGTATTTCAGTCGGAGAGTTAATCAGTTTTCATTCACAAACCCCCGAATAAAAACCACATGCTAATGGGAAATACTCTGTCAGGATTTACCACGTCGTAATCTCTTTAAAATTCAAATGTGCCGTTGCATTTGGGACATGTTTTAAATTTTTATTTGTGTAATTAATTCATTCATTTTCAACTCGTGCTTGGCTCCTGCGTGTAAATTGACAAATTAAAAACTAAACGCCCCGGCACTTGAAGGCTTTCCTGAGCGCTCTTATGCATCGAGGGCTGACATTTCCATACGCCGCTTACTGGATTAAGGGAAAGGGAAGGTTTAGGGGTGTGAGATGTTCCGGGAAAACGGTTTGTTTTTCTCTCTAACTGGCAAAGCAAAGTTCAAGTACACTTTCACACACACTTATCAACGGCTGAACGTCACTGCGTGAGGTGAAATGTCACCAGTGTTCATTTTTTATTTAGTTTTAGTCATATTTTAGTCACCTGAATTGTTTTTAGTCTAGTTTTAGTCGACTAAAATCTAATGAGTTTAGTTAAACTGAAATGCATTATTTGAGCATTTAAGCAAGACATAACCGACTGTTACTGGATACATGACATGACTGACATTTTGACATAATTGTGTTTTTGACCATTCAAGCGCAAAAATACACGAAAGAGAGAATACACCCTCTATACCGCTCTCAACTGCCCTGAACCACTCTATACCGCTCACAACTGCCCTGAACCACTCTATACCGCTTTCAACTGCCCTGAACCACTCTATACTGCTCTCAACTGCCCTGAACCACTCTATACTGCTCTCAACTGCCCTGAACCACTCTATACTGCTCTCAACTGCCCTGAACCACTCTATACCGCTTTCAACTGCCCTGAACCACTCTATACTGCTCTCAACTGCCCTGAACCACTCTATACTGCTCTCAACTGCCCTGAACCACTCTATACTGCTCTCAACTGCCCTGAACCACTCTATACTGCTCTCAACTGCCCTGAACCACTCTATACTGCTCTCAACTGCCCTGAACCACTCTATACTGCTCTCAACTGCCCTGAACCACTCTATACTGCTCTCAACTGCCCTGAACCACTCTATACTGCTCTCAACTGCCCTGAACCACTCTATACTGCTCTCAACTGCCCTGAACCACTCTATACCGCTTTCAACTGCCCTGAACCACTCTATACCGCTTTCAACTGCCCTGAACCACTCTATACCGCTCTACACTGCTCTGAACTGCTCTATACCGCTCTGAACCACTCTATATACCGCTCTATAATGCTCTCAACTGCCCTGAACCGCTCTATATACCGCTCTCAACTGCCCTGAACCACTTTATACCGCTCTGAACCACTCTATATACCGCTCTATACCGCTCTCAACTGCTCTGAACCACTCTATACCGCTCTACACTGCTCTGAACCGCTCTATATACTGCTCTATATACTGCTCTCAACTGCCCTGAACCGCTCTATACCGCTCTATATACTGCTCTCAACTGCCCTGAACCGCTCTATACCGCTCTATATACTGCTCTCAACTGCCCTGAACCGCTCTATACCGCTCTCAACTGCTCTGAACCACTCTATATACCGCTCTATATACTGCTCTCAACTGCCCTGAACCGCTCTATACCGCTCTATATACTGCTCTCAACTGCCCTGAACCGCTCTATACCGCTCTCAACTGCTCTGAACCACTCTATATACCGCTCTATATACTGCTCTCAACTGCCCTGAACCGCTCTATACCGCTCTCAACTGCCCTGAACCGCTCTATATACCGCTCTCAACTGCCCTGAACCGCTCTATACCGCTCTCAACTGCCCTGAACCGCTCTCTATACCGCTCTACACTGCTCTGAACCACCCTATACCGCTCTGAACCACTCTATATTCCGCTCTATACCGCTCTACACTGCCCTGAACCACTCTATACCGCTCTGAACCACTCTATA
The DNA here is from genome assembly GCF_949357685.1 of Gobio gobio. NCBI lineage: Eukaryota > Metazoa > Chordata > Actinopteri > Cypriniformes > Gobionidae > Gobio > Gobio gobio. Next base: position 49,483,240 of record NC_137111.1, read on the forward strand.
TTCCGCTCTATACCGCTTTACACTGCCCTGAACCACTCTATACCGCTCTGAACCACTCTATATACCGCTCTATACCGCTCTACACTGCCCTGAACCACTCTATACCGCTCTATACCGCTCTACACTGCCCTGAACCACTCTATACCGCTCTATACCGCTCTACACTGCCCTGAACCACTCTATACCGCTCTACACTGCCCTGAACCACTCTATACCGCTCTGAACCACTCTATATACCGCTCTATACCGCTCTACACTGCCCTGAACCACTCTATACCGCTCTGAACCACTCTATATACCGCTCTATACCGCTCTCAACTGCCCTGAACCACCCTATACCGCTCTAAACCTCTCTATATACCACTCTATACCGCTCTCAACTGCCCTGAACCGCTCTCTATACCGCTCTACACTGCTCTGAACCACCCTATACCGCTCTGAACCACTCTATATTCCGCTCTATACCGCTCTACACTGCCCTGAACCACTCTATACCGCTCTGAACCACTCTATATTCCGCTCTATACCGCTCTACACTGCCCTGAACCACTCTATACCGCTCTGAACCACTCTATATACCGCTCTATACCGCTCTACACTGCCCTGAACCACTCTATACCGCTCTACACTGCCCTGAACCACTCTATACCGCTCTGAACCACTCTATACACCGCTCTATACCGCTCTACACTGCCCTGAACCACTCTATACCGCTCTGAACCACTCTATATACCGCTCTATACCGCTCTACACTGCCCTGAACCACTCTATACCGCTCTGAACCACTCTATATACCGCTCTATACCGCTCTCAACTGCCCTGAACCACCCTATACCGCTCTAAACCTCTCTATATACCACTCTATACCGCTCTCAACTGCCCTGAACCGCTCTCTATACCGCTCTACACTGCTCTGAACCACCCTATACCGCTCTGAACCACTCTATATTCCGCTCTATACCGCTCTACACTGCCCTGAACCACTCTATACCGCTCTGAACCACTCTATATTCCGCTCTATACCGCTCTACACTGCCCTGAACCACTCTATACCGCTCTGAACCACTCTATATACCGCTCTATACCGCTCTACACTGCCCTGAACCACTCTATACCGCTCTACACTGCCCTGAACCACTCTATACCGCTCTGAACCACTCTATACACCGCTCTATACCGCTCTACACTGCCCTGAACCACTCTATACCGCTCTAAACCTCTCTATATACCACTCTATACCGCTCTCAACTGCCCTGAACCGCTCTATATACCGCTCTATACCGCTCTACACTGCTCTGAACCACTCTATACCGCTCTATACCGCTCTCAACTGCCCTGAACCGCTCTATATACCGCTCTATACCGCTCTACACTGCTCTGAACCACCCTATACCGCTCTGAACCACTCTATATACCGCTCTATACCACTCTCAACTATACCACTCTATACCACTCTCAACTGCTCTGAACCACTCTATATACCGCTCTATACCACTCTCAACTGCCCTGAACCACCCTATACCGCTCTGAACCACTCTAAATACCGCTCTACACTGCCCTGAACCGCTCTATATACCGCTCTATACTGCTCTGAACCACTCTATACACCGCTCTATACCGTTCTACACCGCTCTGAACCACTCTTTACTGCTCTATACCGCTCTCAACTGCTCTGAACCACTCTATACCGCTCTGTACCGCTCTATACCGTTCTCAACTGCTCTGAACCACTCTATACCGCTCTATACCGCTCTATACCGCTCTGAACCACTCTATACCGCTCTGTACCGCTCTATACCGTTCTCAACTATCTCAACTCAACGTTCTCAACTATACCGTTCTCTATATCAACTGCTCTGAACCGCTCTATACCGCTCTATACTGCTCTGAACCACTCTATACCGCTCTCAACTGCCCTGAACCACTCTATATACCGCTCTATACCGCTCTACACCGCTCTGAACCACTCTATACCGCTCTCAACTGCTCTGAACCACTCTATACCGCTCTATACCGCTCTCAACTGCTCTGAACCACTCTATACCGCTCTATACTGCTCTGAACCACTCTATACCGCTCTCAACTGCCCTGAACCACTCTATATACCGCTCTATACCGCTCTACACCGCTCTGAACCACTCTATACCACTCTATACCGTTCTCAACTGCTCTGAACCACTCTATACCGCTCTATACCGCTCTGAACCACTCTATACCGCTCTATACCGCTCTCAACTGCTCTGAACCACTCTATACCGCTCTATACCGCTCTCAACTGCTCTGAACCGCTCTATACCGCTCTATACTGCTCTGAACCACTCTATACCGCTCTCAACTGCCCTGAACCACTCTATATAACGCTCTATACCGCTCTACACCGCTCTGAACCACTCTATACCGCTCTGTACCGCTCTCAACTGCTCTGAACCACTCTATACCGCTCTATACCGCTCTATACTGCTCTGAACCACTCTATACCGCTCTCAACTGCCCTGAACCACTCTATATACCGCTCTATACCGCTCTGAACCACTCTATACCACTCTATACCGCTCTCAACTGCTCTGAACCACTCTATATACCGCTCTATACCGCTCTCAACTGCTCTGAACCACCCCATACCGCTCTGAACCACTCTAAATACCGCTCTACACTGCCCTGAACCGCTCTATATACCGCTCTATACTGCTCTGAACCACTCTATACACCGCTCTACACCGCTCTGAACCACTCTTTACTGCTCTATACCGCTCTCAACTGCTCTGAACCACTCTGTACCGCTCTATACCGTTCTCAACTGCTCTGAACCACTCTATACCGCTCTATACCGCTCTGAACCACTCTATACCGCTCTGTACCGCTCTATACCGTTCTCAACTGCTCTGAACCACTCTATACCGCTCTATACCGCTCTATACCGCTCTGAACCACTCTATACCGCTCTATACCGCTCTATACCGCTCTCAACTGCTCTGAACCACTCTATACCGCTCTATACCGCTCTCAACTGCTCTGAACCGCTCTATACCGCTCTATACTGCTCTGAACCACTCTATACCGCTCTCAACTGCCCTGAACCACTCTATATACCGCTCTATACCGCTCTACACCGCTCTGAACCACTCTATACCGCTCTCAACTGCTCTGAACCACTCTATACCGCTCTATACCGCTCTCAACTGCTCTGAACCGCTCTATACCGCTCTATACTGCTCTGAACCACTCTATACCGCTCTCAACTGCCCTGAACCACTCTATATACCGCTCTATACCGCTCTACACCGCTCTGAACCACTCTATACCGCTCTCAACTGCTCTGAACCACTCTATACCGCTCTATACCGCTCTCAACTGCTCTGAACCGCTCTATACTGCTCTGAACCACTCTATACCGCTCTCAACTGCCCTGAACCACTCTATATACCGCTCTATACCGCTCTATACTGCTCTGAACCACTCTATACCGCTCTCAACTGCCCTGAACCACTCTATATACCGCTCTACACCGCTCTGAACCACTCTATACCACTCTATACCGTTCTCAACTGCTCTGAACCACTCTATACCGCTCTATACCGCTCTATACTGCTCTGAACCACTCTATACCGCTCTATACCGCTCTCAACTGCTCTGAACCACTCTATACCACTCTATACCGCTCTATACCGCTCTCAACTGCTCTATACCGCTCTATACCGCTCTATACTGCTCTATACTGCTCTGAACCACTCTATACCGCTCTACACCGCTCTACACCGCTCTCAACTGCTCTGAACCACTCTATACCACTCTATACCGCTCTACACCGCTCTCAACTGCTCTATACCGCTCTATACCGCTCTATACTGCTCTGAACCACTCTATACCGCTCTATACCGCTCTCAACTGCTCTGAACCACTCTATACCACTCTATACCGCTCTATACCGCTCTCAACTGCTCTGAACCACTCTATACCGCTCTATACCGCTCTCAACTGCTCTGAACCACTCTATACCGCTCTATACCGCTCTCAACTGCTCTGAACCACTCTATACCACTCTATACCGCTCTATACCGCTCTCAACTGCTCTGAACCACTCTATACCGCTCTGAACCACTCTATACCACCCTGAACCACTTTATACCTCTCTGAACCCGCTCTATTCTGGATCTCTTCCCTAATCGTTCCTCCCTAACATTTTCGAGATGTTTTTATTCGTTGACGAAAATTACAGTAGATTTTCGTCATAGTTTTTGTCATCCAAAACTATTAAGTTATCGTCTCGTTTTCGTCAGTGAAAAAAGGCAGTTGATGAAAATGATGACAAATTATTTGTCAATGAAATTAACACTGAATGTCACATAAAGCAACTCAAACACAATCAATAAATCAATCTGGACGAGTTTGTATCTGGATCAGTGTGATTCTATCTAATGTTGCTTTGAGAAAGATTGCCTGATCCTGGATGGCAAAATAAGGAATTATATTTCTGATCCAGATGAAACTTCATGACCTGGCCACATTGAGAGCATAAGGAAGAACGATAGCATTCAGGGCAGAGATGAGCCCGTTAGATAGTGTGTCTTCAGCTCGACGTGACCGAAAGGCCTCATGAGACACATTCATCTTCTGCTTTACTGTCTGACAGCACACAACATCACAGACCCTTTCAGTGCGTCTCATCTGACAACATCTCTCACATTTACAGTGTCCCAACCAGAAATCGGGCTGAAAATAACCACACAAACGCAATAATCAGGCCACGGTCTACAAGTAGGTCCTCATATATGGGGCAGCGGGAGCCTCGTGGGTTGAGAAATGGGCCGAGACACACACGAGGTCGTGGATTCCATCCCAAGTGACGGCTGTTCAGGCTAGGTGCCTTTGGGCAAGGTGATTTCACACAGATTCATTGTCTGGCTCATCCGTACGGTCAGTGTCATGAGGATCCGCTGGCACTGAAACAGAACAGCACGCGTCCTCCGTTCGCTCGGATATGATGCTCGGTTGTGTTTACATTTTGTATTTATATTGATCTAGATATTTTTTGCCACTAGCCTCAAAAAAGTTTGGACATTTTCATAGAGCACATATAATTTGAATTGCTAATCGAGTAAAAAGACACACCATGCTTCATTATTCCCATATAGTGTATAGTTGAGGAAAGATATTGTGTTTATTGTAACACTTTATTTTACAGTGTCCTTGTTACTTTACTGTAGTTATAATTATAAAGTATGCATAATTATATGCAACTAACCCTCAACCAAACCCTATAGTAAGTGCATATAGTACATTATTATTGCACAGCACTTAAAAGCATAATTACAGTTTAACAAAGACACTGTAAAATAAAGTGTTACCGTGTTTTGTTCATATAAAATCATATAAACAATAAAATAATAATAATTTGGTGTGCATAAAAAGTTAATACTTGTTCAAAACAATCACTTCAGCAAAGTTTGTACTATTTCCTGTTTATTTTGATTCATAAAATGCTTTGTTAAGTAAATATACTGACATTAAAATGCAAAAAAATAATAATAAATACATAAAAAGTAAAGATTCTGAAAGCTTTCAAAATAATGTAATATGGCTTTGCATTAGTAACAATAAATACTATGATTTTATAATAATATAATGTAAAAATAATCATATTGTATTATATGATATAATTAATATCATATTTTTAATTTTTCTTCACAAATATGGAGATTATCTATATATTCATAATCTTATCGATTCTCATTAGCTACATCAATTATAACATTTTAAAAACAGTAAATATCAAATTAGCGCAGTTATGATATTATCAAAGTGTCATTTGTAAAGCTGCCACAGTACACTCTAAAAATGCTGGGTTAAAAACAACCCAAGTTGGGTTGAAAATGACTAACCCAGCAATTGGGTTGTTTTAACCCAGTGAATGGGTTGTTTTAACCCAGCGGTTGGGTTAAATGTTTGCTTAAAACAACCCAATCGCTGGGTTAGTCCATTTTCAACCCAACTTGGGTTGTTTTTAACCCAGCATTTTTAGAGTGTACTGTGGCAGCTTTACAAATGACACTGATAATATCATAACTGCGCTAATTTGATATTTACTGTTTTTAAAATGTTATAATTGATGTAGCTAATGAGAATCGATAAGATTATGAATATATAGATAATCTCCATATTTGTGATGAAAAATTAAAAATATGATATTAATTATATCATATAATACAATATGATTATTTTTACATTATATTATTATAAAATCATAGTATTTGTTGTAATAATGCAAAGCCATATTACATTACTTTAGAGTGTAGTGATGTTTCTCAGGTGCTGAACGTCTGGAAGAGGATTTGAATATTTCATAGGGACCTTTAGCATTTATCTTTTTCTTTGAATAATTGTTTCACACTTCTTCTGAGCTCAGCACTAGAATGCCATATGCAGATGATTGAGCTAGTGTTTTCTCCGTCTGTGCTGCTGTATATTATCATTAGTTATAACATCAGTCCACTTACGCTTTAAGACAATGAACAGGCACATTATCATATGGGATAGTCATTTGCATAATTTGAACATCATATTTTAGAATTATGTCAGAAAGACGTAGACCCAAGTGCTTATACTAAAGGAGCTATTTGTTATTTTACACCATATTTTGCATAAGACGCTGAATAAATTACAGTATACAATGAGGACATTCAATATTATACTAAATTTATTCATGTGCTGATTGCAAAGTTCATTTTCCTCATTATTTATAGCTGGCGCAAGCACAGTGTGCGTTTGAAACACTTCCTGTCGTGTCCTTTAATGTGCTGATATATATGCATTATATTTTCCATCAGTTGTTGTTGATTAGGGACCAGGCACTGAAGCTGTGTAAGCACCTGTATCCACTGGCGTTCCTATTCTTCTTCTTCATAGAAACACTTGCGGGAAAGTTATGAAATTTGGCACACAGATAGAGGACAGTCTGAACCGTCACCAGAGCAGATTTGGAGTCTCTAACTCAATCCCCCTATTTCCATAACACCAAAAAGGAGGACACTTTTAGTGAGGCAAGAATAATTGCATAGGACTCTGTGTACTCGCAACTACAATACAATGTTGTCCATCATATCGCTCATGATTCTGTGATTCTGCAATAGCCGTCTCTATTCATTCCCAGACAATTTGATCTACGAAATATCTTCTTGATGAAGATCTATGTGTAACAGAAGAGGCAAAAAAGTGTTTGTTCACAGTATTTGTATTTATTCAAGACATTGTCTGGCACAGTGCCTGTAAACATCACATTTCTGGACTTCTGGAAACAACAGAAATACATAAATAAACAGATAATGAGAGCGAAAAATAAATAAATACACATTTCAGTTCTTAACAAAGAAGTTCACCCTCTGCAGCAGCTCTTTGTTAAGAACTGAAATGTGTATTTATTTATTTTTCGCATTCATTATCTGTTTATTTATGTATTTCCAGAAGTCCAGAAATGTAATGTTTTCTGTCACTGTGCCAGATTATTTGGTTATTTCTGTATTTCTGTATGACTGCGTGATTATGATAGACTTTACAAAGCTCTGCGGTGGAGATTTTGTCATCCTGAGGTGATGTTGCTGAGGGAAGACGTGGCCTTTTATGTTTTTCTGGGCTGCCCTGTCGGTCAATGGTGGCTTTCCCTTGACTACTATCGTCCACTTCACAGTGACACAGTGTGCTTTTGATATAAATTTGTGCTCTTTTGTCCATTCCGGATTGAATGAGGTCTGAGCGTCTGACGTTTAGGCATGTTAACGTTATGATATGACGTAGCCAGCACATCGTGGAGGCTTGTTTACGTTTTTAACCAATGATATATCAGATATTTATTTGACACTACTTTCAGCCAATCATTAGTTTGACCAGACATCTTACGGCATTAGAGGCTGTGCTGATGCGTCCCAATAAAGATTCTAGAGCGGGTTTATAGAAGCGCATCTCCAAAAAAGAGTTGGGCCAAAATCCGGATGTATGGCCATCCTAAGCGCCACCCACTGTCCAAAGTTTCACTTATGTTTATGTTAATAACTTTTGAACCATAAGGGCTAGAAACACAAATTTTTCCTCTGATTTCCTCCTCAAAATCTTTTTGTCCTCTGATTATTTGCAGAGGTGGACAGTAACGAAGTACATTTACTTGAGTACTGTACTTAAGTACACTTTTTGAGTATCTGTACTTTACTGAAGTATTATTTTTTAGGGAAACTTTTACTTTAACTTCACTACATCTGAAAGACAAATATTGTACTTTTTACTCCACTACATTTCTATCAAGATCCTCGTAGTCAAAAGTCGTTTATGTAGCAGCTTTGCAAGTCAGTGGATGATTTTTTTTTCTTCTTTAAAAGTGTTTTTTTTTTTTTTTGCAAAATGTAAATGTCTGGGAGAAAGAGAAGCATAGACATATGGATGAATCTGAAAAAGCATGATGAAAGAGCTCAGTTCAGTCTCTTTTGTTGTGCCTCTCAGATGCCAGAGTTCGAGTACTGAACTGAATAGAGCTTTCTTTTGTGTTTTTTTCGCACTTAAACAGACCAATACACACAAAATGTCACAATTTTCATTTTGGAAAGTATTCACGTAAACAAAGTTGATTATGTCTCAAGTGAACGTAAACAGTTGGGGGAATATCAGATGTGTATCAGTGTGTAGGATTTGTGCATTCAGCCTTAAAGTGACAAAAAAAAGCTTTGTAACTTTTAAGTATTTAAATTAGTTCAAGGTGGTCGTATGCCAGCATGTTGAACCATGATGGCATAGCGTGCATTTATACAACAATGCAACAATAATGAAATAAAGCATTGACATAAAAAAGAAAATTTACTTTTGATACTTAAGTTCTTTTAAAAGCAAGTACTTCTGTACTTTTACTTAAGTAAAAAGAGTTTTTAAGAACTTTCACTTGTAACAGAGTAATATTTGACAAGTGGTACTTTTACTTTTACTCGAGTAATGGAGTTGTGTACTTTGTCCACGTCAACTTTATTTATATAGCGCTTTTAACAATGTAGATTGTTTCAAAGCAGCTTTACAGTGTTAAACAGGAAAATAATGCAGCATAATTTTATTCAGCTGTATAGCCATTCTGGAAAAATTTCAAGTATCATACAGTGACAGTGTGGGCTTTAGATCAATAATTTGATCAGTAATTTAGTTTAAATGGTTAATTTAGTTTATTATTTAGATGTATTTCGATGTTTAGTTGAAAAATTTAGTGTCCCCAACTGAGCACGCCAAGCCAGAGGCAACAGTGGCAAGGAAACCAAAACCCCATTAGGTGACCTAATGGAGAAAAATAAACCTTGGGAGAAACCAGGCTCAGTCGGGGTGCCAGTTCTCCTCTGGCCAATTAACAAACAGCGTATTATTATTATTATTCTGGCAGTTTTACAGCTCGGAGGTCATAATAGATCAGAATATTCGAGGGACCGGGGGCAACATGCTGGAGACGGGTTTATTGAGGATGATGTTGATTAAATAATTATTAAAGTGCAATATTCGAATGATCGGAGGCAACACGCAGGAGACGGGTTTATTGAGATGCCGTGTCGATGAGGCAGTTTCAGGGGGAGTCTAATCACGGTCTCTCAGACACTTCGGGGTCCTGTGTTGGTCTTCTCTGGGCGCAGGTCCACCATCTGATCTGGATACGGCCCGGATCCAGCTGACTGCAGTAAACCTCGGGATAAAACAGAGAGACTATCATTAGCGTAGATGCCATTCTTCTGATGATGTAACGAGTACATCAGGTGTTATGGGAAGTGTTCCCGGTTCCGGCTGACCTAGTTAATGCAGCCTAACAATCATTTCATTGAAAAAGTGTTTTATGTGTATGCCACAGTAAAGAGATGTGTTTTTAGTCTAGATTTAAACTGACAGAGTGTGTCTGCTTCCCGAACAATGTTAGGAAGACTGTTCCAGAGTTTAGGTGCTAAATAGGAAAACGATCGACCGCCTGCAGTTGATTTGGATATTCTCGGTATTATCAACTGGCCAGAATTTTGAGACCGCAGTAGACGTGATGGAGTATAATATGTTAAGAGCTCGCTCAAGTATTGGGGAGCTAAACCATTTAGTGCTTTGTAAGTAATAAGTAAGATTTTAAAATTTATGCGATGTTTAATAGGCAGCCAGTGCAGTGTTGACAGAACTGGGCTAATATGGTCATACTTCCTGGTTCTAGTAAGAACTCGAGCTGCTGCGTTTTGGACCAGCTGGAGTTTATTTATTAAGCGAGCAGGGCAACCACCCAGTAGAGCATTACAATAATCTAACCTTGAGGTCATGAACGCATGAACTAACTGTTCAGCATTTTGCATTGAGAGCATGTGCCGTAATTTAGATATATTTTTAAGATGGTAGAAAGCAGTTTTACAGATGCTAGAAACGTGGCTTTCAAACGAAAGATTGGTATCAAAGAGCACACCCAGGTTCCTCACTGACGACGAGGACTTGACAGAACAGCCATCAAGTGTTAGACAGTATTCTAGGTTACTACTTGTGGAGCTTTTTTGTCCAATAATTAAAAATTCAGTTTTTTCTGAATTGAGTTGCAGGAAATTACCAGTCATCCAATGTTTTATATCAGCTATGCATTCCGTTAATCTTGTGAATTGGTAAGTTTCTTTAGGGCGTGAAGAAATATAGAGCTGAGTATCGTCAGCATAACAATGAAAACTAACGCCATGCTTCCTAATGATATCTCCCAGTGGTAGCATGTACAGGGTGAAGAGTAGCGGTCCTAGCACTGAGCCTTGCGGTACTCCATACTGAACTTGCGATCGGTGTGACATATCTTCATTTACTACTACAAACTGATAACGGTCGCATAGGTATGATTTAAACCATGATAATGCAATTCCACTAATACCTACATAATTTTCGAGTCTATTCAAAAGAATGTTGTGGTCGATAGTATCAAATGCAGCGCTAAGATCGAGTAACACTAATAGAGAGATACAGCCACGATCGGATGATAAGAGTAAATCATTTGTAACTCTGATGAGAGCAGTCTCAGTGCTATGATACGGTCTAAATCCTGACTGGAAATCCTCACAGATACCATTTCTTTCTAAAAAGGAACATAATTGTGAAAACACTGCCTTTTCAAGTATTTTTGACAGAAAGGGTAGATTTGAGATTGGTCTATAATTGACTAAATCTGTAGGATCAAGTTGCGGTTTTTTAATAAGTGGTTTAATAATTGCCAACTTAAAAGTTTTCGGTACATATCCTAATGACAAAGATGAATGAATGATATTAAGAAGAGGATCTATGACCTCTGGTAGCATCTCTTTTAATAGCCTAGTTGGTATAGGGTCGAGCATACATGTTGTCGATTTTGATGATTTAACGAGTTTAGCCAATTCTTCTTCTCCTATAGCAGTGAATGAGTGTAATTTTTCCTCAGTGACACTACAATGCTCTGTCTGATGTGATGCTGTATTAGACGGCTGCATGGTTAAAAAATTTTTCCTAATATTATCAATCTTACATGTGAAGAAGTTCATAAAGTCATTACTGCTGTGCTGTTTACAATCATCAGAAGTTGAAGCTTTATTTTTGGTTAATTTAGCCACTGTATCGAATAAATACCTTGGGTTGTGTTTGTTTTCTTCCAAGAGAGTTGAGAAATAAGCAGATCTAGCAGTTTTTACAGCCTTTCTGTATGTGATCATGTGCTCTTTCCACGAATTACGAAATACCTCTAATTTTGTTTTCTTCCAGCTGCGCTCCATTTTTCTGGCTGCTGTTTTAAGGGCCCGGGTGTGCTCGTTGTACCACGGCGTTGGACTATTTTCTTTAATCTTCTTTAAGCGCAGAGGAGCAACTGTGTCTAAAGTACTGCAAAAGAGAGAGTCAATAGTTTCTGTTGCAACATCGAGTTCTTCTATACTATCTGGGATGCTGAGCAGATGATACTGATGAGGGAGATTATTTAAAAAGCAATCTTTAGTAGCGGCAGTGATTGTCCTGCCATTTTTAAAGCGAGGGGGCGGCTTTGCAACCTTAGCTAAATTAAGTATACATGATACTAAGTAATGATCTGAGATGTCATCGCTCTGCTGCAGAATTTCAACGGTATCAACATTTATTCCATGTGACAATATTAGGTCTAAAGTATGATTATGGCGATGAGTGGCTCCTGACACGTGTTGCCTAACTCCAATAGAGTTTAGTGTGTCTTTAAATGCTAATCCCAATACGTCTTTTCCGTTGTCAACATGGATATTAAAATCACCAACAATTAGTACTTTATCTACGGCCAGTACTAACTCTGATAGAAAATCAGCAAATTCTTTGATAAAGTCTGTATTATGCCCAGGTGGCCTGTATACAGTAGCTAACACAAATGTTGAACGGGTTTTATCATGTACACTACATAGCGTTACATAAAGCACCAAAACTTCGAAGGAATTATATTTGAAACTAGACTTCTGAGTAATACTGAAGATATTATTATAAATTACAGCAACCCCTCCCCCTTTACCTTTCAGACGCGGCTCATGTTTATAACAATAATCTTGGGGGGTGGACTCATTTAAGGTAATGTAGTCGTCAGGTTTTAGCCAGGTTTCTGTCAAACACAGCACATCTAGATTATTATCTGTAATAATATCATTAACAATAAGCGCTTTTGGGGAAAGGGATCTAATATTCAGCAACCCAAGCTTTATCAATTGTTCATCTGTATTATATATTCTGTTTATTTGTTGGACGTCAATTAAATTTTTATTGTTGAATGGTTTTGATGTTTTTTTGTATTTACTAATTCGGGGAACAGACACAGTCTCTATATGATAATATCTAGGTGAAAGAGTCTCTATGTGCTGGGATTTATCTGACTCCGGTAACGTGAGACAGCTAGCAGACGGTCGGTTTAGCCAGTTTGTCTGCTTCCTGACCTGGGCCCTAGTGAGTCAAGTCCACCTCTGATTATTTGGCTCAAGAGAATTCGATTGCACCATGTGACATCATTTTCTGTCATTAAAAATGTTCCACCATCTTGAATTTTGACTTTTTCTAACTCCATCTAGACCGTTGCTCCGATTTTCATGAAAATTGGACCAGATCATCATCTGATCATGGCAACAAAAAGTTATGGAATTCAAGTTGATTCGTCAAACCGCTCTTGAATAACTCACAAACTAATTCAACGAAGAGCACGCCAAAATGGATGTGATGCTATATCTCCGCAATGCTTTAGTGTATTCTGACCAAACTTGGTGTGTGTTATGACAACCGTGACCTGAGGCGACCTGCAAAGTTTCAGCGCAGTGCCACCTTGTGGTCAGGAGATATGACAAATGGACATTTTTGCGTATAACTTCTGAATGGTTTGGCCATAAATCACAGCCTTCACGAAACTAGTCTCTTTAGATTCAGTGATGATTCCTAATTTTCCCATATCAGCCATTTTGAGCTTTGTTGTAAAATTGCTCTTAATAGACTCCTCGGGTCATGCCGAGAATATAGATTCCAATTTTGGAATCATACACTCGAAAAAATGCTGGGTTAAAAATAACCCAAGTTGGGTTGAAAATAGACTAACCCAGCGATTGGCTTGTTTTAACCCAGCAATTGGGTTGTTTTAAGCAAACATTTAACCCAACCACTGTGTTAAAACAACCCAAATGCTGGGTTAAAACAACCCAATTGCTGGGTTAGTCCATTTTCAACCCAACTTTTAGAGTGTAGTCAGCCGAATTTCCTGTCCGCCATTTTGATTTTCTTTAAATCTACTTTTTCAAACTCCTCCTAGAGCATTTGTTCGATTTTCACCAGATTTGAGTCAGATCATCTTCAGACTGTGACAACAAAATGTTATGGATTTCGTGTCTGAAAACTAAACCATTTTTGTACATAGCAACAACAAATTTGAGGCATGATGCCAAAATGACTCTGAGGCTGGATCTCTGCAGTGCTTTGGCGGATTGACACCAAACTTTGCACGTCATTGTCCTAACCCTAAACCCAATCAATTTCATAACAGCACCACCTATTGGTCAAAAGTGACAGTGTTACTAGTGACAGTATTTATGATTTCTCAGCCATTTTGTCTTAAATCATCTTAATATGTCTTTAATTTCTCATTATTGCAGTTGGTCTGATGCTCACAGCCATGTCTTATCATGCCTTTTCTGGCTATATGTGTTTGTGTATCTTCCTTCATCATCTGTCATTGTAGTCTTTTGGTCTAGAAACCATATTTTTTCCTTCAGATTCCTTGCCTTATTTATTGATTTGAATATTCACACATGGAAAATGTATGAAAATTGTTCAAATTATCACCAGCCTGATTACTGCATCCTTGTGATAGCGACACCTGCTGGTCATAAACTTAAAAAAAAACAGTTGTGCTGCATCATAAAAAGTGACATATTACTAATATATTATATAATATATATATATACTAATATTAATGCATAATCAGCCAAAGTCTGCATATTTATGTGGGGGCCGCATTTTTTCAAATACGCCGCACTTTCGCCGCGTAAATTGCCTATTTCCACATGCAAAATATGCGGGCTAGCATGATTTCATAATTCCCACATTTTCGTTGCAAAAAAGTCATATATATTAGCAGAAAGTTGAAAAATGTTTGTTTACTTCACACAAGAACCGCCATTTCCCCCTGTTGCCATGGGAACGTTTTGAAGTGACGTAATTACCCGACGTGAACGTTATCGGAAAGCTGCAAACTCTGTGGAGAAACCATAGATATCGCTGAAACCATGATGATGCACGCAAATTCCCATCTACCAACAAAAATAACAGCAAAAGACCAATGCAAAGCAGTTTCCCGGTGTGTTGACCGATTTCAAAACACGGCATCATGAAGCTTCGAAGCGTTATGATCAGTGAGTCGATTCAGTGAATCATTGAGTCGATTCAGTGGTTTGAAGCGTTATAAATCAGTGAGTCGATTCAGCGGTAAGGAGCGTTATGAATCAGTGAGTTGATTCAGCGGTTTGAAGCGTTATGAATCAATGAGTCGATTCAGCGGTTCGGAGCGTTATGAATCAGTGAGATGATTCAGCGGTTCGGAGCGTTATGAATTGGTGAGACGATTCAGCGGTTCGGAGCGTTATGAATCGGTGAGACGATTCAGCGGTTCGGAGCGTTATGAACCAGTGAGTCGATTCAGCGGTTCGGAGCGTTATGAACCAGTGAGTCGATTCAGCGGTTCGGAGCGTTATGAATCAATGAGTCGATTCAGCGGTTCGGAGCGTTATGAACCAGTGAGTCGATTCAGCGGTTCGGAGCGTTATGAATCAATGAGTCGATTCAGCGGTTCGGAGCGTTATGAATCAGTGAGTCGAATCATGAATTGACTCGCTGATTCTTAACGCTCGGAAATCGTCATCACTATATAAGTCGTTATTTAGGGTTTATTTGCGCACACAAACTATTCTCGTCTTCATAAAGTTATTGTAGAGCCGCTGTAGTGAGATGAACTTTGTAACTTTAGTCTTTAGTGTCTTTTAAGGGTCTTGAGAGTGTAAAGTTGAGCCAATGGAGGCCTTTCAGAGCATCAGATTTACACTAAAATATCTTCATTTGTGTCTGAAGATGAACGGAGGTCTGACGGGTGTCCAACCACATGAGGCTCAGTCATTAATGACACAATTTACATTTTTGGGTGAACTAACCCTTTAAGAGATTGCACTTTGTCCATTGGAAGCACTCAAATGTCTGTTTTGTAAAGCTACCTCTGTAAAAAGTTATTTATTAATTTTTTCAGACGTTGTAGCATATTCCTTTTGTAAAGCTACAGAACTTGTTTGACTCAATGTTTTGTAAATTTGAGCCGTGTGTTTATTAACGTCTTCAATAAAACAAGATGAGAACTTAAATATTCCCAGCACTTTCTGTGATGTAGTGCTTTTTTTCTCTTTTTCATCAAACTGCAGTTTTTGCAAGTTCCCGCATTTTCCATCGCATTTTTTAAGAAAACATGCCGCATAATCAAGGATTTTTGCCTGCGACAATCACAAAAAAAAGCCGCATTTTTCTGGAAGGACTGATCATTAGTAACTGCATGAGTTAACATGAACTAGTATTTAGTCATTTTAGTTAATAGTTTTGAGTAGGATCAAAGAAAGTCACATCGCAAAACTGAAATTATTCATCGCAATCTGTTTACGTGACTTTTGCTGGAGGCAGATGAACATTAAATTCACATTATTGAAGTACACAGTGTTTGATATTAAATGTCACTGGCCTTTGCGAGTTGCTGTAAGAGTTTGGCTTGTTTTCCACACTATTACACGCCAGACGTCAGACTCTCATTTCCTGTTTTAATAATCTTTCTTGTTGGTGACAGTTGAAAGTGACAATAAAAAGGAGGCCAAAGGTGGCAAAGGAGTCAAGGGGAGAGGCGATCAAAGCCGAGGCATCAAAGTGGTGAGTCTCCTAAATGAGTCTGGCGGACGCTGATAGAGGCGCAATATTGCTTTCGTTTCTCCATCCTTCCCTTTTAACCGTCGTCTCTCTGTCAATTATATAATGAGGACGTCATTCTCTGTGCTCTTCTTCAGTTCCTCCTCCTCCTCAGCTCATTTGAAGTAAAGTGACCTTTAAGGCTGTCCTTTCTTCCGCAGGTCAATCGCGTCCCGCCGCCACACACCGTCCCAGTGGACACACACAAGTTCAGATGTATCCTTCACTTTAAACTGCCTTCATTTTCCATCCCACAAACGCCTGTGATGTGTGTGAAATGTCAGAGCGGTTATTCCGCCGCTGGGTCTAGCACTGTGAAATAGTTCATAGAAATATATTCTTAACACAGGCTTGAAGATGTAGTTGATGCCCAGGAGGAGGAGGAGGAGGAGGAGGAGGCTGGTGAGTGGAAAGAGTTTAAGAAAGCAAACATTTTACGTCTGTAAAATGGGGGAAATGCTCAGAGGACTCGCAAAATATCAAACAAACACAATGATTAAATCACTCACACACACACTCACTCACTCGCGCGGACACACACTCACTCACTCACACACACTCACTCACTCGCGCAGACACACACACACTCACACACACTCACTCGCGCGAACACACACTCGCGAACACACACTCACTCACTCGCGCGGACACACACTCACTCACTCACTCACTCACTCGCGCAGACACACACACACTC
>NC_137111.1:49507894-49512894 GCF_949357685.1 Gobio gobio
TCAAAATTAAATGTATATTTTTATTTTATAATTTTAGTTTTAGAAATGTGTTGTTTTTATCATTTTTATTCATTTTTTGTCTATAGTTTTTATTCATTTTTATTTCATTTTTTTGTACATCAATTAAAATAAAAGAAAATGTGAAATAAAATATAAAAGTAACAGGAATG
Organism: Gobio gobio; assembly: GCF_949357685.1. Lineage (NCBI taxonomy): Eukaryota > Metazoa > Chordata > Actinopteri > Cypriniformes > Gobionidae > Gobio > Gobio gobio. Next base: position 49,508,065 of record NC_137111.1, read on the forward strand.
TTTTTATGATTTTACACTGTAAAAAATAATTTTCATGATCTGTTATCACAACTTATCATTTGTCAAATTATCTTAGATAATGAATGTGTCAGATAACAATATTTAGAGTTTGTGTTTATTAAACCAATCTCCTTTGTTTGATGAGCTCAAATCTTTAAGGCAGCAGATAACTTACTTTAAGTTAAACCAACACTATATGTCCAGTGGGATGACCCTGATAGGGGTCAGTGAATTTCGATTCTCGACTGGATTAACCCTCACCCAGGGACAGATTCATGTTTTCAGAGAGCGAGAGATGTGACAAACGCAGATATATCTGCACAGGCTTTGCTTTTGTTAACTGATCGCAGTGCATTAGCATATAGATGAGCTCAGAGATAATAGGCATGAAGCTAAAGACACAAAACGCCAATTCTGATTTGATTTACTTCACTGGCGTCAGTTCACTTAAAGGAAGGAGGACGTCCTGCAGTCCAACAATATCAAGTGTAGAACGACCTAGAAATGGAGGTTTTATGTCTTTTCTGAATCCAAATGTGTTTTCCAGGTTTAAACATTTGACACGTTCTCAGTTTTGTGCTGAAATTATTGAAAGAGGTTTTTAGCAGGATGAGAAATGCGGATTGATGTCCATCTGTTGACTTTGTGAATGTAATGTCTCTCTCTTCAGATGGTCCAGACGGGCTCTCGATGGTCCGGTTGGGTCGGCGTATCTCTGGACTCTGGGCGGGACTCATTCTGTCCTGCTCAACCAATGGCACAGCAGCGCTGAAGCCAACGCTCAGACCCTGCGCTCCCTCATGGACAGTGAGTCAGAAACACATCCACTCGCATCGCATTAAAGGAAACATGTGATCAGTCCAGACGTGCCCTGAGATCGAGTCCACGACCTTCAGGAATGTCCTTCACTAACACTGGAAATTACTTTTCACAAACAATTGCAAAAAATGTCAAGTAACACATTGAACTAAACACTTATTTAGAGGGATAGTTCACCCAAAAAATTTAATTTGCTTATGATTTACTCTCCATCAAGGTGATGGATTATGGATAGATGCACTTTTATGATGGATAGATGCACTTTTATGATGATAGATGCACTTTTATGATGGATGGATGCACTTTTATGATGGATAGATGCACTTTTATGATGGATAGATGCACTTTTATGATGATAGATGCACTTTTATGATGGATGGATGCACTTTTATGATGATAGATGCACTTTTATGATGGATGGATGCACTTTTATGATGGATAGATGCACTTTTATGATGATAGATGCACTTTTATGATGGATGGATGCACTTTTATGATGGACAGATGCACTTTTATGATGGATGGATGCACTTTTATGATGGAGAGATGCACTTTTATGATGGATAGATGCACTTTTATGATGGATGGATGCACTTTTATGATGGATAGATGCACTTTTATGATGGAGAGATGCACTTTTATGATGGATGGATGCACTTTTATGATGGATGGATGCACTTTTATGATGGATAGATGCACTTTTATGATGGATAGATGCACTTTTATGATGATAGATGCACTTTTATGATGGATGGATGCACTTTTATGATGGATAGATGCACTTTTATGATGGATAGATGCACTTTTATGATGATAGATGCACTTTTATGATGGATGGATGCACTTTTATGATGATAGATGCACTTTTATGATGGATGGATGCACTTTTATGATGGATAGATGCACTTTTATGATGATAGATGCACTTTTATGATGGATGGATGCACTTTTATGATGGACAGATGCACTTTTATGATGGATGGATGCACTTTTATGATGGAGAGATGCACTTTTATGATGGATAGATGCACTTTTATGATGGATGGATGCACTTTTATGATGGATAGATGCACTTTTATGATGGAGAGATGCACTTTTATGATGGATGGATGCACTTTTATGATGGATGGATGCACTTTTATGATGGATGGATGCACTTTTATGATGGATAGATGCACTTTTATGATGGATAGATGCACTTTTATGATGGAGAGATGCACTTTTATGATGGATGGATGCACTTTTATGATGGATGGATGCGCTTTTATGATGGACAGATGCACTTTTATGATGAATAGATGCACTTTTATGATGGATAGATGCACTTTTATGATGGATGGATGCACTTTTATGATGGAGAGATGCACTTTTATGATGGATGGATGCACTTTTATGATGGAGAGATGCACTTTTATGATGGATGGATGCACTTTTATGATGGAGAGATGCACTTTTATGATGGATAGATGCACTTTTATGATGGATGGATGCACTTTTATGATGGACAGATGCACTTTTATGATGGATGGATGCACTTTTATGATGGAGAGATGCACTTTTATGATGGAGAGATGCACTTTTATGATGGATGGATGCACTTTTATGATGGAGAGATGCACTTTTATGATGGATAGATGCACTTTTATGATGGATGGATGCACTTTTATGATGGACAGATGCACTTTTATGATGGATAGATGCACTTTAATGATGGATGGATGCACTTTTATGATGGAGAGATGCACTTTTATGATGGATAGATGCACTTTTATGATGGATGGATGCACTTTTATGATGGAGAGATGCACTTTTATGATGGATAGATGCACTTTAATGATGGATAGATGCACTTTTATGATGGATGGATGCACTTTTATGATGGATAGATGCACTTTTACGATGGAGAGATGCACTTTTATGATGGATAGATGCACTTTTATGATGGATAGATGCACTTTTATGATGGATAGATGCACTTTTATGATGGATAGATGCACTTTTACGATGGAGAGATGCACTTTTATGATGGATAGATGCACTTTTATGATGGATAGATGCACTTTTATGATGGATGGATGCACTTTTATGATGGATAGATGCACTTTTACGATGGAGAGATGCACTTTTATGATGGATGGATGCTCTTTTATGATGAATAGATGCATTTTTATGATGGATGGATGCACTTTTATGATGGATAGATGCACTTTTATGATGGATGGATGCACTTTTATGATGAATGGATGCACTTTTATGATGGATAGATGCACCTTTATGATGGATGGATGCACTTTTATGATGGATAGATGCACTTTTATGATGGATGGATGCACTTTTATGATGGATAGAGGCACTTTTATGATGGATAGATGCACTTTTATGATGAATGGATGCACTTTTATGATGGATAGATGCACTTTTATGATGAATGGATGCATTTTTATGATGGATAGATGCACCTTTATGATGAATGGATGCACTTTTATGATGGATAGATGCACTTTTATGATGAATGGATGCACTTTTATGATGGATAGATGCACTTTTATGATGAATGGATGCATTTTTATGATGGATAGATGCACCTTTATGATGGATGGATGCACTTTTATGATGAATGGATGCACTTTTATGATGGATAGATGCACCTTTATGATGGATGGATGCACTTTTATGATGGATAGATGCACTTTTATGATGGATGGATGCACTTTTATGATGGATAGATGCACCTTTATGATGGATGGATGCACTTTTATGATGGATAGATGCACTTTTATGATGAATGGATGCACTTTTATGATGGATAGAGGCACTTTTATGATGGATAGATGCACCTTTATGATGGATGGATGCACTTTTATGATGGATAGATGCACTTTTATGATGGATAGATGCACTTTTATGATGGATAGATGCACCTTTATGATGGATGGATGCACTTTTATGATGGATAGATGCACTTTTATGATGGATAGATGCACCTTTATGATGGATGGATGCACTTTTATGATGGATAGATGCACTTTTATGATGGATGGATGCACTTTTATGATGGATAGATGCACCTTTATGATGGATGGATGCACTTTTATGATGGATAGATGCACTTTTATGATGGATGGATGCACTTTTATGATGGATGGATGCACTTTTATGAAGGATGGATGAACTTTTATGATGAATAGATGCACTTTTATGATGAATAGATGCACTTTTATGATGAATAGATGCACTTTTATGATGAATAGATGCACTTTTATGATGGATGGATGTACTTTTATGAAGGATGGATGCACTTTTATGATGAATAGATGCACTTTTATGATGAATAGATGCACTTTTATGATGGATGGATGAACTTTTATGATGAATAGATGCACTTTTATGATGAATAGATGCACTTTTATGATGAATAGATGCACTTTTATGATGAATAGATGCACTTTTATGATGAATAGATGCACTTTTATGATGAATAGATGCACTTTTATGATGAATAGATGCACTTTTATGATGAATAGATGCACTTTTATGATGAATAGATGCACTTTTATGATGAATAGATGCACTTTTATGATGGATGGATGCACTTTTATGAAGGATGGATGAACTTTTATGATGAATAGATGCACTTTTATGATGAATAGATGCACTTTTATGATGAATAGATGCACTTTTATGATGGATGGATGTACTTTTATGAAGGATGGATGCACTTTTATGATGGATAGATGCACTTTTATGATGAATAGATGCACTTTTATGATGGATGGATGCACTTTTATGATGGATAGATGCACTTTTATGATGGATGGATGCACTTTTATGATGAATAGATGCACTTTTATGATGGATAGATGCACTTTTATGATGAATAGATGCACTTTTATGATGGATGGATGCACTTTTATGATGGATAGATGCACTTTTATGATGGATAGATGCACTTTTATGATGGATGGATGCACTTTTATGATGGATAGATGCACTTTTATGATGGATAGATGC
>NC_137111.1:49517894-49660394 GCF_949357685.1 Gobio gobio
GACGTGCTGCTGTTTTACTGATGCTGAACTGATTCACTTCCCTTTGATACTGATGGAAATAAATGAGTTGAGAAATGAAGCCAAATGTCCAGGATTTAAGGCCGAGATCTGGAGATTTTGTTCCACACAGATTAAAAACAGAGAGATGAAGATTGAAAAGGAAAAGAGGATTTCACAGACGAGTGGAGAGCGCTCAAGAGCTGACAGGAGAACTACAGCAGGTGAGGCCGTCCGTCCTCTAACACACACTTAACACATGTGAACACAGAGAACAGAAGCGTACTTCTGCTTCAGAAAGGGTTGATGCTGTCAGAAACATTCACAACTTTATCTTCAGTCATATCACATTAAGATGAGGAAACGTATTTGATAATGAGAAGCCAAGACGCTGCAGGCAATCTCATTACACACATCTCATTACACACATCTCGTTACATACATCTCGTTACATACATCATCTCGTTATATACATCATCTCGTTATATACATCATCCCGTTACATACATCATCTCGTTATATACATCCCGTTACATACATCATCTCGTTACATACATCATCCCGTTACATACATCATCTCGTTACATACATCATCCCGTTACATACATCATCCCGTTACATACATCATCCCGTTACATACATCATCTCGTTACATACATCATCCCGTTACATACATCATCTCGTTACATACATCATCCCGTTACATACATCATCCCGTTACATACATCATCTCGTTATATACATCCCGTTACATACATCCCGTTACATACATCATCCCGTTACATACATCCCGTTACATACATCATCTCGTTACATACATCATCCCGTTACATACATTCCGTTACACACATCTAATTACATACATCTCGTTACATACATCTCGTTACATACATCATCTCGTTACATACATCATCTCGTTACATACATCATCCCGTTACATACATCATCTCGTTACATACATCATCCCGTTACATACATCATCTCGTTATATACATCCCGTTACATACATCCCGTTACATACATCATCTCGTTACATACATCATCCCGTTACATACATTCCATTACATACATCTCGTTACATACATCATCTCGTTACATACATCATCCCGTTACATACATTCCATTACATACATCTCGTTACATACATCCCGTTACATACATCCCGTTACATACATCATCTCGTTACATACATCATCTCGTTACATACATCATCCCGTTACATACATCATCTCGTTACATACATCATCTCGTTACATACATCATCCCGTTACATACATCATCTCGTTACATACATCATCCCGTTACATACATCATCTCGTTATATACATCCCGTTACATACATCCCGTTACATACATCATCTCGTTACATACATCATCCCGTTACATACATTCCATTACATACATCTCGTTACATACATCATCTCGTTACATACATCATCCCGTTACATACATTCCATTACATACATCTCGTTACATACATCCCGTTACATACATCATCTCGTTATATACATCCCGTTACATACATCATCTCGTTATATACATCCCGTTACATACATCCCGTTACATACATCATCTCGTTATATACATCATCTCGTTACATACATCATCTCGTTATATACATCCCGTTACATACATCATCCCGTTACATACATCATCCCGTTACATACATCCCGTTACATACATCATCTCGTTACATACATCATCCCGTTACATACATTCCGTTACATACATCATCTCGTTACATACATCATCCCGTTACATACATTCCGTTACACACATCTTGTTACATACATCTCGTTACATACATCTCGTTACATACATCCCGTTACATACATCTCGTTACATACATCCCGTTACATACATCCCGTTACATACATCATCTCGTTACATACATCATCCCGTTACATACATTTCATTACATACATCTCGTTACATACATCCCGTTACATACATCATCTCGTTATATACATCCCGTTACATACATCATCCCGTTACATACATCATCTCGTTATATACATCCCGTTACATACATCCCGTTACATACATCATCTCGTTATATACATCATCTCGTTACATACATCATCTCGTTATATACATCCCGTTACATACATCATCCCGTTACATACATCATCTCGTTATATACATCCCGTTACATACATCATCTCGTTACATACATCATCCCGTTACATACATTCCGTTACATACATCTCGTTACATACATCCCGTTACATACATCATCTCGTTATATACATCTCGTTATATACATCCCGTTGACCCGTTACATACATCTCGTTACATACATCTCGTTACATACATCTCGCTACATACATCCCGTTACATACATCTCGTTACATACATCTCGTTACATACATCCTGTTACATACATCTTGTTACATACATCTCATTACATACATCCCGTTACATACATCTCGTTACATACATCTCGTTACATACATCCCGTTACATACATCCTGTTACATACATCTCGTTACATACATCCCGTTACATACATCTTGTTACATACATCTCGTTACATACATCTCGTTACATACATCCCGTTACATACATCTCGTTACATACATCTCGTTACATACATCCCGTTACATACATCCTGTTACATACATCTCGTTACATACATCCCGTTACATACATCCCGTTACATACATCTCGTTACATACATCCCGTTACATACATCTTGTTACATACATCTCGTTACATACATCCCGTTACATACATCCTGTTACATACATCTCGTTACATACATCTCGTTACATACATCCCGTTACATACATCCCGTTACATACATCGTGTTACATACATCTCGTTACATACATCCCGTTACATACATCCTGTTACATACATCTTGTTACATACATCTCATTACATACATCCCGTTACATACATCTCGTTACATACATCCCGTTACATACATCCTGTTACATACATCTCGTTACATACATCTCGTTACATACATCCCGTTACATACATCCTGTTACATACATCTCGTTACATACATCTCGTTACATACATCCCGTTACATACATCCCGTTACATACATCTCGTTACATACATCCTGTTACATACATCTAGTTACATACATCTCGTTACATACATCCTGTTACATACATCTCGTTACATACATCATCTCATAACATACATCTCGATACATACACTCGTTACATACATCCCGTTACATACATTCCGTTACATACATCTCATTACATACATCTCGTAACATACATCCTGTTACATACATCATCCTGTTACATACATCTCGTTACATACATCATCTCGTTACATACATCTCGTTACATACATCATCTCGTTATATACATCCCGTTACATACATCATCCCGTTACATACATCATCTCGTTATATACATCCCGTTACATACACAATCTCGTTACATACATCCCGTTACATACATTCCGTTACATACATCTCGTTACATACATCATCCCGTTACATACATCATCTCGTTATATACATCCCGTTACATACATCTCGTTACATACATCATCCCTTTACATACATCATCTCGTTATATACATCCCGTTACATACATCTCGTTACATACATCATCCCTTTACATACATCATCCCGTTATATAAATCCCGTTACATACATCTCGTTACATACATCATCCCTTTACATACATCATCTCGTTATATACATCCCGTTACATACATCTCGTTACATCATCTCGTTACATACATCATCTCGTTATATACATCCCGTTACATACATCTCGTTACATCATCTCGTTACATACATCATCTCGTTACATCTCGTTACATACATCCCGTTACATACATCATCTCGTTATATACATCCCGTTACATACATCTCGTTACATACATCTCGTAACATACATCATCCCTTTACATACATCATCTCGTTGTATACATCCCATTACATACATCTCGTTACATCATCTCGTTACATACATCATCTCGTTATATACATCCCGTTACATACATCTCGTTACATCATCTCGTACATACATCATCTCGTTACATCTCGTTACATACATCCCGTTACATACATCATCCCTTTACATACATCATCTCGTTACATACATCATCTCGTTACATACATCATCTCGTTACATACATCATCTTGTTACATACATCTCGTTACATACATCATCCCGTTACATACATCATCCCTTTACATACATCATCTCGTTACATACATATCGTTACATACATCCCGTTACATGCATCCCGTTACATACATCCCGTTACATACATCATCATGTTACATACATCTCATTACATACATCATCCCGTTACATACATCATCCCATTACATACAACTCGTTACATACATCATCCCGTTTTATACATCATCATGCTACATACATCTCGTTACATGCATCTCGTTACATACATCTCGTTACATACATCTCATTACACACATCTAATTACTTACATCTCATTACATACATCCCGTTACATACATCATCATGTTACATACATCTCGTTACTTGCATCTCGTTACATACATCTCATTACATACATCTCATTACACACATATCATTACACACATCTCATTACATACATTTCGTTACATACATCTCGTTACATACATAATCCCGTTACATACATCTGAAATGTTATAATCAAATATGAAACATTATCTCATTAAATATACACTCATTTGCATACATACATCTCGTTACATACATCTCATTACATACATCTCGTTACATACATCCCATTACATACATCTCGTTACATACATCATCCCATTACATACATCTGAAATGTTATAATCAAATATGAAACATTATCTCATTAAATATACACTCATTTGCATACATACATCTCGTTACATACATCTCGTTACATACATCCCATTACATACATCTCGTTACATACATCATCCCGTTACATAGATCCCGTTACATACATCATCTCGTTATATACATCCCGTTACAAACATCATCTCGTTATATACATCCCGTTATATACATCCCGTTACATACATCATCTCGTTACATACATACATCTCGTTACACACATCTCATTACACACATCTCATTACATACATCTCGTTACATACATAATCCCGTTACATACATCTGAAATGTTATAATCAAATATGAAACATTATCTCATTAAATATACACTCATTTGCATACATACATCTCGTTACATACATCTCGTTACATACATCCCATTACATACATCTCGTTACATACATCATCCCGTTACATACATCTCGTTACATACATCCCGTTACATACATCCCGTTACATACATCATCTCGTTACATACATCATCTCGTTGTATACATCCCGTTACATACATCCCGTTACATACATCATCTCGTTACATACATCATCTCGTTATATACATCCCGTTACATACATCATCCCGTTACATACATCATCTCGTTACATTTATCCCGTTACATACATCTCGTTACATACATCATCCCGTTACATACATCTCGTTACATACATCCCGTTACATACATCCCGTTACATACATCATCTCGTTACATACATCATCTCGTTGTATACATCCCGTTACATACATCCCGTTACATACATCATCTCGTTACATACATCATCTCGTTATATACATCCCGTTACATACATCATCTCGTACATACATCATCTCGTTACATCTCGTTACATACATCCCGTTACATACATCATCCCTTTACATACATCATCTCGTTACATACATCATCTCGTTACATACATCATCTCGTTACATACATCATCTTGTTACATACATCTCGTTACATACATCATCCCGTTACATACATCATCCCTTTACATACATCATCTCGTTACATACATATCGTTACATACATCCCGTTACATGCATCCCGTTACATACATCCCGTTACATACATCATCATGTTACATACATCTCATTACATACATCATCCCGTTACATACATCATCCCATTACATACAACTCGTTACATACATCATCCCGTTTTATACATCATCATGCTACATACATCTCGTTACATGCATCTCGTTACATACATCTCGTTACATACATCTCATTACACACATCTAATTACTTACATCTCATTACATACATCCCGTTACATACATCATCATGTTACATACATCTCGTTACTTGCATCTCGTTACATACATCTCATTACATACATCTCATTACACACATATCATTACACACATCTCATTACATACATTTCGTTACATACATCTCGTTACATACATAATCCCGTTACATACATCTGAAATGTTATAATCAAATATGAAACATTATCTCATTAAATATACACTCATTTGCATACATACATCTCGTTACATACATCTCATTACATACATCTCGTTACATACATCCCATTACATACATCTCGTTACATACATCATCCCATTACATACATCTGAAATGTTATAATCAAATATGAAACATTATCTCATTAAATATACACTCATTTGCATACATACATCTCGTTACATACATCTCGTTACATACATCCCATTACATACATCTCGTTACATACATCATCCCGTTACATAGATCCCGTTACATACATCATCTCGTTATATACATCCCGTTACAAACATCATCTCGTTATATACATCCCGTTATATACATCCCGTTACATACATCATCTCGTTACATACATACATCTCGTTACACACATCTCATTACACACATCTCATTACATACATCTCGTTACATACATAATCCCGTTACATACATCTGAAATGTTATAATCAAATATGAAACATTATCTCATTAAATATACACTCATTTGCATACATACATCTCGTTACATACATCTCGTTACATACATCCCATTACATACATCTCGTTACATACATCATCCCGTTACATACATCTCGTTACATACATCCCGTTACATACATCCCGTTACATACATCATCTCGTTACATACATCATCTCGTTGTATACATCCCGTTACATACATCCCGTTACATACATCATCTCGTTACATACATCATCTCGTTATATACATCCCGTTACATACATCATCCCGTTACATACATCATCTCGTTACATTTATCCCGTTACATACATCTCGTTACATACATCTCGTTACATACATCTCGTTACATACATCATCCCGTTACATACATCCCGTTACATACATCATCTCGTTACATACATCCCGTTACATACATCTCGTTACATACATCTCGTTACATACATCTCGTTACATACATCATCTCGTTACATACATCCTGTTACATACATCTCGTTACATACATCTCGATAAATATATCTCGTTACATACATCTCGATACATACATCTCGATACATACATCTCGTTACATACATCTTGTTACATACATCTCGTTACATACATCTCGTTACATACATCTCGTTACATACATCTCGATACATACATCTCGTTACATACATCTCGTTACATACATCCCGTTACATACATCTCGATACATACATCTCGTTACATACATCTCGTTACATACATCTCGATACATACATCTCGATACATACATACATCTAGTTACATACATCTCGTTACATACATCCCGTTACATACATCTCGTTACATACATCATCTCATAACATACATCTCGATACATACATCTCGTTACATACATCCCGTTACATACATCCCGTTACATACATCTCATTACATACATCTCGTTACATACATCTCGTTACATACATCTCGTTACATACATCCTGTTACATACATCATCCTGTTACATACATCTCGTTACATACATCATCTCGTTACATACATCCGGTTACATACATCTCGTTACATACATCCCGTTACATACATCTCGATACATACATCTCGTTACATACATCTCGTTACATACATCTCGATACATACATCTCGATACATACATACATCTAGTTACATACATCTCGTTACATACATCCCGTTACATACATCTCGTTACATACATCATCTCATAACATACATCTCGATACATACATCTCGTTACATACATCCCGTTACATACATCCCGTTACATACATCTCATTACATACATCTCGTTACATACATCTCGTTACATACATCTCGTTACATACATCCTGTTACATACATCATCCTGTTACATACATCTCGTTACATACATCATCTCGTTACATACATCCGGTTACATACATCTCGTTACATACATCTCGTTACATACATCATCTCGTTACATACATCATCTCGTTACATACATCACGTTACATACATCATCCCGTTACATAGATCCCGTTACATACATCTCGTTACATACATCATCCCGTTACATACATCATCCCGTTACATACATCATCCCGTTACATACATCCCGTTACATTCATCTCGTTACATACATCTCGTTACATACATCATCTCGTTACATACATCCCGTTACATAGATCCCGTTACATACATCCCGTTACATACATCATCCCGTTACATACATCATCTCGTTACATACATCATCTCGTTACATACATCCCGTTACATACATCATCCCGTTACATAGATCCCATTACATACATCTCGTTACATACATCTCGTTACATACATCCCGTTACATACATCATCCCGTTACATAGATCCCGTTACATACATCCCGTTACATACATCATCCCGTTACATATATCTCGTTACATACATCATCTCGTTACATACATCATCCCGTTACATATATCTCGTTACATACATCATCTCGTTACATACATCCCGTTACATACATCTCGTTACATACATCATCTCGTTACATACATCTCGTTACATACATCTCGTTACATACATCTCGTTACATACATCTCGTTACATCTCGTTACATACATCCCGTTACATACATCATCTCGTTACATACATCTCATTACATACATCATCTCGTTACATACATCTCATTACATACATCATCCCGTTACATACATCATCCCGTTACATACATCTCGTTACATACATCCCGTTACATACATCTCAATCTCATTTTCATATCATAATAAGAAAACATGCATCTCATTATGGATATATCATACATCTACATCATTAGATAATGAGATGTATTTTAAAATGAGAGCCAAGACACTGCAGGTAAAATTGTACTGTTTTATTCATATCTATATTCTGAAGGTTTCTTCATTTATCATTCGCCTGACTTATATCACTGTTAATTTAGTATAATTTATATAGTATAATTGTATTAAAAATGTGTAATTGTTGTTTTTGTCATTTTTTTTTCGTAATATGTACGTGCAGTTTTTATTCATTTTCATTTTTTTTTGAATTTAGTATAGTTTTTATTCATATTTAAAATTAGTATTTATTTTATAAATTCTGTTTTAATTGTATTTAAAATTCTAGTAATTTTGTTTTTGTAATCAAAAATAAAATGTATTTACGTCTTCAAATTTAGTATAAATTTTATTTATATTTGAATAGTTTTTATTTTTTATAAATTCTTTTTTCGTTTTAATTTTATTTAGAATGTTTGTAATTTTGTTGTTTTTGACATTTAAAAAAATGTCTAGTTTTTAATCATTTTTATTTTCATTTTAGTTGTAGAATTAGTATTTATTATTTAGTATAGTTTTTAATATTTGTAATCAGTTGGATTTTCTTAAATTCTGTTTTAGTAATCTTGTGTTTTGTCATTTAAAAAAAGTCTAGGTAGTTTTTATTTAATTTTTTTGTAATTTTATTCCAGTTTTAGTTTTTTTTAGTACATCAAGTTTCTCTAATTTTAAATGATAAATGTTGCTTTGGCAAATAGTTGAAATAAATAAGTTTAAGTTTTATATATTTTATTTCAATTAAAAAAATGTTTTAGGTTTTTTGTGTGTGGTTTTAGTTTCTGTTTTAGATTTAGTTAACCCTGATTTATATTACATTTCATTCTTAAAAACATGTAAATAAACAACAACAGTATTTTTTGATTTTCTGGAGTGAAATCCACTCTGGAAAAGCCTTTAATAACCTCTAATATGTCAACAAAATCAATCAAGAATTATGAACCTGGCTTTAGTGCTGAGATTTCTGCTCTGGAAATGTATGCAAATGAGTGCATATTTAATGAGATAATGGTTCATATTTGATTATAACATTTCAGAGGACTTGCAATACAATGCACTTTGATTAGTCAACTGTGGAAGAGTATGATGAGATGTATTATTAAATCTTTTAAAGTGTATTTTTACCCTGTTCACCTGTGGCAATTTAGAATAACTGCATAGTAAAATTTCAGTAGAAACTTTCTTCAGCACTTCCTGTATGTATATTTATCACAGCAGGTTCTCCTGTTTAACCTGTGGATTCTCTAAAGCCTCGTTTTAATTAGATTGCTCTTAACGGCCATCGACTCCGGATGTCTGTGGGCTTTTCCTACTGTGTCTCCCGTCTGAAGGCTTTATTGATCACAGGTGTCCGATGTATCCCAGAAACCCCTGCTCTCCTGTGATGATGGCGGGCTGTTGTCGGAAACGGGCGCTCATAAATTGTCTTGCGGCCCTCATGGGACACTGAGAAATAGCACGTGCCAATTGTTAGAAAGCAGTTATCCTTCATTGCTTCTTTTGCTGATGCTGATTTGACATGGACTGCATAAATTGATCATTTTGAGATGCTGTAAATTGGGACGGTGCTGTAATTGCTGTCAGTGGTGTTTGAAGCAGATGCATCGGCATGTGTCCGTGACAGACGGCCATCCGGCTTATGAAATATTAGTTCTGTCAGTCTGTGCCACTTTGTGTATTGTTCAAATTCACTAGCCTTTCGTTATGTTCGGGATGGAAACATCCACTAAATTAAACTGCTGTAAACATGTATCAGATAATAAATAAAAAAGTTTTTTTGCATAATCAACCTCAGTCCTGATCAAAACTACAAAATGTTTAACAAAATCCAGGATTTGCCAAGTTCATAAATTACGTCACTGATTTGGGGGGAAAAAACACACAAAATGACTTATTTCCAATGTAAAAGTGATTGTGGACTGGATATTTTGTACCTGTTATCACGGTCTTGGACATGTGAAAGATTAGTAACAACATTGGCTTTGATGCATTGTTAGTTTTTGTGCAGCATCAGATTTGAATGTTTTCTCGCTCATTTATATGCTGTTACACTCCATATAAAGCCAGACACGAAGCATTTGTTTGCACAGACTCTAAAGGGTTAATGGTGCCACCTGCTGATCAACAGTCAAAATTACACATTTGACCTCTTCCCAACAGGGAAAACACCAACACTCAGAATGCATGATTATATGCTGTCATTGCATTGCAAACAAGAAATGATGTTATAATGGAAGTCAATGGGGCAAAAACAGCCACGGACAGTAAATCTAAATCTGATGCTGCACAAAAACTAACAATGCATCAAAGCCAATGTTGTCACTAATCTGTGATAAAAGGTTAAAAAATATCCAGTTCACTATCACTTTTATAATCATTTTGTAGTCATTTTGTGTGTTTGTTTTTGAAAATCATTGGCAATTAAAGAGTACAAATCCTGGATTTTTAAAAAAAACATTTAGTAGAAAAAAAAAAAAATTCTGATACATGTTTAATTTAGTGGATGTTTTCATCCCGAACATAACAAAAGGCTAGTGAATTTGCCCACAATATACCGTTGAGTTTTTGAAAATTTTCAAAAAAATTTCCCCAAAATGTGTCAGTCACCAAAAATCATTCCATTTGCCGAAACACAGAGAAAGTTGTGGCCGAAAAGACTCAATAGCACCCCATAGTGGAGGAAAACGCCCCCAACATCACACAATGCTGCGTTCACACCAAACGCAAATAGAACGTCAAAATCACGTTTGAACATTTTGAATCCATTTACAGTGAATTGGACGCGCGTATAAATCGGTATAAACCGGTGATCGCTGAACTCCAAAAACACAAGATACATTTTTTTAAATAGGCCCTCTCTTTATAAATAAACCACAGATTTGAGCTTTAAACAATTACATTCTTCAAAAAGTCTTAAAACTACATTTTGTGACAGTATTTTTTTAATTATGCGGGGTTTCTCATCACTGTCACTTCACCATGTGACAGCAGCAAGCAGGCTCCTGATTGGTTAACGCGGTGCGAACAGACGCCAAATTTCAGATTTTTCAACTCGGGCGTCAGACGTGAATTCGCTTCAAACGCGCAAATGCACAAAAAAACCCAAATGCAATCACTTGCGTCCATTGCGCTGCGCGCAACTCATCAATCGCGCCACAGGACCTCCAGACGCACGTCAACGCGCCTTTACATTTACTTAAAATGGAAATCACTCGCTCCTGATGCTCTATTTGCATTTGGTGTGAACGCAGCATTAGGGTTAACTAGAACAGACTAAGCGGCTCCTCCCGCAGTTTCTCCTGAAGCCGATACTGAAGTGAGTTAAACTGCAGTTCATGGACTGGCCACTAGAGACAGACTCCAGAAGGAGCAGAATCTCATTGAGCTTGTGTTAAAATGGCCAACTTTACAGCAGAAGAACACATGTTTACAGTCTGGGACAAACTGTGCTTTTGGTCTGGACGGCTAATGTTGCCCTTCATGACGACTGTGAGGGGGGAAATGTTTTTATAACTCATTTGTTTACATTATATAAAGCCTTAAAGTTCTGCATAATTAAGGGCGTGGTCACTTTGATTGACAGGTGGATTGCCATTTGTCTGCTGTCTGTTAGTCGTCACCTCAGCTCCGCCCACGTCCCGCCTCTTTGCACATTTTCTTGTCATCTTTTCTGACAAGATGGCGACGGCCAGTTCGACCCGACTTTACGCTTCAGAACTGCTCTTCAGATCCTACGGGTGACATCACGGTCACTACGTCCATATTTTTTTTACAGTCTATGGAACAGAATCAGTATTGACCCTTGATTATTTGCACTTTTCGTCTCCTCCTGCATGTCTTCGCCGCTGTGTTAGTAAAGTTTCTGCATCCGAGCAGAACGCTCCGTGTTCCCGCAGTCACAGTGAGCGGATTACTGATCTCCTGATAGCCTTAATGTCATTTGGATTGTGCTTGCCAACTGAACAGAGAGGGACATGATAATATGAATGTTTTCCAGTCAGAAACCAAAGTGCTAAATCCCTTGGACTTATCAGAGGCCGGGAAGCCGCTGTGAAAATTGTTTACAGACTCGTTGGCTTTTGCCGAGGCTGCTCGACCTTACCTTTCATAGTCAGGGAAGAAGCATAATGGTGTTTGGGCATGTTGATGGTCTGATGATCACAAGAGAACAAGCTTATTCAAACTTTCTTAAATCCACCTCAGATTTATGCCAATGTCAGGGTGGCATTATAAACATTTCCATGTTGTGACGTGGGATAAGAGCTTGTTTTCATACCTGTCCAAGTCCCACAGCAGCATGACGTACACTGGAGCAATGCGGCAAACCTAGATCTGAACCAATGATGCCGTCTGATCTATAAACGTATAGCGGCGTAACTTGGACATGTAGACCGCTTCATTGATCACTGCATGATGGGAGCGTCATCTAGTTTTGGCACGCCATGCCCCGCCCCAGGGGAGATTACTTTACTTTCATGTTTTTATTCATCTGAATTTACTGTAAATATTGTATATGGAATGACTGCTTATTCTGATAAATAAAACATCATGCTAGAAATTACTCATGAGATTAGATCATAGAAAAGAAAGCATCTGGTGGCTAGGGTGTTTTGTGTGGTTTCAAGGGTGTTGCTAAGGTGTTCTGTGTGGTTGCTAGGATGTTCTGTGTGGCAAGGGTGTTTTAGGGTGTGGTTGCAGTTTGTTGCTAGAGTGTTCTGTATGGATGCTAGGGTGTTGCTAAGGTTTTCTATGTGGTTGCTAGAGTGTTGCTAGGATGTTCTGTGTGGCTAGGAAGTTACTAGTATGTTTTGTGTTGTTGCTGGGTGTGGCTAGTGTGTTATATGTGGTTGCTAGTATGTTGCTAGGGTGTTCTGTGGGGTTGCTAAGGTGTTCTGTGTGGTTGCTAAGGTGTTGCTAAGGTGTTCTGTGTGGTTGTTCGGATGTTCTGTGTGGCTAGGGTGTTGCTTTGGGGTTCTGTGTGGTTGCTATGTTGTATGTCTCGTTCAATGTGTGTCTGGGATATGTTCACCTCTCACTTTCATCCATCAGGTCGACAGGACACTCAGTGCTGTAACGGTCCCTGAGAAGAGAAAAGGAAAAGTTCTCCCATACACAGCAAACTGGAGAACCACTCGACATCCTCCGCATGAGTCATCACTTCCTGTATTCAATCAGACTAATCAGGAGCCAGAGAATGGAATAGAATGAGAATAATTAATTATAACTGCCATGAAAAATTATTGAACTGTTATTTAAGTAGAAATAGTCAGTGAAATGATGAAGGCACTTCAGGAGCAGAGCATAAGTGCTCATTACAATCTGAGCTACTGTATAATGCATGTCCAAAAACATGCTAGTCCCATGTCCAGAGACATACTAGTTCTTCTAGTCCCATGTCCAGAGACATACTAGTCTTTCTAGTCCCATGTCCAGAAACATACTAGTCCTTCTAGTCCCATGTCCAGAAACATACTAGTCCCTCTAGTCCCATGTCCAGATACATACTAGTCCTTCTAGTCCCATGTCCAGATACATACTAGTCCCTCTAGTCCCATGTCCAGATACATACTAGTCCCTCTAGTCCCATGTCCAGATACATACTAGTCCCTCTAGTCCCATGTCCAGATACATACTAGTCCCTCTAGTCCCATGTCCAGATACATACTAGTCCTTCTAGTCCCATGTCCAGATACATACTAGTCCCTCTAGTCCCATGTCCAGAAACATACTTGTTCCTTCTAGTCCCATGTCCAGAAACATACTAGTCCCTCTAGTCCCATGTTCAGAAACATACTAGTCCCTCTAGTCCCATGTCCAGAAACATACTAGTCCCTCTAGTCCCATGTCCAGAAACATACTAGTCCCATGTCCAGAAACACACTAGTCCCATGTCCAGAGACACACTAGTCCCATGTCCAGATACATACTAGTCCTTCTAGTCCCATGTCCAGAAACATACTAGTCCCTCTAGTCCCATGTCCAGATACATACTAGTCCTTCTAGTCCCATGTCCAGAAACATACTAGTCCCATGCCCAGAAACACACTAGTCCCATGTCCAGAAATATACTAGTCCTTCTAGTCCCATGTCCAGATACATACTAGTCCATCTAGTCCCATGTCCAGAAACATACTAGTCCTTCTAGTCCCATGTCCAGAAACATACTTGTTCCTTCTAGTCCCATGTCCAGATACATACTAGTCCCTCTAGTCCCATGTCCAGAAACATACTAGTCTAATGCCCAGAAACACACTAGTCCCATGTCCAGAAACACACTAGTCCCATGCCCAGAAACATACTAGTCCCTCTAGTCCAATGTCCAGAAACACACTAGTCCCTCTAGTCCCATGTCCAGAAACACACTAGTCCCATGTCCAGAAACACACTAGTCCCATGTCCAGAAACACACTAGTCCCTCTAGTCCCATGTCCAGAAACACACTAGTCCCATGTCCGGAAACACACTAGTCCCATGTCCAGAAACACACTAGTCCCTCTAGTCCCATGTCCAGAAACACACTAGTCCCATGTCCAGAAACACACTAGTCCCTCTAGTCCCATGTCCAGAAACATACTAGTCCCTCTAGTCCCATGTCCAGAAACATACTAGTCCCATGCCCAGAAACACACTAGTCCCATGTCCAGGGACACACTAGTCCCATGTCCAGATACATAATAGTCCTTCTAGTCCCATGTCCAGATACATACTAGTCCCTCTAGTCCCATGTCCAGAAACATACTTGTTCCTTCTAGTCCCATGTCCAGAAACATACTAGTCCCTCTAGTCCCATGTTCAGAAACATACTAGTCCCTCTAGTCCCATGTCCAGAAACATACTAGTCCCTCTAGTCCCATGTCCAGAAACATACTAGTCCCATGTCCAGAAACACACTAGTCCCATGTCCAGAGACACACTAGTCCCATGTCCAGATACATACTAGTCCTTCTAGTCCCATGTCCAGAAACATACTAGTCCCTCTAGTCCCATGTCCAGATACATACTAGTCCTTCTAGTCCCATGTCCAGAAACATACTAGTCCCATGCCCAGAAACACACTAGTCCCATGTCCAGAAATATACTAGTCCTTCTAGTCCCATGTCCAGATACATACTAGTCCATCTAGTCCCATGTCCAGAAACATACTAGTCCTTCTAGTCCCATGTCCAGAAACATACTTGTTCCTTCTAGTCCCATGTCCAGATACATACTAGTCCCTCTAGTCCCATGTCCAGAAACATACTAGTCTAATGCCCAGAAACACACTAGTCCCATGTCCAGAAACACACTAGTCCCATGCCCAGAAACATACTAGTCCCTCTAGTCCAATGTCCAGAAACACACTAGTCCCTCTAGTCCCATGTCCAGAAACACACTAGTCCCATGTCCAGAAACACACTAGTCCCATGTCCAGAAACACACTAGTCCCTCTAGTCCCATGTCCAGAAACACACTAGTCCCATGTCCGGAAACACACTAGTCCCATGTCCAGAAACACACTAGTCCCTCTAGTCCCATGTCCAGAAACACACTAGTCCCATGTCCAGAAACACACTAGTCCCTCTAGTCCCATGTCCAGAAACATACTAGTCCCTCTAGTCCCATGTCCAGAAACATACTAGTCCCATGCCCAGAAACACACTAGTCCCATGTCCAGGGACACACTAGTCCCATGTCCAGATACATAATAGTCCTTCTAGTCCCATGTCCAGAAACATACTAGTCCCATGCCCAGAAACACACTAGTCCCATGTCCAGAAATATACTAGTCCTTCTAGTCCCATGTCCAGATACATACTAGTCCATCTAGTCCCATGTCCAGAAACATACTAGTCCTTCTAGTCCCATGTCCAGAAACATACTTGTTCCTTCTAGTCCCATGTCCAGATACATACTAGTCCCTCTAGTCCCATGTCCAGAAACATACTAGTCTAATGCCCAGAAACACACTAGTCCCATGTCCAGAAACACACTAGTCCCATGCCCAGAAACATACTAGTCCCTCTAGTCCAATGTCCAGAAACACACTAGTCCCTCTAGTCCCATGTCCAGAAACACACTAGTCCCATGTCCAGAAACACACTAGTCCCATGTCCAGAAACACACTAGTCCCTCTAGTCCCATGTCCAGAAACACACTAGTCCCATGTCCGGAAACACACTAGTCCCATGTCCAGAAACACACTAGTCCCTCTAGTCCCATGTCCAGAAACACACTAGTCCCATGTCCAGAAACACACTAGTCCCTCTAGTCCCATGTCCAGAAACATACTAGTCCCTCTAGTCCCATGTCCAGAAACATACTAGTCCCATGCCCAGAAACACACTAGTCCCATGTCCAGGGACACACTAGTCCCATGTCCAGATACATAATAGTCCTTCTAGTCCCATGTCCAGAAACATACTTGTTCCTTCTAGTCCCATGTCCAGATACATACTAGTCCTTCTAGTCCCATGTCCAGAAACATACTAGTCCTTCTAGTCCCATGTCCAGAAACATACTTGTTCCTTCTAGTCCCATGTCCAGATACATACTAGTCCCTCTAGTCCCATGTCCAGAAACATACTAGTCCCATGCCCAGAAACACACTAGTCCCATGTCCAGAAACACACTAGTCCCATGCCCAGAAACATACTAGTCCCTCTAGTCCAATGTCCAGAAACACACTAGTCCCTCTAGTCCCATGTCCAGAAACACACTAGTCCCATGTCCAGAAACACACTAGTCCCATGTCCAGAAACACACTAGTCCCTCTAGTCCCATGTCCAGAAACACACTAGTCCCATGTCCAGAAACACACTAGTCCCGTGTCCAGAAACACACTAGTCCCTCTAGTCCCATGTCCAGAAACACACTAGTCCCATGTCCAGAAACACACTAGTCCCTCTAGTCCCATGTCCAGAAACCTACTAGTCCCATGCCCAGAAACACACTAGTCCCTCTAGTCCTATGTCCAGAAACCTACTAGTCCCATGCCCAGAAACACACTAGTCCCATGCCCAGAAACACACTAGTCCCATGCCCAGAAACACACTAGTCCCTCTAGTCCCATGTCCAGAAACACACTAGTCCCTCTAGTCCCATGTCCAGAAACATACTAGTCCCATGCCCAGAAACACACTAGTCCCATGCCCAGAAACACACTAGTCCCATGCCCAGAAACACACTAGTCCCATGTCCAGAAACACACTAGTCCCATGTCCAGAAACACACTAGTCCCATGTCCAGAAACACACTAGTCCCATGTCCAGAAACACACTAGTCCCATGTCCAGAAACACACTAGTCCCATGTCCAGAAACATACTAGTCCCATGTCCAGAAACACACTAGTCCCATGTCCAGAAACATACTAGTCCCATGTCCAAAAATATACTAGTCCCAGGTCAAGAAACACACTAGTCCCATGCCCAGAAACACATTAGTCCCATGTCCAGAAACATACTAGTCCCATGTCTAGAAACACACTAGTCCCATGTCCAGAACATACTAGTCCCATGCCCAGAAACACACTAGTCCCATGTCCAGAAACATACTAGTCCCATGCCCAGAAACACACTAGTCCCATGTCCAGAAACACACTAGTCCCATGTCCAGAAACATACTAGTCCCATGCCCAGAGACACACTATTCCCATGTCCAGAAACACACTAGTCCCATGTCCAGAAACATTCTAGTCTCATGTCCAGAAACACACTAGTCCCATGTCCAGAAACACACTAGTCCCATGTCCAGAAACACACTAGTCCCATGTCCAGAAACACACTAGTCCCATGTCCAGAAACACACTAGTCCCATGTCCAGAAACACACTAGTCCCATGTCCAGAAACATACTAGTCCAAAGTCCAGAAACACACTAGTCCCATGCCCAGAAACATACTAGTCCCATGTCCAGAAACACACTAGTCCCATGTCCAGAAACATACTAGTCCCATGTCCAGAAACACACTAGTCCCATGTCCAGAAACACACTACTCCCATGTCCAAAAACATACTAGTCCCATGTCCAGAAACATACTAGTCCCATGTCCAGAAACACACTAGTTCCATGTCCAGAAACATACTAGTCCCATGTCCAGAAACATACTAGTCCCATGTCTAGAAACACACTAGTCCCATGCCCAGAAACACACTAGTCCCATGTCCAGAAACAAACTAGTCCCATGTCTAAAAACACACTAGTCCCATGCCCAGAAACATACTAGTCCCATGTCCAGAAACACACTAGTCCCATGTCCAGAAACATACTAGTCCCATGTCCAGAAACACACTAGTCCCATGTCCAGAAACATACTAGTCCCATGTCCAGAAACACACTAGTCCCATGCCCAGAAACATACTAGTCCCATGTCCAGAAACATACTAGTCCCATGTCCAGAAACATACTAGTCCCATGTCCAGAAACACACTAGTCCCATGTCCAGAAACATACTAGTCCCATGTCCAGAAACACACTAGTCCCATGTCCAGAAACATACTAGTCCCATGTCCAGAAACAAACTAGTCCCATGTCCAGAAACATACTAGTCCCATGTCCAGAAACATACTAGTCCCATGTCCAGAAACACACTAGTCCCATGTCCAGAAACACACTAGTCCCATGTCCAGAAACACACTAGTCCCATGTCCAGAAACACACTAGTCCCATGTCCAGAAACATACTAGTCCCATGTCCAGAAACACACTAGTCCCATGTCCAGAAACATACTAGTCCCATGTCCAAAAATATACTAGTCCCAGGTCAAGAAACACACTAGTCCCATGCCCAGAAACACATTAGTCCCATGTCCAGAAACATACTAGTCCCATGTCTAGAAACACACTAGTCCCATGTCCAGAACATACTAGTCCCATGCCCAGAAACACACTAGTCCCATGTCCAGAAACATACTAGTCCCATGCCCAGAAACACACTAGTCCCATGTCCAGAAACACACTAGTCCCATGTCCAGAAACATACTAGTCCCATGCCCAGAGACACACTATTCCCATGTCCAGAAACACACTAGTCCCATGTCCAGAAACATTCTAGTCTCATGTCCAGAAACACACTAGTCCCATGTCCAGAAACACACTAGTCCCATGTCCAGAAACACACTAGTCCCATGTCTAGAAACACACTAGTCCCATGTCCAGAACATACTAGTCCCATGCCCAGAAACACACTAGTCCCATGTCCAGAAACATACTAGTCCCATGCCCAGAAACACACTAGTCCCATGTCCAGAAACACACTAGTCCCATGTCCAGAAACATACTAGTCCCATGCCCAGAGACACACTATTCCCATGTCCAGAAACACACTAGTCCCATGTCCAGAAACATTCTAGTCTCATGTCCAGAAACACACTAGTCCCATGTCCAGAAACACACTAGTCCCATGCCCAGAAACATACTAGTCCCATGTCCAGAAACATACTAGTCCCATGTCCAGAAACATACTAGTCCCATGTCCAGAAACACACTAGTCCCATGTCCAGAAACATACTAGTCCCATGTCCAGAAACACACTAGTCCCATGTCCAGAAACATACTAGTCCCATGTCCAGAAACAAACTAGTCCCATGTCCAGAAACATACTAGTCCCATGTCCAGAAACATACTAGTCCCATGTCCAGAAACACACTAGTCCCATGTCCAGAAACACACTAGTCCCATGTCCAGAAACACACTAGTCCCATGTCCAGAAACACACTAGTCCCATGTCCAGAAACATACTAGTCCCATGTCCAGAAACACACTAGTCCCATGTCCAGAAACATACTAGTCCCATGTCCAAAAATATACTAGTCCCAGGTCAAGAAACACACTAGTCCCATGCCCAGAAACACATTAGTCCCATGTCCAGAAACATACTAGTCCCATGTCTAGAAACACACTAGTCCCATGTCCAGAACATACTAGTCCCATGCCCAGAAACACACTAGTCCCATGTCCAGAAACATACTAGTCCCATGCCCAGAAACACACTAGTCCCATGTCCAGAAACACACTAGTCCCATGTCCAGAAACATACTAGTCCCATGCCCAGAGACACACTATTCCCATGTCCAGAAACACACTAGTCCCATGTCCAGAAACATTCTAGTCTCATGTCCAGAAACACACTAGTCCCATGTCCAGAAACACACTAGTCCCATGTCCAGAAACACACTAGTCCCATGTCCAGAAACACACTAGTCCCATGTCCAGAAACACACTAGTCCCATGTCCAGAAACATACTAGTCCAAAGTCCAGAAACACACTAGTCCCATGCCCAGAAACATACTAGTCCCATGTCCAGAAACACACTAGTCCCATGTCCAGAAACATACTAGTCCCATGTCCAGAAACACACTAGTCCCATGTCCAGAAACACACTACTCCCATGTCCAAAAACATACTAGTCCCATGTCCAGAAACATACTAGTCCCATGTCCAGAAACACACTAGTTCCATGTCCAGAAACATACTAGTCCCATGTCCAGAAACATACTAGTCCCATGTCTAGAAACACACTAGTCCCATGCCCAGAAACACACTAGTCCCATGCCCAGAAACAAACTAGTCCCATGTCCAAAAACACACTAGGCCCATGCCCAGAAACATACTAGTCCCATGTCCAGAAACACACTAGTCCCATGTCCAGAAACATACTAGTCCCATGTCCAGAAACACACTAGTCCCATGTCCAGAAACATACTAGTCCCATGTCCAGAAACACACTAGTCCCATGCCCAGAAACACACTAGTCCCATGTCCAGAAACATGATAATATCAAGCACATGGCACACTGTTCAGCTTCAGCGGTCAGGATTTAAAGGTCTCAGGTTTTTGTATTCATAAAAATGAGAAGAAGCGACAGGTTTCCTGAGTGTTCAGGTTCTGTTCCGCTTCATCCTGGGAATTTGTGCAGACACAATTTTCTCAGATCACAGGGCTCAGAGTCAGAATCTGTAAATCACATGATACAGTAAGAGGCTGTTTTGTGTGTCACATTGAAGTACAAAAGCTCTTGTTCCGTGTGTCCTGATGCAGAACCTCCTGAAGTGGAGGAATAAATCCAACAGACCGGAGGGCATTAAAGGAATGCTCCGGGTTTAATCCCAGTTAAACTCTTTCAACAGCGTGTGTGACATCAAGACAGGGTTATCATCGTCAACTAAAACTAAAAACATGGAGAAAAATATATTATTTAAATATATTTCTAAATACAAAAAATAAATAATAAATAATAAAATATATATTATTTAAATATATTTCTAAATAAAAAATATAATAATAAATGAATAATAAAATGTTATTATTTAAATATATTTCTATATAATATTTTTATTTTTATTTATTCTTTTAATCAGGGACAATACACATTAATAATACATAAAAATATAAATGTGTATATGTAAATATGTAAAGATGTGCCAGATTTGGCCAACACTGGCTAATTTTCATCCGTAGTCCCTTGTTGGATTTTGTTGGGTTTATTAATAAAAATAAATAATACAATTGTATTTAAATATATTTCTAAATAATACAGATAAATAATAACATTTTATTATTTAAATATATTTCTAAATAATACAATAAAAAATAAAATAAATAATACAATTGTATTATTTAAATATATTTATATATAAAAAAATAAATAATAACTTATTTAAATATATTTCTAAAAAATAACAATGAAAATATTTTTTTTATTAAAAATATTTCTATATTATAAAACGAAATAATAAATTTGTATTTAAATATATTTCTAAATAATAAAAATAAATAATAATAATGTTAATATTAAAATTGATTTCTAATTACAAATAATAAAAATAAAATTGTATTTAAATATATTTCTAAATA
The DNA here is from genome assembly GCF_949357685.1 of Gobio gobio. NCBI lineage: Eukaryota > Metazoa > Chordata > Actinopteri > Cypriniformes > Gobionidae > Gobio > Gobio gobio. The sequence goes on from NC_137111.1 coordinate 49,540,731, forward strand.
ATAAAATAAAAATAAATAATACAATTTTATAATTTAAATATATTTTCTCAACATTTTATTTCAACTAAATGTCTTATTTTTTATTTTAATTTAACATACTAAAATAACTAAAACTACATAAATGAAATAAAAAACATAAATAATTTTAATTATTTATAAAATAAAATTAACATTTACTTAAAAAAATAAAGAATATTTTATTTTCAGATAGTTTTCGTTTAGTTTGAGATGTACTAAAACTAAATAAACTAAAACTTATTAAAAACATATAAAAATATAAAATAATAATAATAATTGGCAAAACACAACAAAACAGAAAATATTAAAATAAAATCTAATTCAAAATATTAATAAAAACTATAGTAGTAAATAAATTTTACTAAAATAACAGTGTGTCGTGGTCATGGGTTGGATTCCCAGAGAATGCATGAACTGATCAAATGTTTTCTTTAGATCTGTCAAATGCATAAATATAAATATGATCATCTGAATGCTGTAGTGAACATTCTCTGGATTTATCCCTTAATATTTTAATTAAATGTTGATGTTCCTGTTAAAAGTCCAGTTACTATATATAGCATGCTTTATAGCACTGTTACTCATCCTTTCCTTGTGTTCTTCCTGTCTGTCTCTCAGGGAAGAGATTCGGGAAGAACGGCCGAGGACGAGTGATGAAGAGCTGCAGGAGAAACTGAGAGAACTGGGTCACGCTGAGCAACACGCCACAGTCTATACAGGAGAATAAAGCCAGACAGACGGATGTCAATGCTGAGAGGAGAGGTACACACACACACACACACACACACACACACACACACACACACACACACACACACACACACACACACACACATCTTCCTAATATTGTGTCGGTCCCCCGTCTCTGATGGACTCCACTAGACCCCTGAAGGTGTGTTGTGCACTGTTAACAGTACACTGTTAGACTTTACCGCAATTTTACAGTTGCTTACCGCAAAAAAGCCCAGTAAAATACCATTTATATTATTTACGGTTAGGTACTGTAATATGCACTGCATTATGGGTATTTTAATGAAATTTACAGAAACTTACTGTATATGGAAATTTGCAGTATTTTACTGTTTATGTAAAAGCAGTAGTGCTACTGTAAACGAAGAATACCCACACACACGCACACACACACACACACTGGATGTTTAAAAGTTAAATAAAAAAAAACATGTGGATGGAAGGATGTAAAATGAGTTCTTTGTGGGAGACAAAGAAGTAATTTTTATGCTTAGTATTTTCTCCTACCCTTTTCACATTTTCGGGCGGAAGTCGTCATAGTTGGGTTAACTTTTATAGCAGTTAATAACAGAGAATAACATTAGAATTAATATTATTTATTCTATGGCATTCATGAAAAATATTCAAAATAAAATCATAACATATTAACATACATATTTTGTAAAATAAAATAAATTACAGTAAAATTACTGTAAAAATTATTATATTGTAAAAATAAATTGCGGTAGGGGCATCATACTGTAAAAATAAATATTGCGGTAAGGGCATCATACTGTAAAAATAAATTGCGGTAAGGGCATCATACTGTAAAATGAAATTGCGGTAAGGGCATCATACTGTAAAATGAAATTGCGGTAAGGGCATCATACTGTAAAATGAAATTGCGGTAAGGGCATCATACTGTAAAATGAAATTGCGGTAAGGGCATCATACTGTAAAATGAAATTGCGGTAAGGGCATCATACTGTAAAATGAACTTGCGGTAAGGGCATCATACTGTTAAATGAAATTGCGGTAAGGGCATCATACTGTAAAATGAAATTGCGGTAAGGGCATCACACACTCTAAAAAAAAAAGGTTTTATAGGGCACCAAAAATGGTTCTTGGCTCGTAATCATAGGGGAACCAATTTTGGTGCTTCAGTGGTTCTTCAGTGGTTCTTCAGAGGTGCTATATAGCACCTTAGTCAAAGAACCGGTGAAGAACCTCTGAAGAACCGCTGAAGAACCGCTGAAGAACCACTGAAGAACCGCTGAAGAACCACTGAAGCTGAAGAACTGCTGAAGAACCGCTGAAGCTGAAGAACTGCTGAAGAACCACTGAAGCTGAAGAACTGCTGAAGAACCACTGAAGAACCACTGAAGAACCGCTGAAGAACCGCTGAAGAATCGCTGAAGAACCACTGAAGAACCGCTGAAGAACCGCTGAAGCTGAAGAACTGCTGAAGAACCACTGAAGAACTACTGAAGAACCGCTGAAGAACCGCTGAAGAACCGCTGAAGAACCACTGAAGAACCACTGAAGAACCGCTGAAGAATCGCTGAAGAACCACTGAAGAACCGCTGAAGAACCGCTGAAGCTGAAGAACTAATGAAGAACCACTGAAGAACCACTGAAGAACCGCTGAAGAACCACTGAAGAACCGCTGAAGAACCGCTGAAGAACCGCTGAAGAACTGCTGAAGAACCACTGAAGAACCGCTGAAGAACCGCTGAAGAACCGCTGAAGAACCACTTAAGATCCACTGAAGAACCGCTGAAGAACCGCTGAAGAACCACTGAAGCTGAAGAACTGCTGAAGAACCGCTGAAGAACCACTGAAGAACCGCTGAAGAACCACTGAAGAACCGCTGAAGAACTGCTGAAGAACTGCTGAAGAACCGCTGAAGCTGAAGAACTGCTGAAGAACCGCTGAAGAACCGCTGAAGCTGAAGAACTGCTGAAGAACCGCTGAAGAACCGCTGAAGAACCACTGAAGCTGAAGAACTGCTGAAGAACTGCTGAAGAACCGCTGAAGAACCGCTGAAGCTGAAGAACTGCTGAAGAACCGCTGAAGAACCACTGAAGCTGAAGAACTGCTGAAGAACCGCTGAAGAACCGCTGAAGCTGAAGAACTGCTGAAGAACCGCTGAAGAACCGCTGAAGAACCACTGAAGCTGAAGAACTGCTGAAGAACCGCTGAAGAACCGCTGAAGAACTGCTGAAGAACTGCTGAAGAACCACTGAAGCTGAAGAACTGCTGAAGAACTGCTGAAGAACCGCTGAAGAACCACTGAAGCTGAAGAACTGCTGAAGAACTGCTGAAGAACCGCTGAAGAACCGCTGAAGCTGAAGAACTGCTGAAGAACCGCTGAAGAACCGCTGAAGAACCACTGAAGCTGAAGAACTGCTGAAGAACCACTGAAGAACCGCTGAAGAACCACTGAAGCTGAAGAACTGCTGAAGAACCGCTGAAGAACTGCTGAAGAACTGCTGAAGAACTGCTGAAGAACTGCTGAAGAACCGCTGAAGAACCGCTGAAGAACCGCTGAAGAACTGCTGAAGAACTGCTGAAGAACCGCTGAAGAACTGCTGAAGAACTGCTGAAGAACTGCTGAAGAACCGCTGAAGAACTGCTGAAGAACTGCTGAAGAACTGCTGAAGAACTGCTGAAGAACCGCTGAAGAACTGCTGAAGAACTGCTGAAGAACCGCTGAAGAACTGCTGAAGAACTGCTGAAGAACCGCTGAAGAACCGCTGAAGAACCACTGAAGAACCGCTGAAGAACCGCTGAAGAACTGCTGAAGAACTGCTGAAGAACCGCTGAAGAACTGCTGAAGAACTGCTGAAGAACCGCTGAAGAACTGCTGAAGAACTGCTGAAGAACTGCTGAAGAACCGCTGAAGAACCACTGAAGAACCACTGAAGAACCGCTGAAGCTGAAGAACTGCTAAAGAACTGCTGAAGAACCGCTGAAGAACCGCTGAAGCTGAAGAACTGCTGAAGAACCGCTGAAGAACCGCTGAAGCTGAAGAACTGCTGTAGAACCGCTGAAGAACCGCTGAAGAACCACTGAAGCTGAAGAACTGCTGAAGAACTGCTGAAGAACTGCTGAAGAACCGCTGAAGAACCGCTGAAGCTGAAGAACTGCTGAAGAACCGCTGAAGAACCGCTGAAGAACTGCTGAAGAACTGCTGAAGAACCGCTGAAGAACCGCTGAAGAACTGCTGAAGAACTGCTGAAGAACCGCTGAAGAACCGCTGAAGAACCACTGAAGAACCGCTGAAGAACCGCTGAAGAACTGCTGAAGAACTGCTGAAGAACCGCTGAAGAACTGCTGAAGAACTGCTGAAGAACCACTGAAGAACCGCTGAAGAACTGCTGAAGAACTGCTGTAGAACCGCTGAAGAACTGCTGAAGAACCGCTGAAGAACCGCTGAAGAACTGCTGAAGAACCACTGAAGAACCGCTGAAGAACTGCTGAAGAACTGCTGTAGAACCGCTGAAGAACTGCTGAAGAACTGCTGAAGAACTGCTGAAGAACCGCTGAAGAACCGCTGAAGAACCGCTGAAGAACCGCTGAAGAACCGCTGAAGAACCGCTGAAGAACCACTGAAGAACCGCTGAAGAACCGCTGAAGAACCACTGAAGAACCGCTGAAGAACCTCTGAAGAACCGCTGAAGAACTGCTGAAGAACCACTGAAGAACCGCTGAAGAACCGCTGAAGAACCACTGAAGAACCGCTGAAGAACCGCTGAAGAACCACTGAAGAACCGCTGAAGAACCTCTGTAGAACCGCTGAAGAACCGCTGAAGAACCACTGAAGAACCGCTGAAGAACCGCTGAAGAACCACTGAAGAACCACTGAAGAACCGCTGAAGAACCACTGAAGAACCGCTGAAGAACCGCTGAAGAACCGCTGAAGAACCTCTGAAGAACCACTGAAGAACCGCTGAAGCACCACTGAAGAACCGCTGAAGAACCACTGAAGAACCGCTGAAGAACCTCTGAAGAACCGCTGAAGAACCGCTGAAGAGGTTGTGATGTACAGTTAGCAGATCTGCAACTGAGTGACGTGTGTGTGTGTGTGTGTGTGTGTGTGTGTGTGTGTGTGTGTGTGTGTGTGTGTGTGTGTGTGTGTGTGTGTGTGTGTGTGTGTGTGTGTGTGTGTGTGTGTGTGTGTGTGTGTGTGTGTGTGTGTGTGTGTGTGTGTGTGTGTGGTGTTAGGGCTTGCATCAGTGTTTGTCCAGGGGATTTCTGGATATCAGTCTCACAGCATCGGGAAAACATGTTTGCTCTCCAGATTCTGGGAGCCACAGGAGGGGAAAATGATTAGACTATAAATGGTCAAAATAAAATCATATTAAAATAAAAATGAGAACAAAATAATTAATAATTACATAAACTTTGAAAACGTAAATGCATAACATTTTATTAAAATAAGTAAACAAATTATTAAATGAATAAAATGAGATTAAAATAAATAATTAAATACAAATGTTTACATTTTTAACAAATTTTAATAAACATTAGATTAAAGTAAGTAAACAAATTATTAAATAAAAATATATTAAAATAAATAATTAAAACATTAAGTAAATACATAAAAATTAGAATAACAAGTCAACTAATGATTAATTAAATAATCAGATTAAAATAAGTAAACTAATGATTAGAATAATATTAATAATAATTAATATCATAACTTAATAGTAAATTAAATAAATTTTAATAAAGTAAATATATAAAACGTATAATAAAATAACAAATAAATGATTAAATAAATAAAAATTAGATGAATAAATTTTTATTTATTTATTTTAAAGTAAATGCATAAAATTACATTAAAATAAGTAAACAAATGTTAACTAAAAATTTGATTTAAAAAAATATATTAAATAAAAATAATAAACTGAATAACTAAAATAAAGTAAATGTATAAAAATTATATTAAAATAAGTAAACATATGATTAAATAAAAATTACATTAAAATAAATAATTAAATAAAAAAATAATAATAAAGTAAATATATAGACATTTTAATAAAATAAGTAAACAAATAAATAAATTAAAATTTAATTAATTTAAATTGATTAAAGTAAATGCATAAAATTACATTAAAATAAGTAAACAAATGATTAACTAAAATAAAAATCAGATTAAGATAATTAATTAAAACATTAAGTAAATACATAAAAATAGATTAAAATGTCAACTAACTAATGATTAAATACAAATAAAAATGATATTATAATAACTAAACAAATGATTAAATAAATAAAAATCAGATTAAAATAAATATTGTTTTTATTTAAAGCAAATACACAATTACATTAAAATAACTAAACAAATGATTAAATAAAATATGATTAAAATATATAACTAAATAAAAAATATTAAGTAAATAATTTTTTTTGATACATTAAAATAAGTGAACAAATGGTTAAATAAAAATTTTATTAAAATAAGTCAACTAATAAATAAATACAAATATGATTATTTTAATGTGTTTTTATATTTATAAGTAATTAAAAATAATTAAATAAAAAAAGTTAAAGTAAATACATAAAGTCAACTAATGATCAAATAAATGAGATTAAAAGTAAATATGTACAGAACTAATAATAGAGTAACTTTAGCAGAAACTCCTGATCTGCTTTTGCTTGTGAAGTTGCAAATTCAGCTTTAATTATTGACAGCTAAGACCTGCATACATATAATGTTTATACAATATTATTATTTATACAACCAACTAAAGAAGATGAGCCAACAACACTGTCCATCATAATAAAGCATCTGATGCGTATGATCCAGCAAAACAATCAACAGCCAAGATTTATTCACATAATGCAGGACGAGGAGGACAGAAAAAACATCTGTAGAGTTTCTCTGATTACAAATGATTTTTCATGTTATTTATTATTCATTTTAAACCATTACCTCTTTCACGTGTTTTGTGTTGTAGTAACGCATATTTTCATGAGAATTATAGAGAATAATTGAGATTTTGATCTCTGAAACGTGTGGTTTTCTAGAGGAATTGTGTGCAGTTGTTCTGGAGAACCGCCGGTGAGTGAGTCGATGTAGTGCCGTAACTTCAACATGTTCTGGAGGAAATGTGGCATTATTTAAAGAATCAAATGTGTCCATATTTTAAAACTGGATCTGTTCTGTTTCCTCCAAACATTCACGGCTTTAATCCTCAAACCCTGTAAAGCCTGATCAACACTGAACTGAATCAACACTGAACTGAACTGAATCAACACTGAACTGAATCAACACTGAACTGAACTGAATCAACACTGAACTGAATCAACACTGAACTGAACTAAACTGATCAACATTGAACTGAACTGAATCAACATTGAATTAAATTGAATTGAATCAACTCTGAATTTTTTGAATCATTATTGAACTGAACTGAATCAACTCTGAGCTAAACTGAACTGAATCAAAACTGAACTAAACTGAATCAACATTGAACTAAACTGAATCAACATTGAACTAAACTGAATCAACACTGAACTAAATTTAATCAACACTGAACTGAACTGAATCAACACTGCACTGAACTGAATCAACACTGAACTAAATCAAATTGAATCAACTCTAAATTTGTTGAATCATTATTGAACTAAATTGATTCAAAATTGAACTGAACTTGAATCAACAATGAACTGAACTGAATTGAATTCAATCAACTCTGAATTTGTTGAATGATTATTGAACTAAATTGAATCAACATTGAACTGAACCGAATCAACATTGAATTTGTTGAATCAGTATTGAACTAAATTGAATCAACATTGAACTGAACTGAATCAACAATGAACTAAATTGAATTTAATCAACTCTGAATTTATTGAATCATTGTTGAACTAAATTGAATCAACATTGGACTGAATGTAATCAACACTGAACTGAACTGAATCAACACTGAACTGAACTGAATCAACACTGAACTGAACTGAATCAACACTGAACTGAATCTACATCGAACTGAACTGAATAATCACTGAACTGAACTAAACTGATCAACACTGAACTAAACTGAATCAACATTGAACTAAACTGAATCAACACTGAACTAAACTGAATCAACACTGAACTGAATCAACATTGAACTGAACTGAATAATCACTGAACTGAACTAAACTGATCAACATTGAACTGAACTGAATCAACATTGAATTAAATTGAATTGAATCAACTCTGAATTTTTTGAATCATTATTGAACTGAACTGAATCAACTCTGAGCTAAACTGAACTGAATCAAAACTGAACTAAACTGAATCAACATTGAACTAAACTGAATCAACATTGAACTAAACTGAATCAACACTGAACTAAATTTAATCAACACTGAACTGAACTGAATCAACACTGAACTGAACTGAATCAACACTGAACTAAATCGAATTGAATCAACTCTAAATTTGTTGAATCATTATTGAACTAAATTGATTCAACATTGAACTGAACTTGAATCAACAATGAACTGAACTGAATTGAATTCAATCAACTCTGAATTTGTTGAATCATTGTTGAACTAAATTGAATCAACATTGAAATGAACCGAATCAACATTGAATTTGTTGAATCAGTATTGAACTAATTTTAATCAACATTGAACTGAACTGAATCAACAATGAACTAAATTGAATTGAATCAACTCTGAATTTATTGAATCATTGTTGAACTAAATTGAATCAACATTGGACTGAATGGAATCAACACTGAACTAAACTAAATCAACACTGAACTGAATCAACATTGAACTGAACTGAATCATCACTGAACTGAACTAAACTGATCAACATTGATCTGAACTGAATCAACATTGAATTAAATTGAATTGAATCAACTTTGAATTTTTTGAATCATTATTGAACTGAACGGAATCAACTCTGAGCTGAACTGAACGGAATCAAAACAGAACTAAACTGAATCAACATTGAACTAAACTGAATCAACATTGAACTAAACTGAATCAACACTGAACTAAATTTAATCAACACTGAACTGAACTGAATCAACACTGCACTGAACTGAATCAACACTGAACTAAATCAAATTGAATCAACTCTAAATTTGTTGAATCATTATTGAACTAAATTGATTCAACATTGAACTGAACTTGAATCAACAATGAACTGAACTGAATTGAATTCAATCAACTCTGAATTTGTTGAATCATTGTTGAACTAAATTGAATCAACATTGAAATGAACCGAATCAACTCTGAATTTATTGAATCATTGTTGAACTAAATTGAATCAACATTGGACTGAATGGAATCAACACTGAACTAAACTAAATCAACACTGAACTGAATCAACATTGAACTGAACTGAATCATCACTGAACTGAACTAAACTGATCAACATTGAACTGAACTGAATCAACATTGAATTAAATTGAATTGAATCAACTTTGAATTTTTTGAATCATTATTGAACTGAACGGAATCAACTCTGAGCTGAACTGAACTGACTCAAAACTGAGCTAAACTGAATCAACATTGAACTAAACTGAATCAACACTGAACTAAATTTAATCAATACTGAACTGAACTGAATCAACACTGAACTGAATCAACATTGAACTGAACTGAATGATCACTGAACTGAACTAAACTGATCAACATTGAACTGAACTGAATCAACATTGAATTAAATTGAATTGAATCAACTCTGAATTTTTTGAATCATTATTGAACTGAACTGAATCAACTCTGAGCTGAACTGAACTGAATCAAAACTGAACTAAACTGAATCAACATTGAACTAAACTGAATCAACATTGAACTAAACTGAATCAACACTTAACTGAATTTAATCAACACTGAACTGAACTGAATCAACACTGCACTGAACTGAATCAACACTGAACTAAATCAAATTGAATGAAATAAATTTGTTGAATCATTATTGAACTAAATTGATTCAACATTGAACTGAACTTGAATCAACAATTAACTGAACTGAATTCAATTCAATCAACTCTGAATTTTTTGAATCATTTATTGAACTAAATTGAATCAACATTGAACTGAACCGAATCAACATTGAATTTGTTGAATCAGTATAAAACTAAATTGAATCAACATTGAACTGAACTGAATCAACAATGAACTAAATTGAATTTAATCAACTCTGAATTTATTGAATCATTGTTGAACTAAATTGAATCAACATTGGACTGAATGGAATCAACACTGAACTGAACTTAATCAACATTGAACTAAATTTAATCAACTCTGAATTTGTTGAATCAGTATTGAAGTCAATTTTATTGACATTGAACTGAACAGAATCAACATTAAATTTGATTAATCAATATTTAATTAAATTGAATCACAATTAAACTGAACTGAATTAACATTGAATTAAATTGAATCAACATTGAATTTGTTGAATTAACATTGAACTAAACTGAACCCTGTAAAGCCTGAAAAATCCAATTTGAAATGGAATATATTATTGACATGTTTTTTAAAAGTCTAAAAAAAATAGATATGTGTTTTATGTTTTTGTATCATATTTGATTTGTCAGGCCTTTATGGCTCATATAATATGATATAGTGAGAATATGGAGGAATAAACAGCTCAGTTTTATGATCAGATATGATCCAGTATCTTTATACTGTACAGCTGATGTGTTTCCCAGCCTCAGAGCTGTGAAGGTGATCTGCTGGGTGGCGTTCAGGTCGCAGTGGCCAGGAGCTGATGATAGATCAGTTTTGACACATTGAGGACGCCGTGTGTCTCCAGAGACTCTTGTGGGACACAGCGGTTTATTTTCCTCCCTCTGTCCGGCGTCTATAACTCCTCCATGAGCGCTGCGGGCCGGACGGGGAACTTTAAACAAGTGTTTGCTGTGAGTGTGAATTATTGTGGAGGACACACGTGGGAACACTAAACTGAACTGAACTGAATAAGGACATCACTGCCTTCTGTAGAGCTGAATCAGATGTGTTTCATGATTGAGTAACTCTGCAGCTGCATGTCAACTTGTTCTACTAACTCTATCCTGACACTCTACTAATACTCTAATGGGAGTTAGTTGACATGTTGACAAGTTACTTATTGTTGGTAGAATCATGTCTAAAGTGAACTATCCAAATAAAGTGTGACCTTGAACTAATTTTAAACTGAATTGGTCTGAATAATGAGGCTTTTGTCTTTTGTAGAGCTGCTTTAAAACTGAAGTTGAATTTGTTTCATAATCAATACACCTTCCATTGTTATTCAACTAAATTGAATCAACACTGAACACTGAATGAACATTGAACTAAATTGAATCAATGTTGAATTTGTTGAATCAACATTGAACAAAATTGAATCAATGTTGAATTTATTGAGTCAACATTGAACAAAATTGAATCATTGTTGAATTTGTTGAATCAATATTGAAATAAATTGAATCAATGTTGAATTTCTTGAGTCAAAATTGAACAAAATTGAATCAACATTGAATTTGTTGAATCAACATTGAACAACATTAAATCAATGTTGAATTTGTTGAGTCAACATTGAAAAAAATTGAATCAATGTTGAATTTCTTGAGTCAACATTGAACAACATTAAATCAATGTTGAATTTCTTGAGTCAACATTGAACAAAATTTAATCAATGTTGAATTTGTTGAGTCAACATTGAAAAAATGTAATCAAACTTAAATTTGTTGAATCAACATTGAAAAAATGTAATCAATGTTGAATATGTTGAGTCAACATTGAACTAAATTGAATCAACATTAAATTTGTTGAATCAACATTGAACAAATTGAATCAATGTTGAATTTGTTGAGTCAACATTGAAAAAAATTGAATCAATGTTGAATTTCTTGAGTCAACATTGAACAAAATTTAATCAATGTTGAATTTGTTGAGTCAACATTGAAAAAATATAATCAAACTTAAATTTGTTGAGTCAACATTGAAAAAATGTAATCAATGTTGAATATGTTGAGTCAACATTGAACTAAATTGAATCAACATTAAATTTGTTGAATCAACATTGAACAAATTGAATCAATGTTGAATTTGTTGAGTCAACATTGAAAAAAAATGAATCAACATTAAATTTGTTGAATCAACATTGAACAAAATTGAATTAATGTTTAATTTGTTGAATCAACATTGAACAAAATTGAATCAACGTTGAATTTGTTGAGTCAACATTGAACTAAATTGAATCAACATTAAATTTGTTGAATCAACATTGAACAAAATTGAATCAATGTTGAATTTGTTGAATCAACAATGAACTAAGTTGAATCAACATTAAATTAGTTGAATCAACATTGAACAAAATTGAATCAATGTTGAATTTGTTGAGTCAACATTGAAAAAAATTGAATCAACGTTGAATTTGTTGAGTCAACATTGAACTAAATTGAATCAACATTAAATTTGTTGAATCAACATTGAACAAAATTGAATCAATGTTGAATTTGTTGAATCATTATTGAAGTAAATTGAATCAATATTGAACTGAACTGAATCAACAATTAACTCAAGTGAATCAACATTGGATTTGTTTAATCATTATTGAATATAAAATTATTATTATAAAATATGGTTAAGTAGGTACAGTATAAACACACACACACACACACATACACACATACACACACACATACACATACACACACACACACACACACACACACACACACACACACACTCTCTCTCTCTCTCTCTCTCTCTCTCTCTCTCTCTTTCTCACAGAGACACACACACTCTCACACACACTCACAGCGGATCTTTTGGTCCAGTGTGATTCACACACAAATGCACACACTCTCTCTTACGCACACACTCACTAACTCACAGTCTCTCACACACACTGACACACACACTCTCACTCACACTAATAGAACAGCAGTTCCTCTCATTGTAAGTGGAACATGTTGATTAGCGCTGACAGATCCAAACACACAGGTCTTCTTTAATCCTCTGCTGTACCTCATTAAACTAAACACGCTGCCTCGATCCATCGGAGGATCCGCAATCCTTCTAATCCTCCGGCATCAATATAAACAGGTCCTGATGGAGAAGAGCGTGTGATTAAGATGATTTAGATCAGCATCACTCGGGCTGTTAAACACACTCATGATCAGTGTGAACGTCTCCTAATGGCTCCAATATTGTTTCCAGCTCATATTAATCCCGTCCTGAAGTACCGGAACATTCAGTCATTAGTTGTTTGTGTCTATTAAGTGTCTTTCTCCCTGTAGGAGAGCATGTGAATGTCAGTCTCTTCAGTTTTGTCTGGGAGCAGAACAGGCGGCTGGAGGAGACAAGACGAGACGTGCAGAACAGAGAGACTGATGATCAGAGCCCAAAAGGTTCAGTGAAGTTCTGCAAAGAACTCTAGGCTTCCTATAGAAGAAGAAGTGTCTTAAATGATCACATAATTCTTTTGAGTTTTCTAGTGATAAAGTATGTGTTTAACTCATAAAGTGTAATTATAATAAAACATTAAGTAAAACAAAATGAGGATCCCACGATGGAAAAGGTTCTATAAATGAAACGACTGATGGAACACTTTAACTTTCTTCTCCGAGAGACACTTTTAGTCATGTGTTATTCACTTTAAAATGTAATTAAATGTAATTTTGCATGCATGTAATATGTTTTTCAAATGTCAAAATACCAGATATTATATATCATTGTGTTTCTTTCTCCACAAGATGCCGTAAGGAAAGAGTTTGATGTAAGTGAATCAACACTGAACCAACATTGAATTTGTTGAATCAACATTGAACAAAATTGATTCAACACTGAACAAAATTGAATCAACATTGAACTAAATTGAATCAACATTGAACAAAATTGAATCAACAATGAACCAAATTGAATCAGCATTGAATTTGTTGAGTCAACACTGAACCACATTGAATCAACATTGAACAAAATTGAATCAACGCTGAATTTGTTGAATCGACATTGAATTTGTTGAATCAACAATGAACCAAATTGAATCAGCATTGAATTTGTTGAGTCCAGTGATGGAGTACTCGAGTCCTTATTCTCTGGACTCGAGTCCGACTCAAGACTCCGTTCTCTGGACTCGTGACTCGACTTGGACTCGCGGACTGATGACTCGTACTTGGACTCGAGTCTCGAGGATATATAAAATCGCACTTGAGCATTCATCAAATTAATTACGTTGTTTCTGACTAAATAGGTTATCAAAATTTTATATAAGTTGTTACACTTTTCCTGTTTCGGGCTCCCAAGACCGGCCGTGATCTATTTTTTCCCTCACAGACACTGCTACCGCTCGCTCTCCTTGCTTGACAACACACAGACGTCACTCACTTTACGCCGAATTTAGAATTTATAGCAAAACAATACATTTATAGTTTGTAAAATACACAATGGTGTCTATGGAAGCAGCAATAAACAATCCTTTCAAATATATTTGCCGACATGACATACACTACAGGCCAAAAGTTTGGACACATTACTATTTGTAATGTTTTTGAAAGAAATTTCTTCTGCTCATCAAGCCTGGATTTATTTGATAAAAAATACAGGGGGAAAAAAAAAAAATATTGTGATATATTATTACAATTTAAAATATTTGGTTTTCAATTTATTATACTTTAAATTATAATTTATTTCTGTGATGCAAAGCAGAGTTTTCAGGATCATTACTCCAGTCTTCAGTGTCACATGATCCTTCAGAAATCATTCTAATATTCTGATTTATTATGAGTGTTGGAAACAGTTCTGCTTTGCATCACAGAAATAAATGATAATTTAAAGTATAATAAATTGAAAACCAAATATTGTAAATTGTAATAATATATCACAATATTAAATTTTTTTCTGTATTTTTTCTTTATTCTCGAACACGGGACTCGACTGAGACTCGAACTCAGGTAATGGTGACTCGACTTGGACTCGACTCGGACTCTTCTTTGGTGACTCGGACTTGGACTCGGACTCGGAACACTGTGACTCGAGACTCGACTCGGACTTGACAGTTGGTGACTTGACTACAACACTGGTTGAGTCAACATTGAACCAATTGAATCAACATTGAAATAAATTGAATCAACAGTGAATTTGTTGAATCAACATTGAATTTGTTGAATCAACATTGAACAAAATTGAATCAACATTGAATTTGTTGAGTCAACATTGAACCAAATTGAATCAACATTGAACAAAATTGAATCAACTTTGAATTTGTTGAATCAACATTGAACAAAATTGAATCAACATTGAACAAAATTGAATCACAATTGAACAAAATTGAATCAACATTGAATTTGTTGAATCAACAATGAACCAAATTGAATCAGCATTGAATTTGTTGAGTCAACACTGAACCACATTGAATCAACATTGAACAAAATTGAATCAACGTTGAATTTGTTGAATCAACATTGAACAAAATTGAATCAACATTGAACAAAATTTAATCAACATTGAACAAAATTTAATCAACATTGAACAAAATTGAATCAACATTGAACAAAATTGAATCAACAATGAACCAAATTGAATCAGCATTGAATTTGTCTAGTCAACACTGAACCACATTGAATCAACAATGAACAAAATTGAATCAACATTGAACAAAATTGAATCAACGTTGAATTTGTTGAATCCACATTGAACTAAATTGAATCAACATTGAATTTGTTGAATAAAAATTGAATTTGTTGAATCAACAATGAACCAAATTGAATCAGCATTGAATTTGTTGAGTCAACATTGAACCAAATTGTATCAACAATGAACAAAATTTAATCAACATTGAACAAAATTTAATCAACATTGAATTTGTTGAATCAACATTGAACAAAATTGAATCAAAGTTGAATTTGTTGAATCAACATTGAATTTGTTGAGTCAACATTGAATTTGTTGAGTCAACATTGAATTTGTTGAGTCAACATTGAACCAAATTTAATCAACATTGAACAAAATTGAATCAACGTTGGATTTGTTGAATCAACATTGAACTAAATTGAATCAACACTGAATTTGTGGAATCAGTATTGAACTAAATTGAATCAACATTGAACTGAACAGAATCAACACTAAACTAAATTAAATCAACATTTAATTTTTGAATCAACAATGAACCAAATTGAATCAACATTGAATTTGTTAAATCAACAATGAACCAAATTGAATCAACATTGAATTTGTTAAATCAACATGCAGCAAAATTCAATCAACATTGAATTTGTGGAATCAGTATTGAACTAAAGTGAATCAACATTGAACTGAACTGAATCAACACTAAACTAAATTGAATCAACATTGAATTTGTTGAATCAACAATGAACCAAACTGAATCAACATTGAACTAAATTGAATTAACATTGACTTTGTTGAATCAACAATGAACTAAATTGAATCATTGAATTTGTTGAATCAACATTGAACATTGAATTTAATTTAATTTAATCAACATTGAATTTGTTGAATCAGTATAGAGCTAAATTGAATCAATATTGAACTAAATTGAACCAAGATTGAATCAACATTGAGCTTAATTGAATTTGTTTGTAATCATGTTTGGAGTGGAATAGTTGCAAAGATTTCAAACAGTAATTTGCTACATTGTTGTCACAGGAACTCATTCAATGTTTTACATCATTCTATTATGTGCATGTTTACTCTTGTAAGGCCCGCCCATTCGTCCCAACGACGGCAAGTGGGTGAAGTTTTCTGCATGTTCGGTCTTTTCAGTGGGGCAAAGTAATTTAATTCCATTTTACTTTTATCTGAGTCCATTTTATCATGACCTCTTTAATCTTATTGAGTCACACACAGTCCCAATTACATAATCAATTAAAAGATAATCAATACATAACATCTAATGCTCTGAAGTAAAGAGTAAGAGATGCATACCTGACCTCAAGGAAATCACATACATAATGAATAGCATTACGGGCTGATCTGACTACAGAATCGTGTCCCGAACTTTCCTCCAACATCTCTTTAAATACTCAGACCCAAGACAGAAACTTCTTTCAAATGTAAACATGAGTTCACAATGAGAATCAAGTCTGAGGAGGGCAGGAGGTAATATTCATGAAAAACCAATTGGCAGAGGACACACCCACCAGAGTAAGCAAAATATCTCTAAACTCTTAAAACCTTTATTACCTTTCAGTTTACTTCTGTGGGAATAAGACCTTTGTCCCAGTCACACTTAGACATTTCAAATGATACCAAACATGTATAATAATGCATAGTATTTGTTCACATTAACCCATGCAGATTTCTGGTCATCTCAACACGTGGAGAGGAGAGATGAGGGTGAGGGTGGGGATGTTCATTTCCTTTATTTTCTCAGAGAGTTGCCATCTCTTACAGTTCTTACAGTTTCTCCAGTCTTACACTGTAAATCAACGAGTGTAATTTTTTGGCAGACCAATCAAATGAGTCAAGAAGATTTACATTTTTTAAAGAAATTAATACTTTTCATGAAGGATGCATTTAATTGATCAAAAGTAACAGTAAAGACATTTATATTTATATCTATTTCAGTTTCCACAGTTCAAAATATGAACTGTTTTCAACACTGATAATAATCATGGGTGGATGGCTAGATGGATGGATAAGTGGGTGGATGGATGGATTAGTGGGTGGGTGGATGGATGATTGATTGATTGATGGATGGAGAAGTGGATGGATGGATGGATAAGTGGATGGATGGCTGGATGGCTGGATGGATGTATGGATGGAGAAGTGGATGGATGGTGGATGGGTGGATGATGGATTGTATAGATTAATGGATGGATGGGTGGGTGGGTGGGTGGGTGTGTTGGATGATGGATGGATGGATGGATGGATGGATAAGTGGGTGGATGGTGTATGGGTGGATGATGGATTGATTGATTGATGTATGGATGGATGGATGGATGGATGGATAAGTGGGTGGATGGTGTATGGGTGGATGATGGATTGTATAGATTAATGGATGGATGGGTGGGTGGGTGGGTGGGTGGATGGATGATTGATTGATTGATGGATGGAGAAGTGGATGGATGGATGGATAAGTGGATGGATGGCTGGATGGCTGGATGGATGTATGGATGGAGAAGTGGATGGATGGTGGATGGGTGGATGATGGATTGTATAGATTAATGGATGGATGGGTGGGTGGGTGGGTGGGTGTGTTGGATGATGGATGGATGGATGGATGGATGGATAAGTGGGTGGATGGTGTATGGGTGGATGATGGATTGATTGATTGATGTATGGATGGATGGATGGATGGATGGATAAGTGGGTGGATGGTGTATGGGTGGATGATGGATTGTATAGATTAATGGATGGATGGGTGGGTGGGTGGGTGGGTGGATGATGGATGGATGGATGGATGGATGGATGGATGGATGGATGGATGGATGGATGGATTGATGGATGGATGGATGGATGAATGGATAAGTGGGTGGATGGTGTATGGGTGGATGATGGATTGATTGATTGATTGATTCATGTATGGATGGATAAATGGGTGGGTGGGTGGGTGGGTTGATTGATTGATTGATTGATTGATTGATTGATTGATTGATTGATTGATTGATTGATTGATTGATTGATTGATTGATTGATTGATTGATTGATTGATTGATTGATTGATTGATTGATTGATTGATTGATTGATGGATGGATAAGTGGGTGGATGGTGGATGATTGATTGATGAATGGTGGATGATGGATTGATGGATTGATGAATTGATGGATTGATGGATGGTGGATGGTGGATGGTGGATGATGGATTGATTGATTGATTGATTGATGGATGGATAAGTGGATGGGTTGGTGGATGGATGGATGGATGGACTGATGGATGGTTAAGTGGATGGATGGATAGATTAATGGATGGATGGGTGGATCAGTGGGTGGATGGATGGATGAGAGGTTGGATGGATGGATGGATGGTTAAGTAGATGGATGGATAGACTAATGGATGGTTGGGTGGATCAGTGGGTGGATGGATGAATGAGAGGGTGGATGGATGGATGGTTAAGTGGATGGATGGATAGATTAATGGATGGATGGGTGGATCAGTGGGTGGATGGATGAATGAGAGGGTGGATGGATGGATGGTTAAGTGGATGGATGGATAGATTAATGGATTGATGGATGGACTGATGGATGGAGGGTGGATATAATGTTACAAAAGATTCTGTTTCAAATAAACGCTGTTCTTTTGAACTTTCTATTCATCAAAGAATCCTGGGAAATAAAATATATCACAGTTTCCACAGAAAAAAATATGAACTGTTTTCAACACTGATAATAATCATAAATGTGTGTTGATCATCAGATCCTCATGTGAGAGTGATTAGTGAAGGGTCATGTGACACTGAAGACTGGAGTAATGATGATTTGATGACAGGAATAAATGACCCTTTACTGTATATTCACATAGAGAACAGCTGATCTACACTGGAGGAATATTTCACTGTTTTACTGGATTTATGATCTAATAAATGCCGTCTTGGTGAGCAAAAGAGACGTTTTTTTCTTTCTACAAAATTAAATAAAAATAAAAGTGATTTTTTTTTTCCTGCACGTCGAAGCTGCAGAGTCTCTTGAGACTGTCCTAATATGACAATTATAATCAGACAAAGACGCGAGAGACTCTGAATCCGTCCTGTCTGGTGAATGTTTTGTGTTTGTGATGCAGCATCAGCCTTCAGCAGCCGGCCAGCTATTTATCATCTGTTGTTATTGATAGAGAGAGATTGATTCTCCTCCAGCCTCTTTGTTTCAGTCGTAACTATTAAACTCTGGGTATGAATACTTTATACAATAATTGAGCTTCAGTATTGATCCCTCTGTAACTCAGAGGCAGCGTCTGACCACAATAAGATTCTCAAACGGGTCGATATCAGCCTGAGAGCTTTAGCCTTCAGATCCTGGTAATGGATGAATCTCTTGTGTGTGTGTGTGTGTGTGTGTGTGTGTGTGTGTGTTTGTTCTGTGTGATGTTTAATATGCATGACAAGCAGAATTTTGGTCCAATAAGTATTCATTGTTGGTGGGGCTTGTAAACAAAGACTATGAAACAAAGACTATGATGCTCTTTCTCTATAGGCAGGTTATATAAATATGGGCTGGTTTATTTTGTGAGAAGCTGCTTGAAGGTTTCCCTCAGTGACTCTCTGACCCGTTCACACTCTTACTGTCCACCTCAGGTGAGTCAGTAAGTGGTCAGTTGAGAGGCCGATAAGCCTCTCCTGTCAGCACTTGTGATTGGATTCGTAGGGATGCAGTCGAGATCTTGCTCTTGGGAATTGGTGCTGGTGTCTGAGTGTTGTCTTCTTCACACGCTGTGATTAATGAAGCAGCTGATGAATTTTTCCATCCTGTAAAGACATGAACTGGAGAGCGCATGTCTCCATCCACTTATTTCTCTTTTAAAACAGTTCTAGATGTTACCGGGAAGGATTTCTTTCAAGTAAGTGTATTGGAATTATATAATAGGATTACCAACTTTCATAAAAACACATTTATAGGGGGAGAAAAAAATGGATGGATGGGTGGATGATGGATTCATGGATGGATGGATGAGTGGTTGAATGGATGGATGGATGGATGGATTTATGGATGGATAAGTGGATGGATGGTGGATGATGGATGGATGGGTGGGTGGATGGATGGACTGATGGACTGATGGACAGATAAGTGGATGGATGGGTGGGTGGATGGATGGACTGATGGACTGATGGACAGATAAGTGGATGGATGGGTGGGTGGATGGATGGACTGATGGACTGATGGACAGATAAGTGGATGGATGGGTGGGTGGATGGATGGACTGATGGACTGATGGACAGATAAGTGGATGGATGGGTGGGTGGATGGATGGACTGATGGACTGATGGACAGATAAGTGGATGGATGGGTGGGTGGATGGATGGACTGATGGACTGATGGATAGATAAGTGGGATGATAGGATGGTGGATGATGAATGGATGGATGAGTGTGTGGATGGATGGATGGTTTGATGGATTTATGGATGGATAAGTGGATGGATGGTGGATGATGGATGGATGGGTGGGTGGATGGATGGACTGATGGACTGATGGACAGATAAGTGGATGGATGGGTGGGTGGATGGATGGACTGATGGACTGATGGATAGATAAGTGGGTGGATGGATTGATAAGTGGATGGATGGTGGATGATGAATGGATGGATGAGTGTGTGGATGGATGGATTGATTGATAGATGTATGGATGAGTGAGTGGGTGGATGGATGGATGGATGGATGGATGGATGGATGGATGGATTGATAGATGGATGGATGGATGGATGGATGGATGGATGGATGGATGGATGGATGGATGGATGGATGGATGGACAGATGGATGGATGTATGGACAGATGGATGATGGATGGAGGGGTGGGTAAATGAATGTTGAGTGAATGGATGGATAGATGGATGATTCATTGATGGAATGATAGATGGATAAGTGGATGGATAGATGATGGAATGATAGATGGATAAGTGGATGGATAGATGATGGATTGATAGATGGATAAGTGGATGGATGGATGATGGATTGATAGATGGATGGATAGATAGATGGATGATTCATTGATAGATGGATAAGTGAATGGAAGGATGATGATTGATAGATGGATAAGTGGATGGATGGATGATGGATTGATAGATGGATAAGTGGATGGATGGATGATGGATTGATAGATGGATAAGTGGATGGATGGATGCTGGATTGATAGATGGATAAGTGGATGGATGGATGATGGATTGATAGATGGATAAGTGGATGGATGGATGCTGGATTGATAGATGGATAAGTGGATGGATGGATGATGGATTGATAGATGGATAAGTGGATGGATGGATGATGGATTGATAGATGGATAAGTGGATGGATGGATGATGGATTGATAGATGGATAAGTGGATGGATGGATGATGGAATGATAGATGGATAAGTGGATGGATGGATGATGGATTGATAGATGGATAAGTGGATGGATGGATGCTGGATTGATAGATGGATAAGTGGATGGATGGATGATGGATTGATAGATGGATAAGTGGATGGATGGATGATGGATTGATAGATGGATAAGTGGATGGATGGATGCTGGATTGATAGATGGATAAGTGGATGGATGGATGATGGATTGATAGATGGATAAGTGGATGGATGGATGATGGATTGATAGATGGATAAGTGGATGGATGGATGATGGATTGATAGATGGATAAGTGGATGGATGGATGATGGATTGATAGATGGATAAGTGGATGGATGGATGATGGAATGATAGATGGATAAGTGGATGGATGGATGATGGATTGATAGATGGATAAGTGGATGGATGGATGATGGATTGATAGATGGATAAGTGGATGGATGGATGATGGAATGATAGATGGATAAGTGGATGGATGGATGCTGGATTGATAGATGGATAAGTGGATGGATGGATGATGGATTGATAGATGGATAAGTGGATGGATGGATGATGGATTGATAGATGGATAAGTGGATGGTGGATGGATGGATGATGGATTGATAGATGGATAAGTGGATGGATGGATGATGGATTGATAGATGGATAAGTGGATGGTGGATGGATGGATGATGGATTGATAGATGGATAAGTGGATGGATGGATGATGGATTGATAGATGGATAAGTGGATGGATGGATGCTGGATTGATAGATGGATAAGTGGATGGATGGATGATGGATTGATAGATAGATAAGTGGATGGATGGATGATGGATTGATAGATGGATAAGTGGATGGATGGATGATGGATTGATAGATGGATAAGTGGATGGATGGATGATGGATTGATAGATGGATAAGTGGATGGATGGATGATGGATTGATAGATGGATAAGTGGATGGATGGATGCTGGATTGATAGATGGATAAGTGGATGGATGGATGATGGATTGATAGATGGATAAGTGGATGGATGGATGATGGATTGATAGATGGATAAGTGGATGGATGATAAGTTAGTCACACCAATCTTCTTAATGACTCTTAAGAGGACTGAAGGATTTCTCAGTATTTCTGCATAGCATCTCAATGCAGATGTTATGGAATCATGTAACCAATAAATCACATCAATTAGAAGAACAATATCCAAAGAGCTTTGTCTGCTTTGTGGAAAGTGAAACATTGACTGAAATCCGTCCAGGCCCAGAGAAAGTCCCAGCGTGCAGTGGCGGTGAGGAAACAGCTGTGCCTGCAGGTTCTGCTTCACTAATGTGGGAACTCTGGGGTTTATCCCATGATTAATTCATGATTCGGCTCATGGGCTCCAGTCTCACAGTGCAGGAGACAGAAGCGCAGGAGCTCATACATAACACCACTAACTGGACTATGACCACACAAACAATTCAGTCGTCTAGTTTGTAGTTTGGAAATATTTTGCTCATGTTGTGATATTCTCCATAGCATCAGCACCACACGTCTGATCAGCAGCGAGTGTGTGTGTGTGTTTGTGTGTGTGTGTGTGTGTGGTGTTTGATCAGCTCATCAACAAACACCTGTGGATTTCAAGTCTCTTTGAACTACAGATTTTATTGTTTCACCCAGACTTTCAATCTTAAAATAGATTCTATTGAAATAAATAAATACACACATACATATTTATTCATATTTATTGTTTGTTTGTATTGTATGCATGTATGTATGGATGGAATGTATGTATGTATGCATGTATGTATGGATGGAATGTATGTATGTATGCATGTATGTATGGATGGTATGTCTGGTTTGTATGTAGCTATGGTATGTATATATTCATAGTATGCTTGTTACCAAATGTAATATTTTTGTTCAGTATTTTTGGATTGTATCAGTTAAGGCCAATTATATGCAGTGGATATGTATGTAGGAAAGGATGGTATTTATTTATGTATGTATGTATTTATGGATGTGTTACAAGCACGCCAGGCTCCACCCTTTCACAACCACAACGATCCCAATCTCCAGAGTCCTGAGCACACACACCTGCACGTCCTCATCACAGCAATCACCACCTGCACTTAAGCCCCATCACTGTCCGGTATCGTTTGCACATGCTACTACTCATGCTAGTGTAACCCAGGTCACTGACAAGGTCACTAGTAATGATTTTATTTAAAAAAAAATTTTTTTATTAATATCTGTTTAGCATTATAACAAAAGAAAGCAGATTTAAGTAAATTTATATTATATTATAAATATATATCTAGAAAAAGAAATTGGCCAAAGGAAGTTTTGATTGGATGAGGTTGGAGGTTAGTCCCGCCTCCTGGAAGTGAGTTCGGAGGCAGAACGAGAACAGCTGAGAGTGTTACGAAGAGAAAAAAAGCGCAGATTGACGCGAGAGTGCATTCGCGTTTTCATAGTTCTCAAAAGAAAATTTAAATAATCTAAAAATAGATTATTTTAGTGGAAAAAATCCTCAAAAGTAACGCTTTAATGGTGATAGAAGCAGACGGAAAGAGAGAACAAGACTAACATATAAAGTTAGAGATAACCATCTGGATAAGGCCAAAGCACAAGAATACTTTATTTTATTTTTCTCTTTCACTTACCTTTTCCTTGGTGAGTACAGTTTTGCTGTAATATATGTATTAAGTGGCTTTGAGATATGGAAAATTATAATTTTAAGAATGTAATGTGAAAGAAATGCATCTTAAAACGGTAATCTAATCTGTATTTTCATAATTATTGTGTAAATGTCTAATTGTTCAGAATATATATATTGGTTGAAGTAGTTATTTTGTTTGTGAAGAAATGTGTTGCATGTGACGCTAGCTTTGCTAATTAGGTTTCAATGCACAAAGACTGAACATGTGGTTGATTAGCATTTATGTTCCGTGTAGAGGAAATTGAGTAACGAAACAGATAATTTATTTAATTTAAACAGTTTATTGAACAGTTGAATAATGATTATTTTTGGCTTTGTTTCTGCAAGGCCGGGTTTTTTTCTTTTCTTTTTTTTTTCTTTTTTTTTCTTCCATTTCATATTGCATCTGAGTATTGCCCAACCGAATCCTGATCTGTCCCTGCTGTGGATGCTCTGTCTGTGGTTTGGACATGGCGAGCCAATCATCTATCATATCTAGCCAATCATTGACCATGCCTGGAAGTAAATAGAACGATCATTTTGCTGAACTGGTAGGACAAACAATACTCAACTTGAACTGTTTATTTAGTGTTTTTGCCTTTGGATTTCCCCTGGATCACTCGTTGAACTGAAACTGAGCTAAAACATTCAGTGACATCTGGACATTGAATCTGGTTCTTGAACATTTTTCTTTTTTTCCTCTGGACACATATTTTGGACTGTGAAATCTGTTTTTGAATCTTATATACTGATTCTGAAATTTAAATTCCTAAATTCAACTGAAGTGTGAATTGTGAACTGAACTGTTTATTATTGCTGTTTATATGGGTTTATTTATATTATTTATTGGTCAAAAGATTTATTTTATTTAATTCAGCAACAATACATTCAATTTCTTAGTACTTAACAGTTGCCGAAGAGTCTGAGTGTTTTCTTTCTTTAATTTCTGTTATCAATTCCCTATACTCCAGTGAGTCGACCCCACCCCTTCTGTAAGCTGGTCCTAGACATAAATAGATCACATGTACCAAAGTTATCACGCCATAAGCGAGTAGCTGCGGGTTACACTTGCTTTCTCGGACTCGCCTGTATACTTACCTGATCTCCTGAGTGTCTCCTCATCTCGTCCTGTCTCCTGGTCCTCGTCTCCTTCGATCCATTGTCCCGCTGTTCTGCAATCAAGAAAACGTATCGCATCACCTTCATATCCAGCATTCACCTGAACTGCCATATCTGACTCTCACCTCATCTGTTTACATCCTGGTTCTGCAAATAAACTCTGCTTTGACCTGCCTCTGTTATCCGGGTCACCTCTGTTTGTAACAGTATGTAGGAATGGATGGTATGTTTGGTTTGTATTTAGCTATGGTATTTATTATTACATAGAGTCAAAATTCAAAATTACAACAGTGGATACTATTACATACAAGTGGAATTTATTCAATTATTACATAAAGTCAAAATGGAGAAAAATTCTAAGTTACAACAGTGGATACTATTACATACAAGTGGAATTTGTTCAATGATTACATAAAGTCAAAATGGACAATTTCAAAATTACAACAGTGGATACTATTACATACAAGTGGAAATTATTTGATCACTACATAAAGTCAAAATGGACAAATTCAAAATTACAACAGTGGATACTATTACATACAAGTGGAATTTATTAAATTATTACATAAAGTCAAAATGGACAAATTCAAAATTACAACAGTGGATTCTATTACATAAAAGTGGAATTTGTTCAATGATTACATAAAGTCAAAATGGACAATTTCAAAATTACAACAGTGTCACGATCACCAGTGAAAGTGCCACTTATTACCACCTGAGGGCACTCCACCCTGGACTGTCACTCCATCAAGGACTACGTCTCCCATAATCCTTTGCCCGGACTCATCAGCACTCATTGATTACATCCACCTGCTCCCCATTACCTTGTTAGCTCACACTATCTAAGCCTGGTCATGTCTATCATTCATTGCAAAGTCTTGTTTGTTGTATATTCTGCATTTCTTAGTTTTCTCCCTGTTTTTTTGTCTCTTGGTCTTAGATTACTCGCCTGTTCCGTGGATTACCCATTTGCCTGTCTCTTCTGCCTAGTTTGCCTGTTTGGACGGCTTGAATGTGTATGACCTTTTGCCTGTTTTGATTATGATTGTGGATTACTTGGATGGATTATTACATAAAGTCAAAATGGACAGAAATTCAAAATTACAACAGTGGATACTATTACATAAAAGTGGAAATGATTCAATTCTTACATAAAATCATTATTGACAAAAATTCAAAATTACGACAGTGGATATTATTTGTCACAGATACACCAGGTTCCACCGTCACTCCCTCACAACGATCTCTGTCACCCGAATACTAATCACCTGCACCTGTCACTTATCAGCATGGACTACTTAAGCACACACCTAATTCAGACTCATTGTCTGTTCTCCCAAGCTGATACTAGACTGACACTCGCTACGCTACTTACCAAGTGAAAACATTCCTGCGAAGATTCCTATTCTCCAGCGCTCCATGATCTCCTCCGTTGTCTCGCTCCTTCATCTCCGTGCTCTTCCCTGTCATCGTGGTTACCTTCCGCAAATCTGCAACTGAGGTGTGTGCACTCCTCCATCATTCTCCCACTCCGCTACCTACCAGAAAAGGACTCTTTCATTCAGTTATCTTACCATCCACTATCATCTCACTATTGGCTTCAGTTATCTACATGTTTGTCTGCTACCACATTTCCTCTGCCACTACAATAAACTGTTCTCCCTTGTCTCTCTGAGTCTACATATTGTTACACTATTACATAAAAGCAAAATTTATTTAAATTATTAGATAAAGTCAAAATGGACAAAAATTCTAAATTAGGACCGTGGATACTATTATATAAAAGTGGAATTTATTAAATTATTACATAGTCATAATGGCCAAAAAAAATTAATTACGACAGTGTACTGTATACTATTACATAAAAATAGAAATTATTATATAAAGTAAAAAAGTACAAAATTAATTATTACAAGAGTGTATACTATTACATAAAAGTGGAATTATTTATTCAATTATTACATAAAGTCAAAATGGACACAAATTCTAAATTACGACAATGTATACTATTACATAAAAGTGGAAATAATAAAATGATTACATAAAATCAAAATTGACAAAAATTCTAAATTTCAACAGTGGATACTATTACATAAAAGTAAAATTTATAAAATTATTACATAAAGTCAAAATGGACAAAAATTCTAAATGTCAACAGTGGATACTATTACATAAAAGTGGAAATTATTCAATTATTATATAAAGTCAAAATGGACAAAAATTCTAAATTACAACAGTGTATACTATTACATGAAAGTGGAATGTATTCAATTATTAGATCAAATAAAAATGGACAAAAATTCAAAATTATTGCATAAAGTCAAAATGAACAAAAATTCTGAATTTTTACATAAAGTCAAAACGGACAAAAAAATTAAATTACCACAGTGGATACTATTACATAAAAGTGGAAATTATTCAATTATTACATAAAGTCATAATGGATTTTTTTTTAAATTACAACAGTGGATACTATTACATAAAAGTGGAAATTATTCAATTATTACATAGAGTAAAAAAGTACAAAATTAATAATTACAAGAGTGTATACTATTACATAAAAGTGGAAAATATTAAATTATTACATAAAGTCAAATTGGTCAAAAATTCTAAATTATGATAGTGCATACTATTACATAAAAGCAGAAAATATTCAATTATTACATAAAGTCAAAATGGACAAAAAATTTAAATTACAACAGTGGATACTATTACATAAAAGTGGAAATTATTCAATTATTACATAGAGTAAAAAAGTACAAAATTAATAATTAAAAGAGTGCATACTATTACATAAAAGTGGAATTTATTCAATTATTACATAAAGTCATTATTGACAAAAATTCAAAATTACGACAGTGTATATATACTATTACATAAAAGTGGAAATGATTATATTATTACATAAAGTCAAAATGGACAAAATGTATCAATTACAACAGTGGATACTATTACATAAAAGTGGAAATTATTCAATTATTACAAAGTCATTATTGACAAAAATTCAAAATTACGACAATGTATACTATTACATAAAAATGGAAATTATTAAATTATTACATAAAGTTAAAATGGACAAAATTTCTAAATTTCAACAGTGTATACTATTACAAAAAAGGGGAAATTATTCAATTATTACATGAAGTCATTATTGACAAAAATTCATAATTACAATAGTAGATACTATTACATAAAAGTGGAAATTATTCAATTATTACACAAAGTCATTATTGACAAAAATTCAAAAATACAACAGTGTATACTATTACATAAAACTGGAAATTATTCAATTATTACATAAAGTCATTATTGACAAAAATTCAAAATTTCAACAGTGTATACTATTACATAAAAGTAGAAATGATTCAATTATTACATAAAGTCAAAATGGACAAAATGTATCAATTACGACAGTGGATACTATTAAATAAAAGTGGAAATTATTCAATTATTGCATAAAGTCATTCTTGACAAAAATTCATAATTACAACAGTGTATACTGTTACATAAAAGTGGAAATGATTCAATTATTACATAAAGTCAAAATGGACAAAATGTATCAATTACAACAGTGGATACTATTACATAAAAGTGGAAATTATTCAATTATTACAAAGTCATTATTGACAAAAATTCAAAATTACGACAATGTATACTATTACATAAAAATGGAAATTATTAAATTATTACATAAAGTGAAAATGGACAAAAATTCTAAATTTCAACAGTGTATACTATTACAAAAAAGTGGAAATTATTCAATTATTACATGAAGTCATTATTGACAAAAATTCACAATTACGACAGTGTATACTATGACATAAAAGTGGAAATTATTCAATTATTACAAAAAGTCATTAATGACAAAAATTCACAATTACGACAAGTGTATACTATGACATAAAAGTGGAAATGATTCAATTATTACAAAAAGTCATTATTGACAAAAATTCACAATTACGACAGTGTATTCTATGATATAAAAGTATAAATTATTCAATTATTACAAGAAGTCATTACTGACAAAAATTCACCATTACGACAGTGTATACTGACATAAAAGTGGAAATAATTCAATTATTACAAGAAGTCATTACTGACAAAAATTCACTATTACGACAGTGTATACTATGACATAAAAGTGGAAGTTATTCAATTATTACAAAAAGTCATTAATGACAAAAATTCACAATTACGACAGTGTATACTATGACATAAAAGTGGAAATTATTCAATTATTACAAAAAGTCATTATTGACAAAAATTCACAATTACGACAGTGTATTCTATGATATAAAATTATAAATGATTCAATTATTACAAAAAGTCAGTACTGACAAAAATACACCATTACGACAGTGTATACTATGACATAAAAGTGGAAATAATTCAATTATTACAAAAAGTCATTATTGACAAAAATTCACAATTACGACATTGTATTCTATGATATAAAAGTATAAATTATTCAATTATTACAAAAAGTCGGTACTGACAAAAATTCACCATTACGACAGTGTATTCTATGACATAAAACTGGAAATAATTCAATTATTACAAAAAGTCATTATTGACAAAAATTCACAATTACGACAGTGTAATACTATGATATAAAAGTGGAAATTATTCAATTATTACAAAAAATCATTATTGACAAAAATTAAAAATTACGACAGTGTATACTATGACATAAAAGGGGAAATTATTCAATTATTACAAAAAGTCATTAATGACAAAAATTCACAATTACGACAATGTATACTATTACATAAAAGTGGAAACTATTCAATTATTACATAAAGTCAAAAAGTACAAAAATTCAAAATTACACCAGTGTATACTATTACATAAAAGTGGAAATTATTCAATTATTACAAAATCATTATTGACAAAAATTCTAAATTACGACAGTGTATATACTATGACATAAAAGTGGAAATTATTCAATTATTAAAAAAAGTTATTAATGACAAAAATTCACAATTACGACATTGTATACTGACATAAAAGTGGAAATTATTCAATTATTACAAAAAGGCATTATTGACAAAAATTCAGAATTACGACAGTGTATTCTATGATATAAAAGTATAAATTATTCAATTATTAAAAAAAGTCAGTACTGACAAAAATTCACCATTACGACAGTGTATACTATGACATAAAAGTGGAAATAATTCAATTATTACAAAAAGTCATTATTGACAAAAATTCACAATTACGACAGTGTATACTATGATATAAAAGTGGAAATTATTCAATTATTACAAAAAATCATTATTGACAAAAATTAAAAATTACGACAGTGTATACTATGACATAAAAGGGGAAATTATTCAATTATTACAAAAAGTCATTAATGACAAAAATTCACAATTACGACAATGTATACTATTACATAAAAGTGGAAATTATTCAATTATTACATAAAGTCAAAAAGTACAAAAATTCAAAATTACACCAGTGTATACCATTACATAAAAGTGGAAATTATTCAATTATTACAAAATCATTATTGACAAAAATTCAAAATTATGACAGTTTATACTATGACATAAAAGTGGAAATTATTCAATTATTACAAAAAGTCATTATTGACAAAAATTCACAATTACGACAGTGTATACTATGACATAAAAGTGGAAATGTTTCAATTATTACAAAAAGTCATTATTGACAAAAATTTACAATTACGACAGTGTATTCTATGATATAAAAGTATAAATTATTCAATTATTACAAGAAGTCATTACTGACAAAAATTCACAATTACGACAGTGTATACTATGACATAAAAGTGGAAATAATTCAATTATTACAAAAAGTCATTATTGACAAAAATTCACAATTAAGACAGTGTATACTATGATATAAAAGTGGAAATTATTCAATTATTACAAAAAATCATTATTGACAAAAATTCACAATTACGACAGTGTATATACTATGACATAAAAGTGGAAATTATTAAATTTTTACAAAAAGTCTTTATTGACAAAAATTCACAATTACGACAGTGTATACTATGACATAAAAGGGGAAATTATTCAATTATTACAAAAAGTCATTACTGACAAAAATTCAGAATTACGACAGTGTATTCTATGACATAAAAGTATAAATTATTCAATTATTAAAAAAAGTCAGTACTGACAAAAATTCACCATTACGACAGTGTATACTATGATATAAAAGTGGAAATTATTCAATTATTACAAAAAATCATTATTGACAAAAATTAAAAATTACGACAGTGTATACTATGACATAAAAGGGGAAATTATTCAATTATTACAAAAAGTCCTTAATGACAAAAATTCACAATTACGACAATGTATACTATTACATAAAAGTGGAAATTATTCAATTATTACATAAAGTCAAAAAGTACAACAATTCAAAATTACACCAGTGTATACTATTACATAAAAGTGGAAATTATTCAATTATTACAAAATCATTATTGACAAAAATTCAAAATTACGACAGTTTATACTATGACATAAAAGTGGAAATTATTCAATTATTACAAAAAGTCATTATTGACAAAAATTCACAATTACGACAGTGTATACTATGACATAAAAGTGGAAATGTTTCAATTATTACAAAAAGTCATTATTGACAAAAATTTACAATTACGACAGTGTATTCTATGGTATAAAAGTATAAATTATTCAATTATTACAAGAAGTCATTACTGACAAAAATTCACCATTACGACAGTGTATACTGTGACATAAAAGTGGAAATAATTCAATTATTACAAAAAGTCATTATTGACAAAAATTCACAATTAAGACAGTGTATACTATGATATAAAAGTGGAAATTATTCAAGTATTACAAAAAATCATTATTGACAAAAATTCACAATTACGACAGTGTATACTATGACATAAAAGTGGAAATTATAAAAATTTTACAAAAAGTCTTTATTGACAAAAATTTACAATTACGACAGTGTATACTATGACATAAAAGTGGAAATTATTAAATTTTTACAAAAAGTCTTTATTGACAAAAATTCACAATTACGACAGTGTATACTATGACATAAAAGTGGAAATTATTAAATTTTTACAAAAAGTCTTTATTGACAAAAATTCACAATTACGACAGTGTATACTATGACATAAAAGTGGAAATTATTCAATTTTTACAAAAAGTCTTTATTGACAAAAATTCACAGTTACGACAGTGTATACTATGACATAAAAGGGGAAATTATTCAATTATTACAAAAAGTCATTACTGACAAAAATTCACAATTACGACAGTGTATACTATGACATAAAAGTGGAAATTATTCAATTACTACAAAAAGTCATTATTGACAAAAACTTACAATTACGAAAGTGTATTCTATGACATAAAAGTGGAAATTATTCAATTATTACAAAAAGTCATTATTGACAAAAATTCAAAATTACGACAATGTATACTATTACATAAAAATGGAAATTATTAAATTATTACATAAAGTTAAAATGGACAAAATTTCTAAATTTCAACAGTGTATACTATTACAAAAAAGGGGAAATTATTCAATTATTACATGAAGTCATTATTGACAAAAATTCATAATTACAATAGTAGATACTATTACATAAAAGTGGAAATTATTCAATTATTACACAAAGTCATTATTGACAAAAATTCAAAAATACAACAGTGTATACTATTACATAAAACTGGAAATTATTCAATTATTACATAAAGTCATTATTGACAAAAATTCAAAATTTCAACAGTGTATACTATTACATAAAAGTAGAAATGATTCAATTATTACATAAAGTCAAAATGGACAAAATGTATCAATTACGACAGTGGATACTATTAAATAAAAGTGGAAATTATTCAATTATTGCATAAAGTCATTATTGACAAAAATTCATAATTACAACAGTGTATACTGTTACATAAAAGTGGAAATGATTCAATTATTACATAAAGTCAAAATGGACAAAATGTATCAATTACAACAGTGGATACTATTACATAAAAGTGGAAATTATTCAATTATTACAAAGTCATTATTGACAAAAATTCAAAATTACGACAATGTATACTATTACATAAAAATGGAAATTATTAAATTATTACATAAAGTGAAAATGGACAAAAATTCTAAATTTCAACAGTGTATACTATTACAAAAAAGTGGAAATTATTCAATTATTACATGAAGTCATTATTGACAAAAATTCACTATTACGACAGTGTATACTATGACATAAAAGTGGAAATTATTCAATTATTACAAAAAGTCATTAATGACAAAAATTCACAATTACGACAAGTGTATACTATGACATAAAAGTGGAAATGATTCAATTATTACAAAAAGTCATTATTGACAAAAATTCACAATTACGACAGTGTATTCTATGATATAAAAGTATAAATTATTCAATTATTACAAGAAGTCATTACTGACAAAAATTCACCATTACGACAGTGTATACTGACATAAAAGTGGAAATAATTCAATTATTACAAGAAGTCATTACTGACAAAAATTCACTATTACGACAGTGTATACTATGACATAAAAGTGGAAGTTATTCAATTATTACAAAAAGTCATTAATGACAAAAATTCACAATTACGACAGTGTATACTATGACATAAAAGTGGAAATTATTCAATTATTACAAAAAGTCATTATTGACAAAAATTCACAATTACGACAGTGTATTCTATGATATAAAATTATAAATGATTCAATTATTACAAAAAGTCAGTACTGACAAAAATACACCATTACGACAGTGTATACTATGACATAAAAGTGGAAATAATTCAATTATTACAAAAAGTCATTATTGACAAAAATTCACAATTACGACATTGTATTCTATGATATAAAAGTATAAATTATTCAATTATTACAAAAAGTCGGTACTGACAAAAATTCACCATTACGACAGTGTATTCTATGACATAAAACTGGAAATAATTCAATTATTACAAAAAGTCATTATTGACAAAAATTCACAATTACGACAGTGTAATACTATGATATAAAAGTGGAAATTATTCAATTATTACAAAAAATCATTATTGACAAAAATTAAAAATTACGACAGTGTATACTATGACATAAAAGGGGAAATTATTCAATTATTACAAAAAGTCATTAATGACAAAAATTCACAATTACGACAATGTATACTATTACATAAAAGTGGAAACTATTCAATTATTACATAAAGTCAAAAAGTACAAAAATTCAAAATTACACCAGTGTATACTATTACATAAAAGTGGAAATTATTCAATTATTACAAAATCATTATTGACAAAAATTCAAAATTACGACAGTGTATATACTATGACATAAAAGTGGAAATTATTCAATTATTACAAAAAGTTATTAATGACAAAAATTCACAATTACGACATTGTATACTGACATAAAAGTGGAAATTATTCAATTATTACAAAAAGGCATTATTGACAAAAATTCAGAATTACGACAGTGTATTCTATGATATAAAAGTATAAATTATTCAATTATTAAAAAAAGTCAGTACTGACAAAAATTCACCATTACGACAGTGTATACTATGACATAAAAGTGGAAATTATTCAATTATTACAAAAAATCATTATTGACAAAAATTAAAAATTACGACAGTGTATACTATGACATAAAAGGGGAAATTATTCAATTATTACAAAAAGTCCTTAATGACAAAAATTCACAATTACGACAATGTATACTATTACATAAAAGTGGAAATTATTCAATTATTACATAAAGTCAAAAAGTACAACAATTCAAAATTACACCAGTGTATACTATTACATAAAAGTGGAAATTATTCAATTATTACAAAATCATTATTGACAAAAATTCAAAATTACGACAGTTTATACTATGACATAAAAGTGGAAATTATTCAATTATTACAAAAAGTCATTATTGACAAAAATTCACAATTACGACAGTGTATACTATGACATAAAAGTGGAAATGTTTCAATTATTACAAAAAGTCATTATTGACAAAAATTTACAATTACGACAGTGTATTCTATGATATAAAAGTATAAATTATTCAATTATTACAAGAAGTCATTACTGACAAAAATTCACCATTACGACAGTGTATACTGTGACATAAAAGTGGAAATAATTCAATTATTACAAAAAGTCATTATTGACAAAAATTCACAATTAAGACAGTGTATACTATGATATAAAAGTGGAAATTATTCAAGTATTACAAAAAATCATTATTGACAAAAATTCACAATTACGACAGTGTATACTATGACATAAAAGTGGAAATTATAAAAATTTTACAAAAAGTCTTTATTGACAAAAATTTACAATTACGACAGTGTATACTATGACATAAAAGTGGAAATTATTAAATTTTTACAAAAAGTCTTTATTGACAAAAATTCACAATTACGACAGTGTATACTATGACATAAAAGTGGAAATTATTAAATTTTTACAAAAAGTCTTTATTGACAAAAATTCACAATTACGACAGTGTATACTATGACATAAAAGTGGAAATTATTCAATTTTTACAAAAAGTCTTTATTGACAAAAATTCACAGTTACGACAGTGTATACTATGACATAAAAGGGGAAATTATTCAATTATTACAAAAAGTCATTACTGACAAAAATTCACAATTACGACAGTGTATACTATGACATAAAAGTGGAAATTATTCAATTACTACAAAAAGTCATTATTGACAAAAACTTACAATTACGAAAGTGTATTCTATGACATAAAAGTGGAAATTATTCAATTATTACAAAAAGTCATTATTGACAAAAATTCAAAATTACGACAATGTATACTATTACATAAAAATGGAAATTATTAAATTATTACATAAAGTTAAAATGGACAAAATTTCTAAATTTCAACAGTGTATACTATTACAAAAAAGGGGAAATTATTCAATTATTACATGAAGTCATTATTGACAAAAATTCATAATTACAATAGTAGATACTATTACATAAAAGTGGAAATTATTCAATTATTACACAAAGTCATTATTGACAAAAATTCAAAAATACAACAGTGTATACTATTACATAAAACTGGAAATTATTCAATTATTACATAAAGTCATTATTGACAAAAATTCAAAATTTCAACAGTGTATACTATTACATAAAAGTAGAAATGATTCAATTATTACATAAAGTCAAAATGGACAAAATGTATCAATTACGACAGTGGATACTATTAAATAAAAGTGGAAATTATTCAATTATTGCATAAAGTCATTATTGACAAAAATTCATAATTACAACAGTGTATACTGTTACATAAAAGTGGAAATGATTCAATTATTACATAAAGTCAAAATGGACAAAATGTATCAATTACAACAGTGGATACTATTACATAAAAGTGGAAATTATTCAATTATTACAAAGTCATTATTGACAAAAATTCAAAATTAAGACAATGTATACTATTACATAAAAATGGAAATTATTAAATTATTACATAAAGTGAAAATGGACAAAAATTCTAAATTTCAACAGTGTATACTATTACAAAAAAGTGGAAATTATTCAATTATTACATGAAGTCATTATTGACAAAAATTCACAATTACGACAGTGTATACTATGACATAAAAGTGGAAATTATTCAATTATTACAAAAAGTCATTAATGACAAAAATTCACAATTACGACAAGTGTATACTATGACATAAAAGTGGAAATGATTCAATTATTACAAAAAGTCATTATTGACAAAAATTCACAATTACGACAGTGTATTCTATGATATAAAAGTATAAATTATTCAATTATTACAAGAAGTCATTACTGACAAAAATTCACCATTACGACAGTGTATACTGACATAAAAGTGGAAATAATTCAATTATTACAAGAAGTCATTACTGACAAAAATTCACTATTACGACAGTGTATACTATGACATAAAAGTGGAAGTTATTCAATTATTACAAAAAGTCATTAATGACAAAAATTCACAATTACGACAGTGTATACTATGACATAAAAGTGGAAATTATTCAATTATTACAAAAAGTCATTATTGACAAAAATTCACAATTACGACAGTGTATTCTATGATATAAAATTATAAATGATTCAATTATTACAAAAAGTCAGTACTGACAAAAATACACCATTACGACAGTGTATACTATGACATAAAAGTGGAAATAATTCAATTATTACAAAAAGTCATTATTGACAAAAATTCACAATTACGACATTGTATTCTATGATATAAAAGTATAAATTATTCAATTATTACAAAAAGTCGGTACTGACAAAAATTCACCATTACGACAGTGTATTCTATGACATAAAACTGGAAATAATTCAATTATTACAAAAAGTCATTATTGACAAAAATTCACAATTACGACAGTGTAATACTATGATATAAAAGTGGAAATTATTCAATTATTACAAAAAATCATTATTGACAAAAATTAAAAATTACGACAGTGTATACTATGACATAAAAGGGGAAATTATTCAATTATTACAAAAAGTCATTAATGACAAAAATTCACAATTACGACAATGTATACTATTACATAAAAGTGGAAACTATTCAATTATTACATAAAGTCAAAAAGTACAAAAATTCAAAATTACACCAGTGTATACTATTACATAAAAGTGGAAATTATTCAATTATTACAAAATCATTATTGACAAAAATTCAAAATTACGACAGTGTATATACTATGACATAAAAGTGGAAATTATTCAATTATTACAAAAAGTTATTAATGACAAAAATTCACAATTACGACATTGTATACTGACATAAAAGTGGAAATTATTCAATTATTACAAAAAGGCATTATTGACAAAAATTCAGAATTACGACAGTGTATTCTATGATATAAAAGTATAAATTATTCAATTATTAAAAAAAGTCAGTACTGACAAAAATTCACCATTACGACAGTGTATACTATGACATAAAAGTGGAAATAATTCAATTATTACAAAAAGTCATTATTGACAAAAATTCACAATTACGACAGTGTATACTATGATATAAAAGTGGAAATTATTCAATTATTACAAAAAATCATTATTGACAAAAATTAAAAATTACGACAGTGTATACTATGACATAAAAGGGGAAATTATTCAATTATTACAAAAAGTCATTAATGACAAAAATTCACAATTACGACAATGTATACTATTACATAAAAGTGGAAATTATTCAATTATTACATAAAGTCAAAAAGTACAAAAATTCAAAATTACACCAGTGTATACTATTACATAAAAGTGGAAATTATTCAATTATTACAAAATCATTATTGACAAAAATTCACAATTACGACAGTGTATACTATGACATAAAAGTGGAAATGTTTCAATTATTACAAAAAGTCATTATTGACAAAAATTTACAATTACGACAGTGTATTCTATGATATAAAAGTATAAATTATTCAATTATTACAAGAAGTCATTACTGACAAAAATTCACAATTACGACAGTGTATACTATGACATAAAAGTGGAAATAATTCAATTATTACAAAAAGTCATTATTGACAAAAATTCACAATTAAGACAGTGTATACTATGATATAAAAGTGGAAATTATTCAATTATTACAAAAAATCATTATTGACAAAAATTCACAATTACGACAGTGTATATACTATGACATAAAAGTGGAAATTATTAAATTTTTACAAAAAGTCTTTATTGACAAAAATTCACAATTACGACAGTGTATACTATGACATAAAAGGGGAAATTATTCAATTATTACAAAAAGTCATTACTGACAAAAATTCAGAATTACGACAGTTTATTCTATGACATAAAAGTATAAATTATTCAATTATTAAAAAAAGTCAGTACTGACAAAAATTCACCATTACGACAGTGTATACTATGATATAAAAGTGGAAATTATTCAATTATTACAAAAAATCATTATTGACAAAAATTAAAAATTACGACAG
Organism: Gobio gobio; assembly: GCF_949357685.1. Classification (NCBI taxonomy): domain Eukaryota; kingdom Metazoa; phylum Chordata; class Actinopteri; order Cypriniformes; family Gobionidae; genus Gobio; species Gobio gobio. The sequence continues at coordinate 49,580,197 of NC_137111.1, forward strand.
TGTATACTATGACATAAAAGGGGAAATTATTCAATTATTACAAAAAGTCCTTAATGACAAAAATTCACAATTACGACAATGTATACTATGACATAAAAGTGGAAATTATTCAATTATTACAAAAAGTCATTATTGACAAAAATTTACAATTACGACAGTGTATTCTATGATATAAAAGTATAAATTATTCAATTATTACAAGAAGTCATTACTGACAAAAATTCACCATTACGACAGTGTATACTGTGACATAAAAGTGGAAATAATTCAATTATTACAAAAAGTCATTATTGACAAAAATTCACAATTAAGACAGTGTATACTATGATATAAAAGTGGAAATTATTCAAGTATTACAAAAAATCATTATTGACAAAAATTCACAATTACGACAGTGTATACTATGACATAAAAGTGGAAATTATAAAAATTTTACAAAAAGTCTTTATTGACAAAAATGTACAATTACGACAGTGTATACTATGACATAAAAGTGGAAATTATTAAATTTTTACAAAAAGTCTTTATTGACAAAAATTCACAATTACGACAGTGTATACTATGACATAAAAGTGGAAATTATTAAATTTTTACAAAAAGTCTTTATTGACAAAAATTCACAATTACGACAGTGTATACTATGACATAAAAGTGGAAATTATTCAATTTTTACAAAAAGTCTTTATTGACAAAAATTCACAGTTACGACAGTGTATACTATGACATAAAAGGGGAAATTATTCAATTATTACAAAAAGTCATTACTGACAAAAATTCACAATTACGACAGTGTATACTATGACATAAAAGTGGAAATTATTCAATTACTACAAAAAGTCATTATTGACAAAAATTTACAATTACGAAAGTGTATTCTATGACATAAAAGTGGAAATTATTCAATTATTACAAAAAGTCATTATTGACAAAAATTCAAAATTACGACAGTGTCTACTATGACATAAAAGTGGAAATTATTCAATTATTACAAAAAGTCATTATTGACAAAAATTCACAATTACGACAGTGTATTCTGTGACATCAAAGTATATATTATTCAATTATTACAAAAAGTCATTATTGACAAAAATTCACCATTCCAACAGTGTCTACTATGACTTAAAAGTAGAAATTATTCAATTATTACAAAAAATCATTATTGACAAAAATTCACAATTACGACAGTGTATTCTGTGACATCAAAGTATATATTATTCAATTATTACAAAAAGTCATTATTGACAAAAATTCAAAATTACGACAGTGTCTACTATGACTTAAAAGTAGAAATTATTAAATTATTACAAAAAATCATTATTGACAAAAATTCAAAATTACGACAGTGTATACTATGACATAAAAGGGGAAGTTATTCAATTATTACAAAAAGTCATTAATGACAAAAATTCACCATTACGACAGTGTATACTATGACATAAAAGTGGAAATAATTCAATTATTACAAAAAGTCATTATTGACAAAAATTCACAATTACGACAGTGTATACTATGATATAAAAGTGGAAATTATTCAATTATGACAAAAAGTCTTTATTGACAAAAATTCACAATTACGACAGTGTATACTATGACATAAAAGTGGAAATTATTCAATTATTACAAAAAGTCATTATTGACAAAAATTCACAATTACGACAGTGTATTCTGTGACATAAAAGTATATATTATTCAATTATTACAAAAAGTCATTATTGACAAAAATTCACCATTACGACAGTGTATACTATGACATAAAAGTGGAAATTATTCAATTATTACAAAAAATTATTATTGACAAAAATTCAAAATTACTACAGTGTATACTATGACATAAAAGGGGAAGTTATTCAATTATTACAAAAAGTCATTAATGACAAAAATTCACAATTACGACAGTGTATACAATGACATAAAAGTGGAAATTATTCAATTATTACAAAAAGTCATTAATGACAAAAATTCACAATTACTAGAGTGTATACTATGACATAAAAGTGGAAATGATTCAATTATTACAAAAAGTCATTATTGACAAAAATTTACAATTACGACAGTGTATTCTATGATATAAAAGTATAAATTATTCAATTATTACAAGACGTCATTACTGACAAAAATTCACCATTACGACAGTGTATACTATGACATAAAAGTGGAAATAATTAAATTATTACAAAAAGTCATTATTGACAAAAAATCACAATTACGACAGTGTATACTATGACATAATAGTGGAAATTATTCAATTTTTACAAAAAGTCTTTATTGACAAAAATTCACAATTACGACAGTGTATACTATGACATAAAAGTGGAAATTATTCAATTATTACAAAAAGTCATTATTGACAAAAATTTACAATTACGACAGTGTATTCTATGACATAAAAGTGGAAATTATTCAATTATTACAAAAAGTCATTAATGACAAAAATTCACAATTACGACAATGTATACTATGACATAAAAGTCATAGGAGATGGTGGTCCAGTGGGTTAAACCACTTAACTGATATGCAGAAGGTTGCTGGTTCGATCCCAGCGGTCATCACCAGTGTGTCCTTGAGCAAGGCACTTTACTCCATGTTGCTCCAGGGGGATTGTCCCTGTAATAAGGGCACTGTAAGTCGCTTTGGATAAAAGCGTCTGCCAAATGCATAAATGTAAATAAAAGTGGAAATTATTCAATTTTTACAAAAAGTCTTTATTGACAAAAATTCACAATTACGACTATGACATAAAAGGGGAAATTATTCAATTATTACAAAAAGTCATTACTGACAAAAATTCACAATTACGACAGTGTATACTATGACATAAAAGTGGAAATTATTCAATTACTACAAAAAGTCATTATTGACAAAAATTTACAATTACGAAAGTGTATTCTATGACATAAAAGTGGAAATTATTCAATTATTACAAAAAGTCATTATTGACAAAAATTCTAAATTACGACAGTGTCTACTATGACATAAAAGTGGAAATTATTAAATTATTACAAAAAGTCATTATTGACAAAAATTCACAATTACGACAGTGTATTCTATGATATAAAAGTATAAATTATTCAATTATTACAAGACGTCATTACTGACAAAAATTCACCATTACGACAGTGTATACTATGACATAAAAGTGGAAATAATTCAATTATTACAAAAAGTCATTATTGACAAAAATTCACAATTACGACAGTGTATACTATGATATAAAAGTGGAAATTATTCAATTATGACAAAAAATCATTATTTACAAAAATTCACAATTATGACAGTGTATACTATGACATAATAGTGGAAATGATTCAATTTTTACAAAAAGTCTTTATTGAATAAAATTCACAATTACGACAGTGTATACTATTCAATTACAATTTTTCAATTATTAAAAAATTATTCAAAATTACGACAGTGTATACTATGACATAAAAGGGGAAGTTATTCAATTATTACAAAAAGTCATTAATGACAAAAATTCACAATTACGACAGTGTATACAATGACATAAAAGTGGAAATTATTCAATTATTACAAAAAGTCATTAATGACAAAAATTCACAATTACGACAGTGTATACTATGACATAAAAGTGGAAATGATTCAATTATTACAAAAAGTCATTATTGACAAAAATTTACAATTACGACAGTGTATTCTATGATATAAAAGTATAAATTATTCAATTATTACAAGACGTCATTACTGACAAAAATTCACCATCACGACAGTGTATACTATGACATAAAAGTGGAAATAATTCAATTATTACAAAAATTCATTATTGACAAAAAAATCACAATTACGACAGTGTATACTATGATATAAAAGTGGAAATTATTCAATTATGACAAAAAATCATTATTTACAAAAATTCACAATTACGACAGTGTATACTATGACGTAATAGTGGAAATTATTCAATTTTTACAAAAAGTCTTTATTGACAAAAATTCACAATTACGACAGTGTATACTATGACATAAAAGTGGAAATTATTCAATTATTACAAAAAGTCTTTATTGACAAAAATTCACAATTACGACAGTGTATACTATGACATAAAAGGGAAAATTATTCAATTATTACAAAAAGTCATTACTGACAAAAATTCACAATTACGACAGTGTATACTATGACATAAAAGGGGAAGTTATTCAATTATTACAAAAAGTCATTAATGACAAAAATTCACAATTACGACAGTGTATACAATGACATAAAAGTGGAAATTATTCAATTATTACAAAAAGTCATTAATGACAAAAACTCACAATTACGACAGTGTATACAATGACATAAAAGTGGAAATGATTCAATTACAAAAAGTCATTATTGACAAAAATTTACAATTACGACAGTGTATTCTATGATATAAAAGTATAGATTATTCAATTATTACAAGACTTCATTACTGACAAAAATTAACCCTTACGACAGTGTATACTATGACATAAAAGTGGAAATAATTAAATTACAAAAAGTCATTATTGACAAAAATTCACAATTACGACAGTGTATACAATGACACAAAAGTGGAAATTATTCAATTATTACAAAAAGTCATTATTGACAAAAATTCACAATTACGACAGTGTATACTATGACATAAAAGGTGAAGTTATTCAATTATTACAAAAACTCATTAATGACAAAAATTCACAATTACGACAGTGTATACAATGACATAAAAGTGGAAATTATTCAATTATTACAAAAAGTCATTAATGACAAAAATTCACAATTACGACAGTGTATACTATGACATAAAAGTGGAAATGATTCAATTATTACAAAAAGTCATTATTGACAAAAATTTACAATTACGACAGTGTATTCTATGATATAAAAGTATAAATTATTCAATTATTACAAGACGTCATTACTGACAAAAATTCACCATTACGACAGTGTATACTATGACATAAAAGTGGAAATAATTCAATTATTACAAAAAGTCATTATTGACAAAAATTCACAATTACGACAGTGTATACTATGATATAAAAGTGGAAATTATTCAATTATGACAAAAAATCATTATTTACAAAAATTCACAATTACGACAGTGTATACTATGACATAATAGTGGAAATTTTTCAATTTTTACAAAAAGTCTTTATTGACAAAAATTCACAATTACGACTGTGTATACTATGACATAAAAGTGGAAATTATTCAATTATTACAAAAAGTCATTATTGACAAAAATTCACAATTACGACAGTGTATTCTGTGACATAAAAGTATATATTATTCAATTATTACAAAAAGTCATTAATGACAAAAATTCACCATTACGACAGTGTATACTATGACATAAAAGTGGAAATTATTCAATTATTACAAAAAATCATTATTGACAAAAATTCAAAATTACGACAATGTATACTATGACATAAAAGGGGAAGTTATTCAATTATTACAAAAAGTCATTAATGACAAAAATTCACAATTACGTCAGTGTATACAATGACATAAAAGTGGAAATTATTCAATTATTACAAAACGTCATTACTGACAAAAATTCACAATTACGACAGTGTATACTATGACATAAAAGTGGAAATTATTCAATTATTACAAAAAGTCATTATTGACAAAAATTTACAATTACGACAGTGTATTCTATGACATAAAAGTGGAAATTATTCAATTATTACAAAAATCATTATTGACAAAAATTCTAAATTACGACAGTGTATACTATGACATAAAAGGGGAAATTATTCAATTATTACAAAAAGTCATTAATGACAAAAATTCACAATTACGACAATGTATACTATGACATAAAAGTCATAGGAGATGGTGGTCCAGTGGGTTAAACCACTTAACTGATATGCAGAAGGTTGCTGGTTCGATCCCAGCGGTCATCACCAGTGTGTCCTTGAGCAAGGCACTTTACTCCATGTTGCTCCAGGGGGATTGTCTCTGTAATAAGGGCACTGTAAGTCGCTTTGGATAAAAGCGTCTGCCAAATGCATAAATGTAAATAAAAGTGGAAATTATTCAATTTTTACAAAAAGTCTTTATTGACAAAAATTCACAATTACGACTATGACATAAAAGGGGACATTATTCAATTATTACAAAAAGTCATTACTGACAAAAATTCACAATTACGACAGTGTATACTATGACATAAAAGTGGAAATTATTCAATTACTACAAAAAGTCATTATTGACAAAAATTTACAATTACGAAAGTGTATTCTATGACATAAAAGTGGAAATTATTCAATTATTACAAAAAGTCATTATTGACAAAAATTCTAAATTACGACAGTGTCTACTATGACATAAAAGTGGAAATTATTCAATTATTACAAAAAGTCATTATTGACAAAAATTCAAATTACGACAGTGTATTCTATGATATAAAAGTATAAATTATTCAATTATTACAAGACGTCATTACTGACAAAAATTCACCATTACGACAGTGTATACTATGACATAAAAGTGGAAATAATTCAATTATTACAAAAAGTCATTATTGACAAAAATTCACAATTACGACAGTGTATACTATGATATAAAAGTGGAAATTATTCAATTATGACAAAAAATCATTATTTACAAAAATTCACAATTACGACAGTGTATACTATGACATAATAGTGGAAATTATTCAATTTTTACAAAAAGTCTTTATTGACAAAAATTCACAATTACGACAGTGTATACTATGACATAAAAGTGGAAATTATTCAATTATTACAAAAAGTCTTTATTGACAAAAATTCACAATTACGACAGTGTATACTATGACATAAAAGGGAAAATTATTCAATTATTACAAAAAGTCATTACTGACAAAAATTCACAATTACGACAGTATATACTATGACATAAAAGGGGAAGTTATTCAATTATTACAAAAAGTCATTAATGACAAAAATTCACAATTACGACAATGTATACAATGACATAAAAGTGGAAATTATTCAATTATTACAAAAAGTCATTAATGACAAAAATTCACAATTACGACAGTGTATACAATGACATAAAAGTGGAAATGATTCAATTACAAAAAGTCATTATTGACAAAAATTTACAATTACGACAGTGTATTCTATGATATAAAAGTATAGATTATTCAATTATTACAAGACTTCATTACTGACAAAAATTCACCCTTACGGCAGTGTATACTATGACATAAAAGTGGAAATAATTAAATTACAAAAAGTCATTATTGACAAAAATTCACAATTACGACAGTGTATACTATGATATAAAAGTGGAAATTATTCAATTATGACAAAAAATCATTATTTACAAAAATTCACAATTACGACAGTGTATACTATGACATCATAGTGGAAATTATTCAATTTTTACAAAAAGTCTTTATTGACAAAAATTCACAATTACGACAGTGTATACAATGACACAAAAGTGGAAATTATTCAATTATTACAAAAAGTCATTATTGACAAAAATTCACAATTACGACAGTGTATACTATGACATAAAAGGTGAAGTTATTCAATTATTACAAAAACTCATTAATGACAAAAATTCACAATTACGACAGTGTATACAATGACATAAAAGTGGAAATTATTCAGTTATTACAAAAAGTCATTAATGACAAAAATTCACAATTACGACAGTGTATACTATGACATAAAAGTGGAAATGATTCAATTATTACAAAAAGTCATTATTGACAAAAATTTACAATTACGACAGTGTATTCTATGATATAAAAGTATAAATTATTCAATTATTACAAGACATCATTACTGACAAAAATTCACCATTACGACAGTGTATACTATGACATAAAAGTGGAAATAATTCAATTATTACAAAAAGTCATTATCGACAAAAATTTACAATTACGAAAGTGTATTCTATGACATAAAAGTGGAAATTATTCAATTATTACAAAAAGTCATTATTGACAAAAATTCTACATTACGACAGTGTCTACTATGACATAAAAGTGGAAATAATTCAATTATTACAAAAAGTCATTATTGACAAAAATTCACAATTACGACAGTGTGTACTATGATATAAAAGTGGAAATTATTCAATTATGACAAAAATTCATTATTTACAAAAATTCACAATTACGACAGTGTATACTATGACATAAAAGTGGAAATTATTCAATTATTACAAAAAGTCATTATTGACAAAAATTCTACATTACGACAGTGTCTACTATGACATAAAAGTGGAAATAATTCAATTATTACAAAAAGTCATTATTGACAAAAATTCACAATTACGACAGTGTATACTATGATATAAAAGTGGAAAATATTCAATTATGACAAAAATTCATTATTTACAAAAATTCACAATTACGACAGTGTATACTATGACATAAAAGTGGAAATTATTCAATTTTTACAAAAAGTCTTTATTTACAAAAATTCACAATTACGACAGTGTATACTATGACATAAAAGTGGAAATTATTCAATTATTACAAAAAGTCTTTATTGACAAAAATTCACAATTACGACAGTGTATACTATGACATAAAAGGGAAAATTATTCAATTATTACAAAAAGTCATTACTGACAAAAATTCACAATTACGACAGTGTATACTATGACATAAAAGTGGAAGTTATTCAATTATTACAAAAAGTCATTATTGACAAAAATTTACAATTACGACAGTGTATTCTATGACATAAAAGTGGAAATTATTCAATTATTACAAAAATCATTATTGACAAAAATTCTAAATTACGACAGTGTATACTATGACATAAAAGGGGAAATTATTCAATTATTACAAAAAGTCATTAATGACAAAAATTCACAATTACGACAATGTATACTATGACATAAAATTCATAGGAGATGGTGGTCCAGTGGGTTAAACCACTTAACTGATATGCAGAAGGTTGCTGATTCGATCCCAGCGGTCATCACCAGTGTGTCCTTGAGCAAGGCACTTTACTCCATGTTGCTCCAGGGGGATTGTCCCTGTAATAAGGGCACTGTAAGTCGCTTTATTATTATTGACAAAAATTCTAAATTACGACAGTGTCTACTATGACATAAAAGTGGAAATTATTCAATTATTACAAAAAGTCATTATTGACAAAAAATCACAATTACGACAGTGTATTCTATGATATAAAAGTATAAATTATTCAATTATTACAAGACGTCATTACTGACAAAAATTCACCATTACGACAGTGTATACTATGACATAAAAGTGGAAATAATTCAATTATTACAAAAAGTCATTATTGACAAAAATTCACAATTACGACAGTGTATACTATGATATAAAAGTGGAAATTATTCAATTATGACAAAAAATCATTATTTACAAAAATTCACAATTACGACAGTGTATACTATGACATAATAGTGGAAATTTTTCAATTTTTACAAAAAGTCTTTATTGACAAAAATTCACAATTACGACAGTGTATACTATGACATAAAAGTGGAAATTATTCAATTATTACAAAAAGTCATTATTGACAAAAATTCACAATTACGACAGTGTATTCTGTGACATAAAAGTATATATTATTCAATTATTACAAAAAGTCATTAATGACAAAAATTCACCATTACGACAGTGTATACTATGACATAAAAGTGGAAATTATTCAATTATTACAAAAAGTCATTATTGACAAAAATTTACAATTACGACAGTGTATTCTATGACATAAAAGTGGAAATTATTCAATTATTACAAAAATCATTATTGACAAAAATTCTAAATTACGACAGTGTATACTATGACATAAAAGTGGAAATTATTCAATTATTACAAAAATCATTATTGACAAAAATTCTAAATTACGACAGTGTATACTATGACATAAAAGGGGAAATTATTCAATTATTACAAAAAGTCATTAATGACAAAAATTCACAATTACGACAGTGTATACTATGACATAAAAGGAAAAATTATTCAATTATTCCAAAAGGCATTACTGACAAAAATTCACAATTACGACAGTGTATACTATGACATAAAAGTGGAAATTATTCAATTATTACAAAAAGTCATTATTTTTTCAAAAATTTACAATTACGACAGTGTATTCTATGACATAAAAGTGGAAATTATTCAATTATTACAAAAATCATTATTGACAAAAATTCTAAATTACGACAGTGTATACTATGACATAAAAGGGGAAATTATTCAATTATTACAAAAAGTCATTAATGACAAAAATTCACAATTACGACAATGTATACTATGACATAAAAGTCATAGGAGATGGTGGTCCAGTGGGTTAAACCACTTAACTGATATGCAGAAGGTTGCTGGTTCGATCCCAGCGGTCATCACCAGTGTGTCCTTGAGCAAGGCACTTTACTCCATGTTGCTCCAGGGGGATTGTCCCTGTAATAAGGGCACTGTAAGTCGCTTTGGATAAAAGCGTCAGCCAAATGCATAAATGTAAATAAAAGTGGAAATTATTCAATTTTTACAAAAAGTCTTTATTGACAAAAATTCACAATTACGACTATGACATAAAAGGGGACATTATTCAATTATTACAAAAAGTCATTACTGACAAAAATTCACAATTACGACAGTGTATACTATGACATAAAAGTGGAAATTATTCAATTACTACAAAAAGTCATTATTGACAAAAATTTACAATTACGAAAGTGTATTCTATGACATAAAAGTGGAAATTATTCAATTATTACAAAAAGTCATTATTGACAAAAATTCTAAATTACGACAGTGTCTACTATGACATAAAAGTGGAAATAATTCAATTATTACAAAAAGTCATTATTGACAAAAATTCACAATTACGACAGTGTATACTATGATATAAAAGTGGAAATTATTCAATTATGACAAAAAATCATTATTTACAAAAATTCACAATTACGACAGTGTATACTATGACATAATAGTGGAAATTATTCAATTTTTACAAAAAGTCTTTATTGACAAAAATTCACAATTACGACAGTGTATACTATGACATAAAAGTGGAAATTATTCAATTATTACAAAAAGTCTTTATTGACAAAAATTCACAATTACGACAGTGTATACTATGACATAAAAGGGAAAATTATTCAATTATTACAAAAAGTCATTACTGACAAAAATTCACAATTACGACAGTATATACTATGACATAAAAGGGGAAGTTATTCAATTATTACAAAAAGTCATTAATGACAAAAATTCACAATTACGACAGTGTATACAATGACATAAAAGTGGAAATGATTCAATTACAAAAAGTCATTATTGACAAAAATTTACAATTACGACAGTGTATTCTATGATATAAAAGTATAGATTATTCAATTATTACAAGACTTCATTACTGACAAAAATTCACCCTTACGACAGTGTATACTATGACATAAAAGTGGAAATAATTAAATTACAAAAAGTCATTATTGACAAAAATTCACAATTACGACAGTGTATACTATGATATAAAAGTGGAAATTATTCAATTATGACAAAAAATCATTATTTACAAAAATTCACAATTACGACAGTGTATACTATGACATCATAGTGGAAATTATTCAATTTTTACAAAAAGTCTTTATTGACAAAAATTCACAATTACGACAGTGTATACAATGACACAAAAGTGGAAATTATTCAATTATTACAAAAAGTCATTATTGACAAAAATTCACAATTACGACAGTGTATACTATGACATAAAAGGTGAAGTTATTCAATTATTACAAAAACTCATTAATGACAAAAATTCACAATTACGACAGTGTATACAATGACATAAAAGTGGAAATTATTCAATTATTACAAAAAGTCATTAATGACAAAAATTCACAATTACGACAGTGTATACTATGACATAAAAGTGGAAATGATTCAATTATTACAAAAAGTCATTATTGACAAAAATTTACAATTACGACAGTGTATTCTATGATATAAAAGTATAAATTATTCAATTATTACAAGACGTCATTACTGACAAAAATTCACCATTACGACAGTGTATACTATGACATAAAAGTGGAAATAATTCAATTATTACAAAAAGTCATTATTGACAAAAATTTACAATTACGAAAGTGTATTCTATGACATAAAAGTGGAAATTATTCAATTATTACAAAAAGTCATTATTGACAAAAATTCTACATTACGACAGTGTCTACTATGACATAAAAGTGGAAATAATTCAATTATTACAAAAAGTCATTATTGACAAAAATTCACAATTACGGCAGTGTATACTATGATATAAAAGTGGAAATTATTCAATTATGACAAAAATTCATTATTTACAAAAATTCACAATTACGACAGTGTATACTATGACATAAAAGTGGAAATTATTCAATTTTTACAAAAAGTCTTTATTGACAAAAATTCACAATTACGACAGTGTATACTATGACATAAAAGTGGAAATTATTCAATTATTACAAAAAGTCTTTATTGACAAAAATTCACAATTACGACAGTGTATACTATGACATAAAAGGGAAAATTATTCAATTATTACAAAAAGTCATTACTGACAAAAATTCACAATTACGACAGTGTATACTATGACACAAAATTCATAGGAGATGGTGGTCCAGTGGGTTAAACCACTTAACTGATATGCAGAAGGTTGCTGATTCGATCCCAGCGGTCATCACCAGTGTGTCCTTGAGCAAGGCACTTTACTCCATGTTGCTCCAGGGGGATTGTCCCTGTAATAAGGGCACTGTAAGTCGCTTTGGATAAAAGCGTCTGCCAAATGCATAAATGTAAATAAAAGTGGAAATTATTCAATTTTTACAAAAAGTCTTTATTGACAAAAATTCACAATTACGACTATGACATAAAAGGGGAAATTATTCAATTATTACAAAAAGTCATTACTGACAAAAATTCACAATTACGACAGTGTATACTATGACATAAAAGTGGAAATTATTCAATTACTACAAAAAGTCATTATTTACAAAAATTCACAATTACGACAGTGTATACTATGACATAATAGTGGAAATTATTCAATTTTTACAAAAAGTCTTTATTGACAAAAATTCACAATTACGACAGTGTATACTATGACATAAAAGTGGAAATTATTCAATTATTACAAAAAGTCTTTATTGACAAAAATTCACAATTACGACAGTGTATACTATGACATAAAAGGGAAAATTATTCAATTATTACAAAAAGTCATTACTGACAAAAATTCACAATTACGACAGTATATACTATGACATAAAAGGGGAAGTTATTCAATTATTACAAAAAGTCATTAATGACAAAAATTCACAATTACGACAGTGTATACAATGACATAAAAGTGGAAATGATTCAATTACAAAAAGTCATTATTGACAAAAATTTACAATTACGACAGTGTATTCTATGATATAAAAGTATAGATTATTCAATTATTACAAGACTTCATTACTGACAAAAATTCACCCTTACGACAGTGTATACTATGACATAAAAGTGGAAATAATTAAATTACAAAAAGTCATTATTGACAAAAATTCACAATTACGACAGTGTATACTATGATATAAAAGTGGAAATTATTCAATTATGACAAAAAATCATTATTTACAAAAATTCACAATTACGACAGTGTATACTATGACATCATAGTGGAAATTATTAAATTTTTACAAAAAGTCTTTATTGACAAAAATTCACAATTACGACAGTGTATACAATGACACAAAAGTGGAAATTATTCAATTATTACAAAAAGTCATTATTGACAAAAATTCACAATTACGACAGTGTATACAATGACATAAAAGTGGAAATTATTCAATTATTACAAAAAGTCATTAATGACAAAAATTCACAATTACGACAGTGTATACTATGACATAAAAGTGGAAATGATTCAATTATTACAAAAAGTCATTATTGACAAAAATTTACAATTACGACAGTGTATTCTATGATATAAAAGTATAAATTATTCAATTATTACAAGACGTCATTACTGACAAAAATTCACCATTACGACAGTGTATACTATGACATAAAAGTGGAAATAATTCAATTATTACAAAAAGTCATTATTGACAAAAATTTACAATTACAAAAGTGTATTCTATGACATAAAAGTGGAAATTATTCAATTATTACAAAAAGTCATTATTGACAAAAATTCTACATTACGACAGTGTCTACTATGACATAAAAGTGGAAATAATTCAATTATTACAAAAAGTCATTATTGACAAAAATTCACAATTACGACAGTGTATACTATGATATAAAAGTGGAAATTATTCAATTATGACAAAAATTCATTATTTACAAAAATTCCCAATTACGACAGTGTATACTATGACATAAAAGTGGAAATTATTCAATTTTTACAAAAAGTCTTTATTGACAAAAATTCACAATTACGACAGTGTATACTATGACATAAAAGTGGAAATTATTCAATTATTACAAAAAGTCTTTATTGACAAAAATTCACAATTACGACAGTGTATACTATGACATAAAAGGGAAAATTATTCAATTATTACAAAAAGTCATTACTGACAAAAATTCACAATTACGACAGTGTATTCTATGACATAAAGTGGAAATTATTCAATTATTACAAAAATCATTATTGACAAAAATTCTAAATTACGACAGTGTATACTATGACATAAAAGGGGAAATTATTCAATTATTACAAAAAGTCATTAATGACAAAAATTCACAATTACGACAATGTATACTATGACATAAAATTCATAGGAGATGGTGGTCCAGTGAGATTCAAGAGATTCAAGAGTTTTATTTGTCACATACACAGTTATATACACAATATACAACTGGCAGTGAAATGTAAACAGGTCCGCTCCATGGACAGTGCAAATAACAGTTACAAGAAATTAAATAGAAATAGAATAAAATTAGAATAAAAAGTATTAACATAAGTAGAATTATAAATAAATCAAGTAAAAGATAAAAATAGGAAATAAGATAAAAATAAAAATATAAAAAATATGTGGATATGATAAGTGAGATAAACTGTAGACTTAAAAATAAGTGGTTAACATAAAATATATATTATGTATATATAAAGAAGTATAATGTGCAAGGTTTATTACAGGTTGTTACGCAGTAACAATAGGGACGTAAAGTGCAGTGCAATTGCAGTATGTGGATGTTAATGTTGAAAGACCGTATGTTTATGCGTGTGCGGGGGTGAAGTGAGTCACGTGACTGAGTTCAGGAGTCTGATGGCCTGGGGGAAGAAACTCCTCCTGAGTCTTTCAGTCTTTGCCATCAGGCTACGGAAGCGCTTACCAGATGGCAGCAGGGTGAAGTGAGAGTTTGCAGGGTGATTAATGTCTCTGATGATTTTAGTAGCTCTACCTCTGCAGCGTTTGGTGAAGATGTCCTGCAGAGACGGGAGAGCTGAGCCTGAGATGCGCTCGGATAAGCGCACCACTCTTTGCAGGGCTTTGCAGTCGTGACTGGTGCTGTTCCCGTACCACGCTGTGATGCACTGAGTCAGGACACTTTCTATCGCCCCTCGATAGAAAGTTTTCAGGATGGCTGGTGAAACCCTGAATTTCCTCAGCTGGCGCAGGTGGTACAGTCTTTGCCTGGCTTTTTTCACCTGTGTCTGGATGTGTGTAGTCCAGGTCAGATCCTCGGAGATGTTCACACCCAGGTATTTGAAGCTGCTCACTCTCTCTACCGGTGTCCCGCTGATCATGAGAGGGGAGTATGACCGATGCTGTCTCTTCCTGAAGTCCACAATCAGTTCTTTGGTCTTGTTAACATTCAGAGAGAGACAGTTGTCCTGGCACCATGATGTCAGTTGCTCCACTTCGTCCAAGTATGCCGTCTCATTGTTGTTGGAGATGAGACCCAGGACAACAGTATCATCAGCAAACTTGATGATCGAGGTGGAGCTGTGTGTGGACAAACAGTCATGGGTGTAGAGAGAGTAGAGCAGGGGACTCAGCACACAGCCCTGTGGAGCTCCAACACTCAGGGTGATGGAGGTGGAGGTGAACTGGCCTACTCTCACCGCCTGGGGTCTGCCAGTGAGGAAATCTTCAATCCAGAGGCAGAGAGAAGAATTCAGGCCTAGATCCAGGAGTTTGTGTGTTAGCTTAATGGGAACTATGGTGTTAAAGGCTGAGCTATAGTCAATAAATAGCAGCCTGACATAGTTCTCACTTTTGCTGTCGATGTGAGTGAGGCAGGAGTGAAGGACGTGAGAAATGGCATCTTCAGTCGATCTATTGGGACGATAGGCAAACTGAAGAGGGTCCAAAGTGTCAGGAATGGAGGAGCAAATGTTGTTTTTAATGAGTCTCTCAAAGACCTTCATGACTAAAGATGTGAGAGCCACTGGACGATAGTCATTTAGGCAAGAGGGTTTACTGATCTTAGGTACAGGGATGATGGAGGATCGTTTGAAGGAGGTGGGGACAACAGATGTAGCAAGGGACTCGTTGAATATGGATGTAAAGAGCCCTGCGAGCTGATCAGCACAGGACCGCAGAACACGACCTGAAATACCATCCGGCCCAGCAGCTTTCCTGACATCCACACGTTTGAGTGCCCTCCGAACCTCGTCCTCCGAGACAGAGATCACGTGACCGTTGCTGCTCTGAGGGACTCTCTCTGACGCGTCACTCGCCGGAGTCGCGCTGCCGCGATTACCATCAAAGCGAGCGTAGAAAGAGTTTAACTCGTTCACCAGTAACGGATCAGCTCTCACCTCTGCAGAGGATTTAGTTCCAAAAGCACAGATGGTTCTCAGTCCCTGCCACATCCGCCGAGAGTCGTTGAGTTGGAAATGAGATTCCACTCGGTCTTTATAGCGGAGTTTTGCGGCTTTAACGGCGCGCCGGAGGGCGTAACATGAAGCTTTGTACTCCCTCATATCCCCCGTTAGGAGACCGGCATTGTAAGCGGTGGTGCGCGAGTTTACTGCAGTGCGAATTGAACTGTCCTGTCCACCCACGGTTTCTGATTAGGGAAGGACGTTATAGTTATTGTTTGTGTGGCTTGCTCTGTCAGTGTGTTAATAAAGCAGAGCGCCACTTCTGTGAACTCGCTGACGTCCTCAGAACTCGCGCGGAACATGTCCCAGTCGACGTCATCAAGAGCTGCCTGTAGCGTGATCTCTGAATGGGATGACCAGCGTTTGACTTCCCTCCTCACCGGGGGCTCTTGAACGAGCCTTTGTTTATATTCCGGTGTGAGGAAAATGGCGGCATGGTCCGATTTGCCAAAAGCTGGCTGTGAACGAGCTTTGTAGGCGTTCTTAAACGGAGAGTAGCAATGATCCAGTGTGTTTGCTCCTCGTGTGGGACAGGAGACATGCTGGTGAAAGTTTGGCAATACTTTCTTTAGGTTTGCTTTGTTAAAATCACCCGCGACGATGAAAGCAGCGTCGGGGTGTTTGTTTATGAAGCCGCTGGTCACATCATGGAGGGCAGATAAAGCCAGCCCCGTGTCTGCTTGTGGTGGAATATAAACGGCAGTGGTGATGACCGAGGAAAACTCCCTCGGCAGGTAGAAAGGCCGGCACATGAGAGTTAAATGTTCCAAGTGAGGCGAGCAGGATCGCGAAAGAATGGAGATGTTCCTAGGATCGCACCATTTCTTGTTTATCATGAAACACACTCCACCGCCTTTAGATTTCCCGGCCTCGGCTGTTCTGTCCATCCGAAAAACAGAGAAGTTCTCGGACGGCGTCACGGCTGTATCCGGGACCGCTGGCGTGAGCCATGTTTCGGACAGACAATAGATGTTGCAGTCTCTCATGTCCCGTTGAAAACTTATCCTGGCTCTAAGATCGTCCATCTTATTCTCCAAGGATTGGACATTTGCGAGCAAAATGCTCGGGAGAGGAGGACTGAATGCTCTTTTTCTCAGTCTGTTGCGGATCCCAGCGCGTTTCCCGCGGTGTTTTTTGAATCTTCGCCGTCGACTCGAGTGGCCATTGTTCAACTCGGCGTCCCGGCGAATCTCAGATGGAAGATTGGAGAAAGTGTCCTGAAACAGGTCAGTGTAGCGGTAACCAATTTCCAGAAGTGTTTTGCTGTCGTAACAGATCAAAGCAGATGATCCGTTGGAAAAAATAGAGAGTAAAAGAGAGTAGAATAATAAATAAAAGCAAAGTCTTAGCGGAGCGACCTGAACGGCGACCGAGCACGGCGGCGCCATCTTTGTGAGTCAAACCACTTATCAGTGGGTTAAACCACTTAACTGATATGCAGAAGGTTGCTGATTCGATCCCAGCGGTCATCACCAGTGTGTCCTTGAGCAAGGCACTTTACTCCATGTTGCTCCAGGGGGATTGTCCCTGTAATAAGGGCACTGTAAGTCGCTTTGGATAAAAGCGTCTGCCAAATGCATAAATGTAAATAAAAGTGGAAATTATTCAATTTTTACAAAAAGTCTTTATTGACAAAAATTCACAATTACGACTATGACATAAAAGGGGAAATTATTCAATTATTACAAAAAGTCATTACTGACAAAAATTCACAATTACGACAGTGTATACTATGACATAAAAGTGGAAATTATTCAATTACTACAAAAAGTCATTATTGACAAAAATGTACAATTACGAAAGTGTATTCTATGACATAAAAGTGGAAATTATTCAATTATTACAAAAAGTCATTATTGACAAAAATTCTAAATTACGACAGTGTATACTATGACATAAAAGGGGAAATTATTCAATTATTACAAAAAGTCATTAATGACAAAAATTCACAATTACGACAGTGTATACTATGACATAAAAGGAAAAATTATTCAATTATTCCAAAAGGCATTACTGACAAAAATTCACAATTACGACAGTGTATACTATGACATAAAAGTGGAAATTATTCAATTATTACAAAAAGTCATTATTTTTTCAAAAATTTACAATTACGACAGTGTATTCTATGACATAAAAGTGGAAATTATTCAATTATTACAAAAATCATTATTGACAAAAATTCTAAATTACGACAGTGTATACTATGACATAAAAGGGGAAATTATTCAATTATTACAAAAAGTCATTAATGACAAAAATTCACAATTACGACAATGTATACTATGACATAAAAGTCATAGGAGATGGTGGTCCAGTGGGTTAAACCACTTAACTGATATGCAGAAGGTTGCTGGTTCGATCCCAGCGGTCATCACCAGTGTGTCCTTGAGCAAGGCACTTTACTCCATGTTGCTCCAGGGGGATTGTCCCTGTAATAAGGGCACTGTAAGTCGCTTTGGATAAAAGCGTCAGCCAAATGCATAAATGTAAATAAAAGTGGAAATTATTCAATTTTTACAAAAAGTCTTTATTGACAAAAATTCACAATTACGACTATGACATAAAAGGGGACATTATTCAATTATTACAAAAAGTCATTACTGACAAAAATTCACAATTACGACAGTGTATACTATGACATAAAAGTGGAAATTATTCAATTACTACAAAAAGTCATTATTGACAAAAATTTACAATTACGAAAGTGTATTCTATGACATAAAAGTGGAAATTATTCAATTATTACAAAAAGTCATTATTGACAAAAATTCTAAATTACGACAGTGTCTACTATGACATAAAAGTGGAAATAATTCAATTATTACAAAAAGTCATTATTGACAAAAATTCACAATTACGACAGTGTATACTATGATATAAAAGTGGAAATTATTCAATTATGACAAAAAATCATTATTTACAAAAATTCACAATTACGACAGTGTATACTATGACATAATAGTGGAAATTATTCAATTTTTACAAAAAGTCTTTATTGACAAAAATTCACAATTACGACAGTGTATACTATGACATAAAAGTGGAAATTATTCAATTATTACAAAAAGTCTTTATTGACAAAAATTCACAATTACGACAGTGTATACTATGACATAAAAGGGAAAATTATTCAATTATTACAAAAAGTCATTACTGACAAAAATTCACAATTACGACAGTATATACTATGACATAAAAGGGGAAGTTATTCAATTATTACAAAAAGTCATTAATGACAAAAATTCACAATTACGACAGTGTATACAATGACATAAAAGTGGAAATGATTCAATTACAAAAAGTCATTATTGACAAAAATTTACAATTACGACAGTGTATTCTATGATATAAAAGTATAGATTATTCAATTATTACAAGACTTCATTACTGACAAAAATTCACCCTTACGACAGTGTATACTATGACATAAAAGTGGAAATAATTAAATTACAAAAAGTCATTATTGACAAAAATTCACAATTACGACAGTGTATACTATGATATAAAAGTGGAAATTATTCAATTATGACAAAAAATCATTATTTACAAAAATTCACAATTACGACAGTGTATACTATGACATCATAGTGGAAATTATTCAATTTTTACAAAAAGTCTTTATTGACAAAAATTCACAATTACGACAGTGTATACAATGACACAAAAGTGGAAATTATTCAATTATTACAAAAAGTCATTATTGACAAAAATTCACAATTACGACAGTGTATACTATGACATAAAAGGTGAAGTTATTCAATTATTACAAAAACTCATTAATGACAAAAATTCACAATTACGACAGTGTATACAATGACATAAAAGTGGAAATTATTCAATTATTACAAAAAGTCATTAATGACAAAAATTCACAATTACGACAGTGTATACTATGACATAAAAGTGGAAATGATTCAATTATTACAAAAAGTCATTATTGACAAAAATTTACAATTACGACAGTGTATTCTATGATATAAAAGTATAAATTATTCAATTATTACAAGACGTCATTACTGACAAAAATTCACCATTACGACAGTGTATACTATGACATAAAAGTGGAAATAATTCAATTATTACAAAAAGTCATTATTGACAAAAATTTACAATTACGAAAGTGTATTCTATGACATAAAAGTGGAAATTATTCAATTATTACAAAAAGTCATTATTGACAAAAATTCTACATTACGATAGTGTCTACTATGACATAAAAGTGGAAATAATTCAATTATTACAAAAAGTCATTATTGACAAAAATTCACAATTACGGCAGTGTATACTATGATATAAAAGTGGAAATTATTCAATTATGACAAAAATTCATTATTTACAAAAATTCACAATTACGACAGTGTATACTATGACATAAAAGTGGAAATTATTCAATTTTTACAAAAAGTCTTTATTGACAAAAATTCACAATTACGACAGTGTATACTATGACATAAAAGTGGAAATTATTCAATTATTACAAAAAGTCTTTATTGACAAAAATTCACAATTACGACAGTGTATACTATGACATAAAAGGGAAAATTATTCAATTATTACAAAAAGTCATTACTGACAAAAATTCACAATTACGACAGTGTATACTATGACACAAAATTCATAGGAGATGGTGGTCCAGTGGGTTAAACCACTTAACTGATATGCAGAAGGTTGCTGATTCGATCCCAGCGGTCATCACCAGTGTGTCCTTGAGCAAGGCACTTTACTCCATGTTGCTCCAGGGGGATTGTCCCTGTAATAAGGGCACTGTAAGTCGCTTTGGATAAAAGCGTCTGCCAAATGCATAAATGTAAATAAAAGTGGAAATTATTCAATTTTTACAAAAAGTCTTTATTGACAAAAATTCACAATTACGACTATGACATAAAAGGGGAAATTATTCAATTATTACAAAAAGTCATTACTGACAAAAATTCACAATTACGACAGTGTATACTATGACATAAAAGTGGAAATTATTCAATTACTACAAAAAGTCATTATTTACAAAAATTCACAATTACGACAGTGTATACTATGACATAATAGTGGAAATTATTCAATTTTTACAAAAAGTCTTTATTGACAAAAATTCACAATTACGACAGTGTATACTATGACATAAAAGTGGAAATTATTCAATTATTACAAAAAGTCTTTATTGACAAAAATTCACAATTACGACAGTGTATACTATGACATAAAAGGGAAAATTATTCAATTATTACAAAAAGTCATTACTGACAAAAATTCACAATTACGACAGTATATACTATGACATAAAAGGGGAAGTTATTCAATTATTACAAAAAGTCATTAATGACAAAAATTCACAATTACGACAGTGTATACAATGACATAAAAGTGGAAATGATTCAATTACAAAAAGTCATTATTGACAAAAATTTACAATTACGACAGTGTATTCTATGATATAAAAGTATAGATTATTCAATTATTACAAGACTTCATTACTGACAAAAATTCACCCTTACGACAGTGTATACTATGACATAAAAGTGGAAATAATTAAATTACAAAAAGTCATTATTGACAAAAATTCACAATTACGACAGTGTATACTATGATATAAAAGTGGAAATTATTCAATTATGACAAAAAATCATTATTTACAAAAATTCACAATTACGACAGTGTATACTATGACATCATAGTGGAAATTATTAAATTTTTACAAAAAGTCTTTATTGACAAAAATTCACAATTACGACAGTGTATACAATGACACAAAAGTGGAAATTATTCAATTATTACAAAAAGTCATTATTGACAAAAATTCACAATTACGACAGTGTATACAATGACATAAAAGTGGAAATTATTCAATTATTACAAAAAGTCATTAATGACAAAAATTCACAATTACGACAGTGTATACTATGACATAAAAGTGGAAATGATTCAATTATTACAAAAAGTCATTATTGACAAAAATTTACAATTACGACAGTGTATTCTATGATATAAAAGTATAAATTATTCAATTATTACAAGACGTCATTACTGACAAAAATTCACCATTACGACAGTGTATACTATGACATAAAAGTGGAAATAATTCAATTATTACAAAAAGTCATTATTGACAAAAATTTACAATTACAAAAGTGTATTCTATGACATAAAAGTGGAAATTATTCAATTATTACAAAAAGTCATTATTGACAAAAATTCTACATTACGACAGTGTCTACTATGACATAAAAGTGGAAATAATTCAATTATTACAAAAAGTCATTATTGACAAAAATTCACAATTACGACAGTGTATACTATGATATAAAAGTGGAAATTATTCAATTATGACAAAAATTCATTATTTACAAAAATTCCCAATTACGACAGTGTATACTATGACATAAAAGTGGAAATTATTCAATTTTTACAAAAAGTCTTTATTGACAAAAATTCACAATTACGACAGTGTATACTATGACATAAAAGTGGAAATTATTCAATTATTACAAAAAGTCTTTATTGACAAAAATTCACAATTACGACAGTGTATACTATGACATAAAAGGGAAAATTATTCAATTATTACAAAAAGTCATTACTGACAAAAATTCACAATTACGACAGTGTATTCTATGACATAAAGTGGAAATTATTCAATTATTACAAAAATCATTATTGACAAAAATTCTAAATTACGACAGTGTATACTATGACATAAAAGGGGAAATTATTCAATTATTACAAAAAGTCATTAATGACAAAAATTCACAATTACGACAATGTATACTATGACATAAAATTCATAGGAGATGGTGGTCCAGTGAGATTCAAGAGATTCAAGAGTTTTATTTGTCACATACACAGTTATATACACAATATACAACTGGCAGTGAAATGTAAACAGGTCCGCTCCATGGACAGTGCAAATAACAGTTACAAGAAATTAAATAGAAATAGAATAAAATTAGAATAAAAAGTATTAACATAAGTAGAATTATAAATAAATCAAGTAAAAGATAAAAATAGGAAATAAGATAAAAATAAAAATATAAAAAATATGTGGATATGATAAGTGAGATAAACTGTAGACTTAAAAATAAGTGGTTAACATAAAATATATATTATGTATATATAAAGAAGTATAATGTGCAAGGTTTATTACAGGTTGTTACGCAGTAACAATAGGGACGTAAAGTGCAGTGCAATTGCAGTATGTGGATGTTAATGTTGAAAGACCGTATGTTTATGCGTGTGCGGGGGTGAAGTGAGTCACGTGACTGAGTTCAGGAGTCTGATGGCCTGGGGGAAGAAACTCCTCCTGAGTCTTTCAGTCTTTGCCATCAGGCTACGGAAGCGCTTACCAGATGGCAGCAGGGTGAAGTGAGAGTTTGCAGGGTGATTAATGTCTCTGATGATTTTAGTAGCTCTACCTCTGCAGCGTTTGGTGAAGATGTCCTGCAGAGACGGGAGAGCTGAGCCTGAGATGCGCTCGGATAAGCGCACCACTCTTTGCAGGGCTTTGCAGTCGTGACTGGTGCTGTTCCCGTACCACGCTGTGATGCACTGAGTCAGGACACTTTCTATCGCCCCTCGATAGAAAGTTTTCAGGATGGCTGGTGAAACCCTGAATTTCCTCAGCTGGCGCAGGTGGTACAGTCTTTGCCTGGCTTTTTTCACCTGTGTCTGGATGTGTGTAGTCCAGGTCAGATCCTCGGAGATGTTCACACCCAGGTATTTGAAGCTGCTCACTCTCTCTACCGGTGTCCCGCTGATCATGAGAGGGGAGTATGACCGATGCTGTCTCTTCCTGAAGTCCACAATCAGTTCTTTGGTCTTGTTAACATTCAGAGAGAGACAGTTGTCCTGGCACCATGATGTCAGTTGCTCCACTTCGTCCAAGTATGCCGTCTCATTGTTGTTGGAGATGAGACCCAGGACAACAGTATCATCAGCAAACTTGATGATCGAGGTGGAGCTGTGTGTGGACAAACAGTCATGGGTGTAGAGAGAGTAGAGCAGGGGACTCAGCACACAGCCCTGTGGAGCTCCAACACTCAGGGTGATGGAGGTGGAGGTGAACTGGCCTACTCTCACCGCCTGGGGTCTGCCAGTGAGGAAATCTTCAATCCAGAGGCAGAGAGAAGAATTCAGGCCTAGATCCAGGAGTTTGTGTGTTAGCTTAATGGGAACTATGGTGTTAAAGGCTGAGCTATAGTCAATAAATAGCAGCCTGACATAGTTCTCACTTTTGCTGTCGATGTGAGTGAGGCAGGAGTGAAGGACGTGAGAAATGGCATCTTCAGTCGATCTATTGGGACGATAGGCAAACTGAAGAGGGTCCAAAGTGTCAGGAATGGAGGAGCAAATGTTGTTTTTAATGAGTCTCTCAAAGACCTTCATGACTAAAGATGTGAGAGCCACTGGACGATAGTCATTTAGGCAAGAGGGTTTACTGATCTTAGGTACAGGGATGATGGAGGATCGTTTGAAGGAGGTGGGGACAACAGATGTAGCAAGGGACTCGTTGAATATGGATGTAAAGAGCCCTGCGAGCTGATCAGCACAGGACCGCAGAACACGACCTGAAATACCATCCGGCCCAGCAGCTTTCCTGACATCCACACGTTTGAGTGCCCTCCGAACCTCGTCCTCCGAGACAGAGATCACGTGACCGTTGCTGCTCTGAGGGACTCTCTCTGACGCGTCACTCGCCGGAGTCGCGCTGCCGCGATTACCATCAAAGCGAGCGTAGAAAGAGTTTAACTCGTTCACCAGTAACGGATCAGCTCTCACCTCTGCAGAGGATTTAGTTCCAAAAGCACAGATGGTTCTCAGTCCCTGCCACATCCGCCGAGAGTCGTTGAGTTGGAAATGAGATTCCACTCGGTCTTTATAGCGGAGTTTTGCGGCTTTAACGGCGCGCCGGAGGGCGTAACATGAAGCTTTGTACTCCCTCATATCCCCCGTTAGGAGACCGGCATTGTAAGCGGTGGTGCGCGAGTTTACTGCAGTGCGAATTGAACTGTCCTGTCCACCCACGGTTTCTGATTAGGGAAGGACGTTATAGTTATTGTTTGTGTGGCTTGCTCTGTCAGTGTGTTAATAAAGCAGAGCGCCACTTCTGTGAACTCGCTGACGTCCTCAGAACTCGCGCGGAACATGTCCCAGTCGACGTCATCAAGAGCTGCCTGTAGCGTGATCTCTGAATGGGATGACCAGCGTTTGACTTCCCTCCTCACCGGGGGCTCTTGAACGAGCCTTTGTTTATATTCCGGTGTGAGGAAAATGGCGGCATGGTCCGATTTGCCAAAAGCTGGCTGTGAACGAGCTTTGTAGGCGTTCTTAAACGGAGAGTAGCAATGATCCAGTGTGTTTGCTCCTCGTGTGGGACAGGAGACATGCTGGTGAAAGTTTGGCAATACTTTCTTTAGGTTTGCTTTGTTAAAATCACCCGCGACGATGAAAGCAGCGTCGGGGTGTTTGTTTATGAAGCCGCTGGTCACATCATGGAGGGCAGATAAAGCCAGCCCCGTGTCTGCTTGTGGTGGAATATAAACGGCAGTGGTGATGACCGAGGAAAACTCCCTCGGCAGGTAGAAAGGCCGGCACATGAGAGTTAAATGTTCCAAGTGAGGCGAGCAGGATCGCGAAAGAATGGAGATGTTCCTAGGATCGCACCATTTCTTGTTTATCATGAAACACACTCCACCGCCTTTAGATTTCCCGGCCTCGGCTGTTCTGTCCATCCGAAAAACAGAGAAGTTCTCGGACGGCGTCACGGCTGTATCCGGGACCGCTGGCGTGAGCCATGTTTCGGACAGACAATAGATGTTGCAGTCTCTCATGTCCCGTTGAAAACTTATCCTGGCTCTAAGATCGTCCATCTTATTCTCCAAGGATTGGACATTTGCGAGCAAAATGCTCGGGAGAGGAGGACTGAATGCTCTTTTTCTCAGTCTGTTGCGGATCCCAGCGCGTTTCCCGCGGTGTTTTTTGAATCTTCGCCGTCGACTCGAGTGGCCATTGTTCAACTCGGCGTCCCGGCGAATCTCAGATGGAAGATTGGAGAAAGTGTCCTGAAACAGGTCAGTGTAGCGGTAACCAATTTCCAGAAGTGTTTTGCTGTCGTAACAGATCAAAGCAGATGATCCGTTGGAAAAAATAGAGAGTAAAAGAGAGTAGAATAATAAATAAAAGCAAAGTCTTAGCGGAGCGACCTGAACGGCGACCGAGCACGGCGGCGCCATCTTTGTGAGTCAAACCACTTATCAGTGGGTTAAACCACTTAACTGATATGCAGAAGGTTGCTGATTCGATCCCAGCGGTCATCACCAGTGTGTCCTTGAGCAAGGCACTTTACTCCATGTTGCTCCAGGGGGATTGTCCCTGTAATAAGGGCACTGTAAGTCGCTTTGGATAAAAGCGTCTGCCAAATGCATAAATGTAAATAAAAGTGGAAATTATTCAATTTTTACAAAAAGTCTTTATTGACAAAAATTCACAATTACGACTATGACATAAAAGGGGAAATTATTCAATTATTACAAAAAGTCATTACTGACAAAAATTCACAATTACGACAGTGTATACTATGACATAAAAGTGGAAATTATTCAATTACTACAAAAAGTCATTATTGACAAAAATGTACAATTACGAAAGTGTATTCTATGACATAAAAGTGGAAATTATTCAATTATTACAAAAAGTCATTATTGACAAAAATTCTAAATTACGACAGTGTCTACTATGACATAAAAGTGGAAATTATTCAATTATTACAAAAAGTCATTATTGACAAAAAATCACAATTACGACAGTGTATTCTATGATATAAAAGTATAAATTATTCAATTATTACAAGACGTCATTACTGACAAAAATTCACCATTACGACAGTGTATACTATGACATAAAAGTGGAAATAATTCAATTATTACAAAAAGTCATTATTGACAAAAATTCACAATTACGACAGTGTATACTATGATATAAAAGTGGAAATTATTCAATTATGACAAAAAATCATTATTTACAAAAATTCACAATTACGACAGTGTATACTATGACATAATAGTGGAAATTATTCAATTTTTACAAAAAGTCTTTATTGACAAAAATTCACAATTACGACAGTGTATACTATGACATAAAAGTGGAAATTATTCAATTATTACAAAAAGTCTTTATTGACAAAAATTCACAATTACGACAGTGTATACTATGACATAAAAGGGAAAATTATTCAATTATTACAAAAAGTCATTAATGACAAAAATTCACAATTACGACAGTGTATACAATGACATAAAAGTGGAAATTATTCAATTATTACAAAAAGTCATTAATGACAAAAATTCACAATTACGACAGTGTATACAATGACATAAAAGTGGAAATGATTCAATTACAAAAAGTCATTATTGACAAAAATTTACAATTACGACAGTGTATTCTATGATATAAAAGTATAGATTATTCAATTATTACAAGACTTCATTACTGACAAAAATTCATCCTTACGACAGTGTATACTATGACATAAAAGTGGAAATAATTAAATTACAAAAAGTCATTATTGACAAAAATTCACAATTACGACAGTGTATACTATGATATAAAAGTGGAAATTATTCAATTATGACAAAAAATCATTATTTACAAAAATTCACAATTACGACAGTGTATACTATGACATCATAGTGGAAATTATTCAATTTTTACAAAAAGTCTTTATTGACAAAAATTCACAATTACGACAGTGTATACAATGACACAAAAGTGGAAATTATTCAATTATTACAAAAAGTCATTATTGACAAAAATTCACTATTACGACAGTGTATACTATGACATAAAAGGTGAAGTTATTCAATTATTACAAAAAGTCATTATTGACAAAAATTCACAATTACGACAGTGTATACTATGATATAAAAGTGGAAATTATTCAATTATGACAAAAAATCATTATTTACAAAAATTCACAATTACGACAGTGTATACTATGACATAATAGTGGAAATTATTCAATTTTTACAAAAAGTCTTTATTGACAAAAATTCACAATTACGACAGTGTATACAATGACACAAAAGTGGAAATTATTCAATTATTACAAAAAGTCATTATTGACAAAAATTCACTATTACGACAGTGTATACTATGACATAAAAGGTGAAGTTATTCAATTATTACAAAAAGTCATTATTGACAAAAATTCACAATTACGACAGTGTATACTATGACATAAAAGGGAAAATTATTCAATTATTACAAAAAGTCATTACTGACAAAAATTCACAATTACGACAGTTTATACTATGACATAAAAGGGGAAGTTATTCAATTATTACAAAAAGTCATTAATGACAAAAATTCACAATTACGACAGTTTATACAATGACATAAAAGTGGAAATTATTCAATTATTACAAAAAGTCATTAATGACAAAAATTCACAATTACGACAGTGTATACAATGACATAAAAGTGGAAATGATTCAATTACAAAAAGTCATTATTGACAAAAATTTACAATTACGACAGTGTATTCTATGATATAAAAGTATAGATTATTCAATTATTACAAGACTTCATTACTGACAAAAATTCACCCTTACGACAGTGTATACTATGACATAAAAGTGGAAATAATTAAATTACAAAAAGTCATTATTGACAAAAATTCACAATTACGACAGTGTATACTATGATATAAAAGTGGAAATTATTCAATTATGACAAAAAATCATTATTTACAAAAATTCACAATTACGACAGTGTATACTATGACATCATAGTGGAAATTATTCAATTTTTACA
Source organism: Gobio gobio (assembly GCF_949357685.1). NCBI lineage: Eukaryota > Metazoa > Chordata > Actinopteri > Cypriniformes > Gobionidae > Gobio > Gobio gobio. Next base: position 49,609,767 of record NC_137111.1, read on the forward strand.
AAAAGTCTTTATTGACAAAAATTCACAATTACGACAGTGTATACAATGACACAAAAGTGGAAATTATTCAATTATTACAAAAAGTCATTATTGACAAAAATTCACAATTACGACAGTGTATACTATGACATAAAAGGTGAAGTTATTCAATTATTACAAAAAGTCATTAATGACAAAAATTCACCATTACGACAGTGTATACTATGACATAATAGTGGAAATTTTTCAATTTTTACAAAAAGTCTTTATTGACAAAAATTCACAATTACGACAGTGTATACTATGACATAAAAGTGGAAATTATTCAATTATTACAAAAAGTCATTATTGACAAAAATTCACAATTACGACAGTGTATTCTGTGACATAAAAGTATATATTATTCAATTATTACAAAAAGTCATTATTGACAAAAATTCACAATTACGACAGTGTATACTATGACATAAAAGTGGAAATTATTCAATTATTACAAAAAATCATTATTGACAAAAATTCAAAATTACGACAGTGTATACTATGACATAAAAGGGGAAGTTATTCAATTATGACAAAAAGTCATTACTGACAAAAATTCACAATTACGACAGTGTATACAATGACATAAAAGTGGAAATTATTCAATTATTACAAAAAGTCATTACTGACAAAAATTCACAATTACGACAGTGTATACTATGATATAAAAGTGGAAATTATTCAATTATGACAAAAAATCATTATTTACAAAAATTCACAATTACGACAGTGTATACTATGACATAAAAGTGGAAATTATTCAATTATTACAAAAAGTCATTATTGACAAAAATTCACAATTACGACAGTGTATTCTGTGACATAAAAGTATATATTATTCAATTATTACAAAAAGTCATTAATGACAAAAATTCACCATTACGACAGTGTATACTATGACATAAAAGTGGAAATTATTCAATTATTACAAAAAATCATTATTGACAAAAATTCAAAATTACGACAGTGTATACTATGACATAAAAGGGGAAGTTATTCAATTATTACAAAAAGTCATTAATGACAAAAATTCACAATTACGACAGTGTATACTATGACATAAAAGTGGAAATTATTCAATTATTACAAAAAGTCATTACTGACAAAAATTCACAATTACGACAGTGTATACTATGACATAAAAGTGGAAATTATTCAATTATTACAAAAAGTCATTATTGACAAAAATTTACAATTACGACAGTGTATTCTATGACATAAAGTGGAAATTATTCAATTATTACAAAAATCATTATTGACAAAAATTCTAAATTACGACAGTGTATACTATGACATAAAAGTGGAAATTATTCAATTATTACAAAAATCATTATTGACAAAAATTCTAAATTACGACAGTGTATACTATTACATAAAAGGGGAAATTATTCAATTATTACAAAAAGTCATTAATGACAAAAATTCACAATTACGACAGTGTATACTATGACATAAAAGGAAAAATTATTCAATTATTCCAAAAGGCATTACTGACAAAAATTCACAATTACGACAGTGTATACTATGACATAAAAGTGGAAATTATTCAATTATTACAAAAAGTCATTATTGACAAAAATTTACAATTACGACAGTGTATTCTATGACATAAAAGTGGAAATTATTCAATTATTACAAAAATCATTATTGACAAAAATTCTAAATTACGACAGTGTATACTATGACATAAAAGGGAAAATTATTCAATTATTCCAGAAGGCATTACTGACAAAAATTCACAATTACGACAGTGTATACTATGACATAAAAGTGGAAATTATTCATTATTACAAAAAGTCATTATTGACAAAAATTTACAATTACGACAGTGTATTCTATGACACAAAATTGGAAATTATTCAATTATGACAAAAAATCATTATTTACAAAAATTCACAATTACGACAGTGTATACTATGACATAATAGTGGAAATTTTTCAATTTTTACAAAAAGTCTTTATTGACAAAAATTCACAATTACGACAGTGTATACTATGACATAAAAGTGGAAATTATTCAATTATTACAAAAAGTCATTATTGACAAAAATTCACAATTACGACAGTGTATTCTGTGACATAAAAGTATATATTATTCAATTATTACAAAAAGTCATTATTGACAAAAATTCACCAGTACGACAGTGTATACTATGACATAAAAGTGGAAATTATTCAATTATTACAAAAAATCATTATTGACAAAAATTCAAAATTACGACAGTGTATACTATGACATAAAAGGGGAAGTTATTCAATTATTACAAAAAGTCATTAATGACAAAAATTCACAATTACGACAGTGTATACAATGACATAAAAGTGGAAATTATTCAATTATTACAAAAAGTCATTACTGACAAAAATTCACAATTACGACAGTGTATACTATGACATAAAAGTGGAAATTATTCAATTATTACAAAAAGTCATTATTGACAAAAAATCTAAATTACGACAGTGTATTCTATGACATAAAAGTGGAAATTATTCAATTATTACAAAAATCATTATTGACAAAAATTCTAAATTACGACAGTGTATACTATGACATAAAAGGGGAAATTATTCAATTATTACAAAAAGTCATTAATGACAAAAATTCACAATTACGACAATGTATACTATGACATAAAAGTCATAGGAGATGGTGGTCCAGTGGGTTAAACCACTTAACTGATATGCAGAAGGTTGCTGGTTCGATCCCAGCGGTCATCACCAGTGTGTCCTTGAGCAAGGCACTTTACTCCATGTTGCTCCAGGGGGATTGTCCCTGTAATAAGGGCACTGTAAGTCGCTTTGGATAAAAGCATCTGCCAAATGCATAAATGTAAATAAAAGTGGAAATTATTCAATTTTTACAAAAAGTCTTTATTGACAAAAATTCACAATTACGACTATGACATAAAAGGGGAAATTATTCAATTATTACAAAAAGTCATTACTGATCAAAAATTCACAATTACGACAGTGTATACTATGACATAAAAGTGGAAATTATTCAATTACTACAAAAAGTCATTATTGACAAAAATTTACAATTACGAAAGTGTATTCTATGACATAAAAGTGGAAATTATTCAATTATTACAAAAAGTCATTATTGAAAAAAAATCTACATTACGACAGTGTCTACTATGACATAAAAGTGGAAATTATTCAATTATTACAAAAAGTCATTATTGATAAAAATTCACAATTACGACAGTGTATTCTATGATATAAAAGTATAAATTATTCAATTATTACAAGACGTCATTACTGACAAAAATTCACCATTACGACAGTGTATACTATGACATAAAAGTGGAAATAATTCAATTATTACAAAAAGTCATTATTGACAAAAATTCACAATTACGACAGTGTATACTATGATATAAAAGTGGAAATTATTCAATTATGACAAAAAATCATTATTTACAAAAATTCACAATTATGACAGTGTATACTATGACATAATAGTGGAAATTATTCAATTTTTACAAAAAGTCTTTATTGACAAAAATTCACAATTACGAAAGTGTATACTATTCAATTACGATTTTTCAATTATTAAAAAATTATTCAAAATTACGACAGTGTATACTATGACATAAAAGGGGAAGTTATTCAATTATTACAAAAAGTCATTAATGACAAAAATTCACAATTACTACAGTGTATACAATGACATAAAAGTGGAAATTATTCAATTATTACAAAAAGTCATTAATGACAAAAATTCACAATTACTAGAGTGTATACTATGACATAAAAGTGGAAATGATTCAATTATTACAAAAAGTCATTATTGACAAAAATTTACAATTACGACAGTGTATTCTATGATATAAAAGTATAAATTATTCAATTATTACAAGACGTCATTACTAACAAAAATTCACCATTACGACAGTGTATACTATGACATAAAAGTGGAAATAATTCAATTATTACAAAAAGTCATTATTGACAAAAATCCACAATTACGACAGTGTATACTATGACATAAAAGTGGAAGTTATTCAATTATTACAAAAAGTCATTATTGACAAAAATTTACAATTACGACAGTGTATTCTATGACATAAAAGTGGAAATTATTCAATTATTACAAAAATCATTATTGACAAAAATTCTAAATTACGACAGTGTATACTATGACATAAAAGGGGAAATTATTCAATTATTACAAAAAGTCATTAATGACAAAAATTCACAATTACGACAATGTATACTATGACATAAAATTCATAGGAGATGGTGGTCCAGTGGGTTAAACCACTTAACTGATATGCAGAAGGTTGCTGATTCGATCCCAGCGGTGATCATCAGTGTGTCCTTGAGCAAGGCACTTTACTCCATGTTGCTCCAGGGGGATTGTCCCTGTAATAAGGGCACTGTAAGTCGCTTTGGATAAAAGCATCTGCCAAATGCATAAATGTAAATAAAAGTGGAAATTATTCAATTTTTACAAAAAGTCTTTATTGACAAAAATTCACAATTACGACTATGACATAAAAGGGGAAATTATTCAATTATTACAAAAAGTCATTACTGACAAAAATTCACAATTACGACAGTGTATACTATGACATAAAAGTGGAAATTATTCAATTACTACAAAAAGTCATTATTGACAAAAATGTACAATTACGAAAGTGTATTCTATGACATAAAAGTGGAAATTATTCAATTATTACAAAAAGTCATTATTGACAAAAATTCTAAATTACGACAGTGTCTACTATGACATAAAAGTGGAAATTATTCAATTATTACAAAAAGTCATTATTGACAAAAAATCACAATTACGACAGTGTATTCTATGATATAAAAGTATAAATTATTCAATTATTACAAGACGTCATTACTGACAAAAATTCACCATTACGACAGTGTATACTATGATATAAAAGTGGAAATTATTCAATTATGACAAAAAATCATTATTTACAAAAATTCACAATTACGACAGTGTATACTATGACATAATAGTGGAAATTATTCAATTTTTACAAAAAGTCTTTATTGACAAAAATTCACAATTACGACAGTGTATACTATGACATAAAAGTGGAAATTATTCAATTATTACAAAAAGTCTTTATTGACAAAAATTCACAATTACGACAGTGTATACTATGACATAAAAGGGAAAATTATTCAATTATTACAAAAAGTCATTACTGACAAAAATTCACAATTACGACAGTGTATACTATGACATAAAAGGGGAAGTTATTCAATTATTACAAAAAGTCATTAATGACAAAAATTCACAATTACGACAGTGTATACAATGACATAAAAGTGGAAATTATTCAATTATTACAAAAAGTCATTAATGACAAAAATTCACAATTACGACAGTGTATACAATGACATAAAAGTGGAAATGATTCAATTACAAAAAGTCATTATTGACAAAAATTTACAATTACGACAGTGTATTCTATGATATAAAAGTATAGATTATTCAATTATTACAAGACTTCATTACTGACAAAAATTCATCCTTACGACAGTGTATACTATGACATAAAAGTGGAAATAATTAAATTACAAAAAGTCATTATTGACAAAAATTCACAATTACGACAGTGTATACTATGATATAAAAGTGGAAATTATTCAATTATGACAAAAAATCATTATTTACAAAAATTCACAATTACGACAGTGTATACTATGACATCATAGTGGAAATTATTCAATTTTTACAAAAAGTCTTTATTGACAAAAATTCACAATTACGACAGTGTATACAATGACACAAAAGTGGAAATTATTCAATTATTACAAAAAGTCATTATTGACAAAAATTCACTATTACGACAGTGTATACTATGACATAAAAGGTGAAGTTATTCAATTATTACAAAAAGTCATTATTGACAAAAATTCACAATTACGACAGTGTATACTATGATATAAAAGTGGAAATTATTCAATTATGACAAAAAAATCATTATTTACAAAAATTTACAATTACGACAGTGTATACTATGACATAATAGTGGAAATTATTCAATTATTACAAAAATCATTATTGACAAAAATTCTAAATTACGACAGTGTATACTATGACATAAAAGTGGAAATTATTCAATTATTACAAAAATCATTATTGACAAAAATTCTAAATTACGACAGTGTATACTATGACATAAAAGGGGAAATTATTCAATTATTACAAAAAGTCATTAATGACAAAAATTCACAATTACGACAGTGTATACTATGACATAAAAGGGAAAATTATTCAATTATTCCAAAAGGCATTACTGACAAAAATTCACAATTACGACAGTGTATACTATGACATAAAAGTGGAAATTATTCAATTATTACAAAAAGTCATTATTGACAAAAATTCACAATTACGACAGTGTATACTATGACATAAAAGTGGAAATTATTCAATTATTACAAAAAATCATTATCGACAAAAATTCACAATTACGACAGTGTATTCTATGACACAAAAGTGGAAATTATTCAATTATGACAAAAAATCATTATTTACAAAAATTCACAATTACGACAGTGTATACTATGACATAATAGTGGAAATTTTTCAATTTTTACAAAAAGTCTTTATTGACAAAAATTCACAATTACGACAGTGTATACTATGACATAAAAGTGGAAATTATTCAATCATTACAAAAAGTCATTATTGACAAAAACTCACAATTACGACAGTGTATACTATGACATAAAAGTGGAAATTATTCAATTATTACAAAAAGTCATTATTGACAAAAATTTACAATTACGACAGTGTATTCTATGACATAAAAGTGGAAATTATTCAATTATTACAAAAATCATTATTGACAAAAATTCTAAATTACGACAGTGTATACTATGACATAAAAGGGGAAATTATTCAATTATTACAAAAAGTCATTAATGACAAAAATTCACAATTACGACAATGTATACTATGATATAAAAGTGGAAATTATTCAATTATGACAAAAAATCATTATTTACAAAAATTCACAATTACGACAGTGTATACTATGACATCATAGTGGAAATTATTCAATTTTTACAAAAAGTCTTTATTGACAAAAATTCACAATTACGACAGTGTATACAATGACACAAAAGTGGAAATTATTCAATTATTACAAAAAGTCATTATTGACAAAAATTCACAATTACGACAGTGTATACTATGACATAAAAGGTGAAGTTATTAAATTATTACAAAAACTCATTAATGACAAAAATTCACAATTACGACAGTGTATACAATGACATAAAAGTGGAAATTATTCAATTATTACAAAAAGGCATTACTGACAAAAATTCACAATTACGACAGTGTATACTATGACATAAAAGTGGAAATTATTCAATTATTACAAAAAGTCATTATTGACAAAAATTTACAATTACGACAGTGTATTCTATGACACAAAAGTGGAAATTATTCAATTATGACAAAAAATCATTATTTACAAAAATTCACAATTACGACAGTGTATACTATGACATAATAGTGGAAATTTTTCAATTTTTACAAAAAGTCTTTATTGACAAAAATTCACAATTACGACAGTGTATACTATGACATAAAAGTGGAAATTATTCAATTATTACAAAAAGTCATTATTGACAAAAATTCACAATTACGACAGTGTATTCTGTGACATAAAAGTATATATTATTCAATTATTACAAAAAGTCATTATTGACAAAAATTCACCATTACGACAGTGTATACTATGACATAAAAGTGGAAATTATTCAATTATTACAAAAAATCATTATTGACAAAAATTCTAAATTACGACAGTGTATTCTATGACATAAAAGTGGAAATTATTCAATTATTACAAAAATCATTATTGACAAAAATTCTAAATTACGACAGTGTATACTATGACATAAAAGTGGAAATTATTCAATTATTACAAAAATCATTATTGACAAAAATTCTAAATTACGACAGTGTATACTATGACATAAAAGGGGAAATTATTCAATTATTACAAAAAGTCATTAATGACAAAAATTCACAATTACGACAGTGTATACTATGACATAAAAGGGAAAATTATTCAATTATTCCAAAAGGCATTACTGACAAAAATTCACAATTACGACAATGTATACTATGACATAAAAGTGGAAATTATTCAATTATTACAAAAAGTCATTATTGACAAAAATTCACAATTACGACAGTGAATACTATGACATAAAAGTGGAAATTATTCAATTATTACAAAAAATCATTATTGACAAAAATTCAAAATTACGACAGTGTATACTATGACATAAAAGGGGAAGTTATTCAATTATTACAAAAAGTCATTAATGACAAAAATTCACAATTACGACAGTGTATACAATGACATAAAAGTGGAAATTATTCAATTATTACAAAAAGTCATTACTGACGAAAATTCACAATTACGACAGTGTATACTATGACATAAAAGTGGAAATTATTCAATTATTACAAAAAGTCATTATTGACAAAAATTCTAAATTACGACAGTGTATTCTATGACATAAAAGTGGAAATTATTCAATTATTACAAAAATCATTATTGACAAAAATTCTAAATTACGACAGTGTATACTATGACATAAAAGGGGAAATTATTCAATTATTACAAAAAGTCATTAATGACAAAAATTCACAATTACGACAGTGTATACTATGACATAAAAGGGAAAATTATTCAATTATTCCAAAAGGCATTACTGACAAAAATTCACAATTACGACAGTGTATACTATGACATAAAAGTGGAAATTATTCAATTATTACAAAAAGTCATTATTGACAAAAATTTACAATTACGACAGTGTATTCTATGACACAAAAGTGGAAATTATTCAATTATGACAAAAAATCATTATTTACAAAAATTCACAATTACGACAGTGTATACTATGACATAATAGTGGAAATTTTTCAATTTTTACAAAAAGTCTTTATTGACAAAAATTCACAATTACGACAGTGTATACTATGACATAAAAGTGGAAATTATTCAATTATTACAAAAAGTCATTATTGACAAAAATTCACAATTACGACAGTGTATTCTGTGACATAAAAGTATATATTATTCAATTATTACAAAAAGTCATTATTGACAAAAATTCACCATTACGACAGTGTATACTATGACATAAAAGTGGAAATTATTCAATTATTACAAAAAATCATTGATGACAAAAATTCACAATTACGACAGTGTATACAATGACATAAAAGTGGAAATTATTCAATTATTACAAAAAGTCATTACTGACAAAAATTCACAATTACGACAGTGTATACTATGACATAAAAGTGGAAATTATTCAATTATTACAAAAAGTCATAATTGACAAAAATTCTAAATTACGACAGTGTATTCTATGACATAAAAGTGGAAATTATTCAATTATTACAAAAAGTCATTAATGACAAAAATTCACAATTACGACAATGTATACTATGTAATAAAAGTCATAGGAGATGGTGGTCCAGTGGGTTAAACCACTTAACTGATATGCAGAAGGTTGCTGGTTCAATCCCAGCGGTCATCACCAGTGTGTCCTTGAGCAAGGCACTTTACTCCATGTTGCTCCAGGGGGATTGTCCCTGTAATAAGGGCACTGTAAGTCGCTTTGGATAAAAGCATCTGCCAAATGCATAAATGTAAATAAAAGTGGAAATTATTCAATTTTTACAAAAAGTCTTTATTGACAAAAATTCACAATTACGACTATGACATAAAAGGGGAAATTATTCAATTATTACAAAAAGTCATTACTGACAAAAATTCACAATTACGACAGTGTATACTATGACATAAAAGTGGAAATTATTCAATTACTACAAAAAGTCATTATTGACAAAAATTTACAATTACGAAAGTGTATTCTATGACATAAAAGTGGAAATTATTCAATTATTACAAAAAGTCATTATTGACAAAAATTCTACATTACGACAGTGTCTACTATGACATAAAAGTGGAAATTATTAAATTATTACAAAAAGTCATTATTGATAAAAATTCACAATTACGACAGTGTATTATATGATATAAAAGTATAAATTGTTCAATTATTACAAGACGTCATTACTGACAAAAATTCACCATTACGACAGTGTATACTATGACATAAAAGTGGAAATAATTCAATTATTACAAAAAGTCATTATTGACAAAAATTCACAATTACGACAGTGTATACTATGATATAAAAGTGGAAATTATTCAATTATGACAAAAATCATTATTTACAAAAATTCACAATTACGACAGTGTATACTATGACATAATAGTGGAAATTATTCAATTTTTACAAAAAGTCTTTATTGACAAAAATTCACAATTACGACAGTGTATACTATTCAATTACGATTTTTCAATTATTAAAAAATTATTCAAAATTACGACAGTGTATACTATGACATAAAAGGGGAAGTTATTCAATTATTACAAAAAGTCATTAATGACAAAAATTCACAATTACGACAGTGTATACAATGACATAAAAGTGGAAATTATTCAATTATTACAAAAAGTCATTAATGACAAAAATTCACAATTACTAGAGTGTATACTATGACATAAAAGTGGAAATGATTCAATTATTACAAAAAGTCATTATTGACAAAAATTTACAATTACGACAGTGTATTCTATGATATAAAAGTATAAATTATTCAATTATTACAAGACGTCATTACTGACAAAAATTCACCCTTACGACAGTGTATACTATGACATAAAAGTGGAAATAATTAAATAACAAAAAGTCATTATTGACAAAAATTCACAATTACGACAGTGTATACTATGATATAAAAGTGGAAATTATTCAATTATGACAAAAAATCATTATTTACAAAAATTCACAATTACGACAGTGTATACTATGACATCATAGTGGAAATTATTCAATTTTTACAAAAAGTCTTTATTGACAAAAATTCACAATTACGACAGTGTATACAATGACACAAAAGTGGAAATTATTCAATTATTACAAAAAGTCATTATTGACAAAAATTCACAATTACGACAGTGTATACTATGACATAAAAGGTGAAGTTATTCAATTATTACAAAAACTCATTAATGACAAAAATTCACAATTACGACAGTGTATACAATGACATAAAAGTGGAAATTATTCAATTATTACAAAAAGTCATTAATGACAAAAATTCACAATTACGACAGTGTATACTATGACATAAAAGTGGAAATGATTCAATTATTACAAAAAGTCATTATTGACAAAAATTTACAATTACGACAGTGTATTCTATGATATAAAAGTATAAATTATTCAATTATTACAAGACTTCATTACTGACAAAAATTCACCATTACGACAGTGTATACTATGACATAAAAGTGGAAATAATTCAATTATTACAAAAAGTCATTATTGACAAAAATTCACAATTACGACAGTGTATACTATGATATAAAAGTGGAAATTATTCAATTATGACAAAAAATCATTATTTACAAAAATTCACAATTACGACAGTGTATACTATGACATAATAGTGGAAATTTTTCAATTTTTATAAAAAGTCTTTATTGACAAAAATTCACAATTACGACAGTGTATACTATGACATAAAAGTGGAAATTATTCAATTATTACAAAAAATCATTATTGACAAAAATTCAAAATTACGACAGTGTATACTATGACATAAAAGGGGAAGTTATTCAATTATTACAAAAAGTCATTAATGACAAAAATTCACAATTACGACAGTGTATACAATGACATAAAAGTGGAAATTATTCAATTATTACAAAAAGTCATTACTGACAAAAATTCACAATTACGACAGTGTATACTATGACATAAAAGTGGAAATTATTCAATTATTACAAAAAGTCATTATTGACAAAAATTTACAATTACGACAGTGTATTCTATGACATAAAAGTGGAAATTATTCAATTATTACAAAAATCATTATTGACAAAAATTCTAAATTACGACAGTGTATACTATGACATAAAAGTGGAAATTATTCAATTATTACAAAAATCATTATTGACAAAAATTCTAATTTACGACAGTGTATACTATGACATAAAAGGGGAAATTATTCAATTATTACAAAAAGTCATTAATGACAAAAATTCACAATTACGACAGTGTATACTATGACATAAAAGGGAAAATTATTCAATTATTCCAAAAGGCATTACTGACAAAAATTCACAATTACGACAGTGTATACTATGACATAAAAGTGGAAATTATTCAATTATTACAAAAAGTCATTATTGACAAAAATTTACAATTACGACAGTGTATTCTATGACATAAAAGTGGAAATTATTCAATTATTACAAAAATCATTATTGACAAAAATTCTAAATTACGACAGTGTATACTATGACATAAAAGGGGAAATTATTCAATTATTACAAAAAGTCATTAATGACAAAAAATCACAATTACGACAGTGTATACTATGACATAAAAGGGAAAATTATTCAATTATTCCAAAAGGCATTACTGACAAAAATTCACAATTACGACAGTGTATACTATGACATAAAAGTGGAAATTATTCATTATTACAAAAAGTCATTATTGACAAAAATTTACAATTACGACAGTGTATTCTATGACACAAAATTGGAAATTATTCAATTATGACAAAAAATCATTATTTACAAAAATTCACAATTACGACAGTGTATACTATGACATAATAGTGGAAATTTTTCAATTTTTACAAAAAGTCTTTATTGACAAAAATTCACAATTACGACAGTGTATACTATGACATAAAAGTGGAAATTATTCAATTATTACAAAAGTCATTATTGACAAAAATTCACAATTACGACAGTGTATTCTGTGACATAAAAGTATATATTATTCAATTATTACAAAAAGTCATTATTGACAAAAATTCACCATTACGACAGTGTATACTATGACATAAAAGTGGAAATTATTCAATTATTACAAAAAATCATTATTGACAAAAATTCAAAATTACGACAGTGTATACTATGACATAAAAGGGGAAGTTATTCAATTATTACAAAAAGTCATTAATGACAAAAATTCACAATTACGACAGTGTATACAATGACATAAAAGTGGAAATTATTCAATTATTACAAAAAGTCATTACTGACAAAAATTCACAATTACGACAGTGTATACTATGACATAAAAGTGGAAATTATTCAATTATTACAAAAAGTCATTATTGACAAAAAATCTAAATTACGACAGTGTATTCTATGACATAAAAGTGGAAATTATTCAATTATTACAAAAATCATTATTGACAAAAATTCTAAATTACGACAGTGTATACTATGACATAAAAGGGGAAATTATTCAATTATTACAAAAAGTCATTAATGACAAAAATTCACAATTACGACAATGTATACTATGACATAAAAGTCATAGGAGATGGTGGTCCAGTGGGTTAAACCACTTAACTGATATGCAGAAGGTTGCTGGTTCGATCCCAGCGGTCATCACCAGTGTGTCCTTGAGCAAGGCACTTTACTCCATGTTGCTCCAGGGGGATTGTCCCTGTAATAAGGGCACTGTAAGTCGCTTTGGATAAAAGCATCTGCCAAATGCATAAATGTAAATAAAAGTGGAAATTATTCAATTTTTACAAAAAGTCTTTATTGACAAAAATTCACAATTACGACTATGACATAAAAGGGGAAATTATTCAATTATTACAAAAAGTCATTAATGACAAAAATTCACAATTACGACAGTGTATACTATGACATAAAAGTGGAAATGATTCAATTATTACAAAAAGTCATTATTGACAAAAATTTACAATTACGACAGTGTATTCTATGATATAAAAGTATAAATTATTCAATTATTACAAGACGTCATTACTAACAAAAATTCACCATTACGACAGTGTATACTATGACATAAAAGTTGAAATAATTCAATTATTACAAAAAGTCATTATTGACAAAAATCCACAATTACGACAGTGTATACTATGACATAAAAGTGGAAATTATTCAATTATTACAAAAAATCATTATCGACAAAAATTCACAATTACGACAGTGTATTCTATGACACAAAAGTGGAAATTATTCAATTATGACAAAAAATCATTATTTACAAAAATTCACAATTACGACAGTGTATACTATGACATAATAGTGGAAATTTTTCAATTTTTACAAAAAGTCTTTATTGACAAAAATTCACAATTACGACAGTGTATACTATGACATAAAAGTGGAAATTATTCAATCATTACAAAAAGTCATTATTGACAAAAACTCACAATTACGACAGTGTATACTATGACATAAAAGTGGAAATTATTCAATTATTACAAAAAGTCATTATTGACAAAAATTTACAATTACGACAGTGTATTCTATGACATAAAAGTGGAAATTATTCAATTATTACAAAAATCATTATTGACAAAAATTCTAAATTACGACAGTGTATACTATGACATAAAAGGGGAAATTATTCAATTATTACAAAAAGTCATTAATGACAAAAATTCACAATTACGACAATGTATACTATGATATAAAAGTGGAAATTATTCAATTATGACAAAAAATCATTATTTACAAAAATTCACAATTACGACAGTGTATACTATGACATCATAGTGGAAATTATTCAATTTTTACAAAAAGTCTTTATTGACAAAAATTCACAATTACGACAGTGTATACAATGACACAAAAGTGGAAATTATTCAATTATTACAAAAAGTCATTATTGACAAAAATTCACAATTACGACAGTGTATACTATGACATAAAAGGTGAAGTTATTAAATTATTACAAAAACTCATTAATGACAAAAATTCACAATTACGACAGTGTATACAATGACATAAAAGTGGAAATTATTCAATTATTACAAAAAGGCATTACTGACAAAAATTCACAATTACGACAGTGTATACTATGACATAAAAGTGGAAATTATTCAATTATTACAAAAAGTCATTATTGACAAAAATTTACAATTACGACAGTGTATTCTATGACACAAAAGTGGAAATTATTCAATTATGACAAAAAATCATTATTTACAAAAATTCACAATTACGACAGTGTATACTATGACATAATAGTGGAAATTTTTCAATTTTTACAAAAAGTCTTTATTGACAAAAATTCACAATTACGACAGTGTATACTATGACATAAAAGTGGAAATTATTCAATTATTACAAAAAGTCATTATTGACAAAAATTCACAATTACGACAGTGTATTCTGTGACATAAAAGTATATATTATTCAATTATTACAAAAAGTCATTATTGACAAAAATTCACCATTACGACAGTGTATACTATGACATAAAAGTGGAAATTATTCAATTATTACAAAAAATCATTAATGACAAAAATTCACAATTACGACAGTGTATACAATGTCATAAAAGTGGAAATTATTCAATTATTACAAAAAGTCATTACTGACAAAAATTCACAATTACGACAGTGTATACTATGACATAAAAGTGGAAATTATTCAATTATTACAAAAAGTCATAATTGACAAAAATTCTAAATTACGACAGTGTATTCTATGACATAAAAGTGGAAATTATTCAATTATTACAAAAATCATTATTGACAAAAATTCTAAATTACGACAGTGTATACTATGACATAAAAGTGGAAATTATTCAATTATTACAAAAATCATTATTGACAAAAATTCTAAATTACGACAGTGTATACTATGACATAAAAGGGGAAATTATTCAATTATTACAAAAAGTCATTAATGACAAAAATTCACAATTACGACAGTGTATACTATGACATAAAAGGGAAAATTATTCAATTATTCCAAAAGGCATTACTGACAAAAATTCACAATTACGACAATGTATACTATGACATAAAAGTGGAAATTATTCAATTATTACAAAAAGTCATTATTGACAAAAATTCACAATTACGACAGTGTATACTATGACATAAAAGTGGAAATTATTCAATTATTACAAAAAATCATTATTGACAAAAATTCAAAATTACGACAGTGTATACTATGACATAAAAGGGGAAGTTATTCAATTATTACAAAAAGTCATTAATGACAAAAATTCACAATTACGACAGTGTATACAATGACATAAAAGTGGAAATTATTCAATTATTACAAAAAGTCATTACTGACAAAAATTCACAATTACGACAGTGTATACTATGACATAAAAGTGGAAATTATTCAATTATTACAAAAAGTCATTATTGACAAAAATTCTAAATTACGACAGTGTATTCTATGACATAAAAGTGGAAATTATTCAATTATTACAAAAATCATTATTGACAAAAATTCTAAATTACGACAGTGTATACTATGACATAAAAGGGGAAATTATTCAATTATTACAAAAAGTCATTAATGACAAAAATTCACAATTACGACAGTGTATACTATGACATAAAAGGGAAAATTATTCAATTATTCCAAAAGGCATTACTGACAAAAATTCACAATTACGACAGTGTATACTATGACATAAAAGTGGAAATTATTCAATTATTACAAAAAGTCATTATTGACAAAAATTTACAATTACGACAGTGTATTCTATGACACAAAAGTGGAAATTATTCAATTATGACAAAAAATCATTATTTACAAAAATTCACAATTACGACAGTGTATACTATGACATAATAGTGGAAATTTTTCAATTTTTACAAAAAGTCTTTATTGACAAAAATTCACAATTACGACAGTGTATACTATGACATAAAAGTGGAAATTATTCAATTATTACAAAAAGTCATTATTGACAAAAATTCACAATTACGACAGTGTATTCTGTGACATAAAAGTATATATTATTCAATTATTACAAAAAGTCATTATTGACAAAAATTCACCATTACGACAGTGTATACTATGACATAAAAGTGGAAATTATTCAATTATTACAAAAAATCATTGATGACAAAAATTCACAATTACGACAGTGTATACAATGACATAAAAGTGGAAATTATTCAATTATTACAAAAAGTCATTACTGACAAAAATTCACAATTACGACAGTGTATACTATGACATAAAAGTGGAAATTATTCAATTATTACAAAAAGTCATAATTGACAAAAATTCTAAATTACGACAGTGTATTCTATGACATAAAAGTGGAAATTATTCAATTATTACAAAAAGTCATTAATGACAAAAATTCACAATTACGACAATGTATACTATGTAATAAAAGTCATAGGAGATGGTGGTCCAGTGGGTTAAACCACTTAACTGATATGCAGAAGGTTGCTGGTTCAATCCCAGCGGTCATCACCAGTGTGTCCTTGAGCAAGGCACTTTACTCCATGTTGCTCCAGGGGGATTGTCCCTGTAATAAGGGCACTGTAAGTCGCTTTGGATAAAAGCATCTGCCAAATGCATAAATGTAAATAAAAGTGGAAATTATTCAATTTTTACAAAAAGTCTTTATTGACAAAAATTCACAATTACGACTATGACATAAAAGGGGAAATTATTCAATTATTACAAAAAGTCATTACTGACAAAAATTCACAATTACGACAGTGTATACTATGACATAAAAGTGGAAATTATTCAATTACTACAAAAAGTCATTATTGACAAAAATTTACAATTACGAAAGTGTATTCTATGACATAAAAGTGGAAATTATTCAATTATTACAAAAAGTCATTATTGACAAAAATTCTACATTACGACAGTGTCTACTATGACATAAAAGTGGAAATTATTAAATTATTACAAAAAGTCATTATTGATAAAAATTCACAATTACGACAGTGTATTATATGATATAAAAGTATAAATTGTTCAATTATTACAAGACGTCATTACTGACAAAAATTCACCATTACGACAGTGTATACTATGACATAAAAGTGGAAATAATTCAATTATTACAAAAAGTCATTATTGACAAAAATTCACAATTACGACAGTGTATACTATGATATAAAAGTGGAAATTATTCAATTATGACAAAAATCATTATTTACAAAAATTCACAATTACGACAGTGTATACTATGACATAATAGTGGAAATTATTCAATTTTTACAAAAAGTCTTTATTGACAAAAATTCACAATTACGACAGTGTATACTATTCAATTACGATTTTTCAATTATTAAAAAATTATTCAAAATTACGACAGTGTATACTATGACATAAAAGGGGAAGTTATTCAATTATTACAAAAAGTCATTAATGACAAAAATTCACAATTACGACAGTGTATACAATGACATAAAAGTGGAAATTATTCAATTATTACAAAAAGTCATTAATGACAAAAATTCACAATTACGACAGTGTATTCTATGATATAAAAGTATAAATTATTCAATTATTACAAGACGTCATTACTGACAAAAATTCACCCTTACGACAGTGTATACTATGACATAAAAGTGGAAATAATTAAATAACAAAAAGTCATTATTGACAAAAATTCACAATTACGACAGTGTATACTATGATATAAAAGTGGAAATTATTCAATTATGACAAAAAATCATTATTTACAAAAATTCACAATTACGACAGTGTATACTATGACATCATAGTGGAAATTATTCAATTTTTACAAAAAGTCTTTATTGACAAAAATTCACAATTACGACAGTGTATACAATGACACAAAAGTGGAAATTATTCAATTATTACAAAAAGTCATTATTGACAAAAATTCACAATTACGACAGTGTATACTATGACATAAAAGGTGAAGTTATTCAATTATTACAAAAACTCATTAATGACAAAAATTCACAATTACGACAGTGTATACAATGACATAAAAGTGGAAATTATTCAATTATTACAAAAAGTCATTAATGACAAAAATTCACAATTACGACAGTGTATACTATGACATAAAAGTGGAAATGATTCAATTATTACAAAAAGTCATTATTGACAAAAATTTACAATTACGACAGTGTATTCTATGATATAAAAGTATAAATTATTCAATTATTACAAGACTTCATTACTGACAAAAATTCACCATTACGACAGTGTATACTATGACATAAAAGTGGAAATAATTCAATTATTACAAAAAGTCATTATTGACAAAAATTCACAATTACGACAGTGTATACTATGATATAAAAGTGGAAATTATTCAATTATGACAAAAAATCATTATTTACAAAAATTCACAATTACGACAGTGTATACTATGACATAATAGTGGAAATTTTTCAATTTTTATAAAAAGTCTTTATTGACAAAAATTCACAATTACGACAGTGTATACTATGACATAAAAGTGGAAATTATTCAATTATTACAAAAAATCATTATTGACAAAAATTCAAAATTACGACAGTGTATACTATGACATAAAAGGGGAAGTTATTCAATTATTACAAAAAGTCATTAATGACAAAAATTCACAATTACGACAGTGTATACAATGACATAAAAGTGGAAATTATTCAATTATTACAAAAAGTCATTACTGACAAAAATTCACAATTACGACAGTGTATACTATGACATAAAAGTGGAAATTATTCAATTATTACAAAAAGTCATTATTGACAAAAATTTACAATTACGACAGTGTATTCTATGACATAAAAGTGGAAATTATTCAATTATTACAAAAATCATTATTGACAAAAATTCTAAATTACGACAGTGTATACTATGACATAAAAGTGGAAATTATTCAATTATTACAAAAATCATTATTGACAAAAATTCTAATTTACGACAGTGTATACTATGACATAAAATGGGAAATTATTCAATTATTACAAAAAGTCATTAATGACAAAAATTCACAATTACGACAGTGTATACTATGACATAAAAGGGAAAATTATTCAATTATTCCAAAAGGCATTACTGACAAAAATTCACAATTACGACAGTGTATACTATGACATAAAAGTGGAAATTATTCAATTATTACAAAAAGTCATTATTGACAAAAATTTACAATTACGACAGTGTATTCTATGACATAAAAGTGGAAATTATTCAATTATTACAAAAATCATTATTGACAAAAATTCTAAATTACGACAGTGTATACTATGACATAAAAGGGGAAATTATTCAATTATTACAAAAAGTCATTAATGACAAAAAATCACAATTACGACAGTGTATACTATGACATAAAAGGGAAAATTATTCAATTATTCCAAAAGGCATTACTGACAAAAATTCACAATTACGACAGTGTATACTATGACATAAAAGTGGAAATTATTCATTATTACAAAAAGTCATTATTGACAAAAATTTACAATTACGACAGTGTATTCTATGACACAAAATTGGAAATTATTCAATTATGACAAAAAATCATTATTTACAAAAATTCACAATTACGACAGTGTATACTATGACATAATAGTGGAAATTTTTCAATTTTTACAAAAAGTCTTTATTGACAAAAATTCACAATTACGACAGTGTATACTATGACATAAAAGTGGAAATTATTCAATTATTACAAAAGTCATTATTGACAAAAATTCACAATTACGACAGTGTATTCTGTGACATAAAAGTATATATTATTCAATTATTACAAAAAGTCATTATTGACAAAAATTCACCATTACGACAGTGTATACTATGACATAAAAGTGGAAATTATTCAATTATTACAAAAAATCATTATTGACAAAAATTCAAAATTACGACAGTGTATACTATGACATAAAAGGGGAAGTTATTCAATTATTACAAAAAGTCATTAATGACAAAAATTCACAATTACGACAGTGTATACAATGACATAAAAGTGGAAATTATTCAATTATTACAAAAAGTCATTACTGACAAAAATTCACAATTACGACAGTGTATACTATGACATAAAAGTGGAAATTATTCAATTATTACAAAAAGTCATTATTGACAAAAAATCTAAATTACGACAGTGTATTCTATGACATAAAAGTGGAAATTATTCAATTATTACAAAAATCATTATTGACAAAAATTCTAAATTACGACAGTGTATACTATGACATAAAAGGGGAAATTATTCAATTATTACAAAAAGTCATTAATGACAAAAATTCACAATTACGACAATGTATACTATGACATAAAAGTCATAGGAGATGGTGGTCCAGTGGGTTAAACCACTTAACTGATATGCAGAAGGTTGCTGGTTCGATCCCAGCGGTCATCACCAGTGTGTCCTTGAGCAAGGCACTTTACTCCATGTTGCTCCAGGGGGATTGTCCCTGTAATAAGGGCACTGTAAGTTGCTTTGGATAAAAGCATCTGCCAAATGCATAAATGTAAATAAAAGTGGAAATTATTCAATTTTTACAAAAAGTCTTTATTGACAAAAATTCACAATTACGACTATGACATAAAAGGGGAAATTATTCAATTATTACAAAAAGTCATTAATGACAAAAATTCACAATTACGACAGTGTATACTATGACATAAAAGTGGAAATGATTCAATTATTACAAAAAGTCATTATTGACAAAAATTTACAATTACGACAGTGTATTCTATGATATAAAAGTATAAATTATTCAATTATTACAAGACGTCATTACTAACAAAAATTCACCATTACGACAGTGTATACTATGACATAAAAGTTGAAATAATTCAATTATTACAAAAAGTCATTATTGACAAAAATCCACAATTACGACAGTGTATACTATGACATAAAAGTGGAAGTTATTCAATTATTACAAAAAGTCATTATTGACAAAAATTTACAATTACGACAGTGTATTCTATGACATAAAAGTGGAAATAATTCAATTATTACAAAAAGTCATTATTGACAAAAATTCACAATTACGACAGTGTATACTATGATATAAAAGTGGAAATTATTCAATTATGACAAAAAATCATTATTTACAAAAATTCACAATTACGACAGTGTATACTATGACATAATAGTGGAAATTATTCAATTTTTACAAAAAGTCTTTATTGACAAAAATTCACAATTACGAAAGTGTATACTATTCAATTACGATTTTTCAATTATTAAAAAATTATTCAAAATTACGACAGTGTATACTATGACATAAAAGGGGAAGTTATTCAATTATTACAAAAAGTCATTAATGACAAAAATTCACAATTACGACAGTGTATACAATGACATAAAAGTGGAAATTATTCAATTATTACAAAAAGTCATTAATGACAAAAATTCACAATTACTAGAGTGTATACTATGACATAAAAGTGGAAATGATTCAATTATTACAAAAAGTCATTATTGACAAAAATTTACAATTACGACAGTGTATTCTATGATATAAAAGTATAAATTATTCAATTATTACAAGACGTCATTACTAACAAAAATTCACCATTACGACAGTGTATACTATGACATAAAAGTTGAAATAATTCAATTATTACAAAAAGTCATTATTGACAAAAATCCACAATTACGACAGTGTATACTATGACATAAAAGTGGAAGTTATTCAATTATTACAAAAAGTCATTATTGACAAAAATTTACAATTACGACAGTGTATTCTATGACATAAAAGTGGAAATTATTCAATTATTACAAAAATCATTATTGACAAAAATTCTAAATTACGACAGTGTATACTATGACATAAAAGGGGAAATTATTCAATTATTACAAAAAGTCATTAATGACAAAAATTCACAATTACGACAATGTATACTATGACATAAAATTCATAGGAGATGGTGGTCCAGTGGGTTAAACCACTTAACTGATATGCAGAAGGTTGCTGATTCGATCCCAGCGGTCATCACCAGTGTGTCCTTGAGCAAGGCACTTTACTCCATGTTGCTCCAGGGGGATTGTCCCTGTAATAAGGGCACTGTAAGTCGCTTTGGATAAAAGCATCTGCCAAATGCATAAATGTAAATAAAAGTGGAAATTATTCAATTTTTACAAAAAGTCTTTATTGACAAAAATTCACAATTACGACTATGACATAAAAGGGGAAATTATTCAATTATTACAAAAAGTCATTACTGACAAAAATTCACAATTACGACAGTGTATACTATGACATAAAAGTGGAAATTATTCAATTACTACAAAAAGTCATTATTGACAAAAATGTACAATTACGAAAGTGTATTCTAAGACATAAAAGTGGAAATTATTCAATTATTACAAAAAGTCATTATTGACAAAAATTCTAAATTACGACAGTGTCTACTATGACATAAAAGTGGAAATTATTCAATTATTACAAAAAGTCATTATTGACAAAAAATCACAATTACGACAGTGTATTCTATGATATAAAAGTATAAATTATTCAATTATTACAAGACGTCATTACTGACAAAAATTCACCATTACGACAGTGTATACTATGATATAAAAGTGGAAATTATTCAATTATGACAAAAAATCATTATTTACAAAAATTCACAATTACGACAGTGTATACTATGACATAATAGTGGAAATTATTCAATTTTTACAAAAAGTCTTTATTGACAAAAATTCACAATTACGACAGTGTATACTATGACATAAAAGTGGAAATTATTCAATTATTACAAAAAGTCTTTATTGACAAAAATTCACAATTACGACAGTGTATACTATGACATAAAAGGGAAAATTATTCAATTATTACAAAAAGTCATTACTGACAAAAATTCACAATTACGACAGTGTATACTATGACATAAAAGGGGAAGTTATTCAATTATTACAAAAAGTCATTAATGACAAAAATTCACAATTACGACAGTGTATACAATGACATAAAAGTGGAAATTATTCAATTATTACAAAAAGTCATTAATGACAAAAATTCACAATTACGACAGTGTATACAATGACATAAAAGTGGAAATGATTCAATTACAAAAAGTCATTATTGACAAAAATTTACAATTACGACAGTGTATTCTATGATATAAAAGTATAGATTATTCAATTATTACAAGACTTCATTACTGACAAAAATTCATCCTTACGACAGTGTATACTATGACATAAAAGTGGAAATAATTAAATTACAAAAAGTCATTATTGACAAAAATTCACAATTACGACAGTGTATACTATGATATAAAAGTGGAAATTATTCAATTATGACAAAAAATCATTATTTACAAAAATTCACAATTACGACAGTGTATACTATGACATCATAGTGGAAATTATTCAATTTTTACAAAAAGTCTTTATTGACAAAAATTCACAATTACGACAGTGTATACAATGACACAAAAGTGGAAATTATTCAATTATTACAAAAAGTCATTATTGACAAAAATTCACTATTACGACAGTGTATACTATGACATAAAAGGTGAAGTTATTCAATTATTACAAAAAGTCATTATTGACAAAAATTCACAATTACGACAGTGTATACTATGATATAAAAGTGGAAATTATTCAATTATGACAAAAAAATCATTATTTACAAAAATTCACAATTACGACAGTGTATACTATGACATAATAGTGGAAATTATTCAATTTTTACAAAAAGTCTTTATTGACAAAAATTCACAATTACGACAGTGTATACTATGACATAAAAGTGGAAATTATTCAATTATTACAAAAAGTCTTTATTGACAAAAATTCACAATTACGACAGTGTATACTATGACATAAAAGGGAAAATTATTCAATTATTACAAAAAGTCATTACTGACAAAAATTCACAATTACGACAGTGTATACTATGACATAAAAGGGGAAGTTATTCAATTATTACAAAAAGTCATTAATGACAAAAATTCACAATTACGACAGTGTATACAATGACATAAAAGTGGAAATTATTCAATTATTACAAAAAGTCATTAATGACAAAAATTCACAATTACGACAGTGTATACAATGACATAAAAGTGGAAATGATTCAATTACAAAAAGTCATTATTGACAAAAATTTACAATTACGACAGTGTATTCTATGATATAAAAGTATAGATTATTCAATTATTACAAGACTTCATTACTGACAAAAATTCACCCTTACGACAGTGTATACTATGACATAAAAGTGGAAATAATTAAATTACAAAAAGTCATTATTGACAAAAATTCACAATTACGACAGTGTATACTATGATATAAAAGTGGAAATTATTCAATTATGACAAAAAATCATTATTTACAAAATTTCACAATTACGACAGTGTATACTATGACATCATAGTGGAAATTATTCAATTTTTACAAAAAGTCTTTATTGACAAAAATTCACAATTACGACAGTGTATACAATGACACAAAAGTGGAAATTATTCAATTATTACAAAAAGTCATTATTGACAAAAATTCACAATTACGACAGTGTATACTATGACATAAAAGGTGAAGTTATTCAATTATTACAAAAAGTCATTAATGACAAAAATTCACAATTACGACAGTGTATACTATGACATAAAAGTGGAAATGATTCAATTATTACAAAAAGTCATTATTGACAAAAATTTACAATTACGACAGTGTATTCTATGATATAAAAGTATAAATTATTCAATTATTACAAGACGTCATTACTGACAAAAATTCACCATTACGACAGTGTATACTATGACATAAAAGTGGAAATAATTCAATTATTAAAAAAAGTCATTATTGACAAAAATTCACAATTACGACAGTGTATACTATGATATAAAAGTGGAAATTATTCAATTATGACAAAAAATCATTATTTACAAAAATTCACAATTACGACAGTGTATACAATGACACAAAAGTGGAAATTATTCAATTATTACAAAAAGTCATTATTGACAAAAATTCACTATTACGACAGTGTATACTATGACATAAAAGGTGAAGTTATTCAATTATTACAAAAAGTCATTATTGACAAAAATTCACAATTACGACAGTGTATACTATGATATAAAAGTGGAAATTATTCAATTATGACAAAAAAATCATTATTTACAAAAATTCACAATTACGACAGTGTATACTATGACATAATAGTGGAAATTATTCAATTTTTACAAAAAGTCTTTATTGACAAAAATTCACAATTACGACAGTGTATACTATGACATAAAAGTGGAAATTATTCAATTATTACAAAAAGTCATTATTGACAAAAATTCACAATTACGACAGTGTATTCTGTGACATAAAAGTATATATTATTCAATTATTACAAAAAGTCATTATTGACAAAAATTCACCATTACGACAGTGTATACTATGACATAAAAGTGGAAATTATTCAATTATTACAAAAAATCATTATTGACAAAAATTCAAAATTACGACAGTGTATACTATGACATAAAAGGGGAAGTTATTCAATTATTACATAAAGTCATTAATGACAAAAATTCACAATTACGACAGTGTATACAATGACATAAAAGTGGAAATTATTCAATTATTACAAAAAGTCATTACTGACAAAAATTCACAATTACGACAGTGTATACTATGACATAAAAGTGGAAATTATTCAATTATTACAAAAAGTCATTATTGACAAAAATTTACAATTACGACAGTGTATTCTATGACATAAAAGTGGAAATTATTCAATTATTACAAAAATCATTATTGACAAAAATTCTAAATTACGACAGTGTATACTATGACATAAAAGTGGAAATTATTCAATTATTACAAAAATCATTATTGACAAAAATTCTAAATTACGACAGTGTATACTATGACATAAAAGGGGAAATTATTCAATTATTACAAAAAGTCATTAATGACAAAAATTCACAATTACGACAGTGTATACTATGACATAAAAGGGAAAATTATTCAATTATTCCAAAAGGCATTACTGACAAAAATTCACAATTACGACAGTTATACTATGACATAAAAGTGGAAATTATTCAATTATTACAAAAAGTCATTATTGACAAAAATTTACAATTACGACAGTGTATTCTATGACATAAAAGTGGAAATTATTCAATTATTACAAAAATCATTATTGACAAAAATTCTAAATTACGACAGTGTATTCTATGACATAAAAGTGGAAATTATTCAATTATTACAAAAATCATTATTGACAAAAATTCTAAATTACGACAGTGTATACTATGACATAAAAGGGGAAATTATTCAATTATTACAAAAAGTCATTATTGACAAAAATTCACAATTACGACAGTGTATTCTGTGACATAAAAGTATATATTATTCAATTATTACAAAAAGTCATTATTGACAAAAATTCACAATTAAGACAGTGTATACTATGACTTAAAAGTGGAAATTATTCAATTATTACAAAAAATCATTATTGACAAAAATTCTAAATTACGACAGTGTATACTATGACATAAAAGGGGAAGTTATTCAATTATTACAAAAAGTCATTAATGACAAAAATTCACAATTACGACAGTGTATACAATGACATAAAAGTGGAAATTATTCAATTATTACAAAAAGTCATTAATGACAAAAATTCACAATTACGACAGTGTATACAATGACATAAAAGCGGAAATGATTCAATTACAAAAAGTCATTATTGACAAAAATTTACAATTACGACAGTGTATTCTATGATATAAAAGTATAGATTATTCAATTATTACAAGACTTCATTACTGACAAAAATTCACCATTACGACAGTGTATACTATGACATAAAAGTGGAAATAATTAAATTACAAAAAGTCATTATTGACAAAAATTCACAATTACGACAGTGTATACTATGATATAAAAGTGGAAATTATTCAATTATGACAAAAAATCATTATTTAAAAAAATTCACAATTACGACAGTGTATACTATGACATCATAGTGGAAATTATTCAATTTTTACAAAAAGTCTTTATTGACAAAAATTCACAATTACGACAGTGTATACTATGACATAAAAGTGGAAATGATTCAATTATTACAAAAAGTCATTATTGACAAAAATTTACAATTACGACAGTGTATTCTATGATATAAAAGTATAAATTATTCAATTATTACAAGACGTCATTACTAACAAAAATTCACCATTACGACAGTGTATACTATGACATAAAAGTTGAAATAATTCAATTATTACAAAAAGTCATTATTGACAAAAATCCACAATTACGACAGTGTATACTATGACATAAAAGTGGAAGTTATTCAATTATTACAAAAAGTCATTATTGACAAAAATTTACAATTACGACAGTGTATTCTATGACATAAAAGTGGAAATAATTCAATTATTACAAAAAGTCATTATTGACAAAAATTCACAATTACGACAGTGTATACTATGATATAAAAGTGGAAATTATTCAATTATGACAAAAAATCATTATTTACAAAAATTCACAATTACGACAGTGTATACTATGACATAATAGTGGAAATTATTCAATTTTTACAAAAAGTCTTTATTGACAAAAATTCACAATTACGAAAGTGTATACTATTCAATTACGATTTTTCAATTATTAAAAAATTATTCAAAATTACGACAGTGTATACTATGACATAAAAGGGGAAGTTATTCAATTATTACAAAAAGTCATTAATGACAAAAATTCACAATTACGACAGTGTATACAATGACATAAAAGTGGAAATTATTCAATTATTACAAAAAGTCATTAATGACAAAAATTCACAATTACTAGAGTGTATACTATGACATAAAAGTGGAAATG
The DNA here is from genome assembly GCF_949357685.1 of Gobio gobio. Lineage (NCBI taxonomy): Eukaryota > Metazoa > Chordata > Actinopteri > Cypriniformes > Gobionidae > Gobio > Gobio gobio. The sequence goes on from NC_137111.1 coordinate 49,638,423, forward strand.
ATTCAATTATTACAAAAAGTCATTATTGACAAAAATTTACAATTACGACAGTGTATTCTATGATATAAAAGTATAAATTATTCAATTATTACAAGAGGTCATTACTAACAAAAATTCACCATTACGACAGTGTATACTATGACATAAAAGTTGAAATAATTCAATTATTACAAAAAGTCATTATTGACAAAAATCCACAATTACGACAGTGTATACTATGACATAAAAGTGGAAGTTATTCAATTATTACAAAAAGTCATTATTGACAAAAATTTACAATTACGACAGTGTATTCTATGACATAAAAGTGGAAATTATTCAATTATTACAAAAATCATTATTGACAAAAATTCTAAATTACGACAGTGTATACTATGACATAAAAGGGGAAATTATTCAATTATTACAAAAAGTCATTAATGACAAAAATTCACAATTACGACAGTGTATACTATGACATAATAGTGGAAATTATTCAATTTTTACAAAAAGTCTTTATTGACAAAAATTCACAATTACGAAAGTGTATACTATTCAATTACGATTTTTCAATTATTAAAAAATTATTCAAAATTACGACAGTGTATACTATGACATAAAAGGGGAAGTTATTCAATTATTACAAAAAGTCATTAATGACAAAAATTCACAATTACGACAGTGTATACAATGACATAAAAGTGGAAATTATTCAATTATTACAAAAAGTCATTAATGACAAAAATTCACAATTACTAGAGTGTATACTATGACATAAAAGTGGAAATGATTCAATTATTACAAAAAGTCATTATTGACAAAAATTTACAATTACGACAGTGTATTCTATGATATAAAAGTATAAATTATTCAATTATTACAAGAGGTCATTACTAACAAAAATTCACCATTACGACAGTGTATACTATGACATAAAAGTTGAAATAATTCAATTATTACAAAAAGTCATTATTGACAAAAATCCACAATTACGACAGTGTATACTATGACATAAAAGTGGAAGTTATTCAATTATTACAAAAAGTCATTATTGACAAAAATTTACAATTACGACAGTGTATTCTATGACATAAAAGTGGAAATTATTCAATTATTACAAAAATCATTATTGACAAAAATTCTAAATTACGACAGTGTATACTATGACATAAAAGGGGAAATTATTCAATTATTACAAAAAGTCATTAATGACAAAAATTCACAATTACGACAATGTATACTATGACATAAAATTCATAGGAGATGGTGGTCCAGTGGGTTAAACCACTTAACTGATATGCAGAAGGTTGCTGATTCGATCCCAGCGGTCATCACCAGTGTGTCCTTGAGCAAGGCACTTTACTCCATGTTGCTCCAGGGGGATTGTCCCTGTAATAAGGGCACTGTAAGTCGCTTTGGATAAAAGCATCTGCCAAATGCATAAATGTAAATAAAAGTGGAAATTATTCAATTTTTACAAAAAGTCTTTATTGACAAAAATTCACAATTACGACTATGACATAAAAGGGGAAATTATTCAATTATTACAAAAAGTCATTACTGACAAAAATTCACAATTACGACAGTGTATACTATGACATAAAAGTGGAAATTATTCAATTACTACAAAAAGTCATTATTGACAAAAATGTACAATTACGAAAGTGTATTCTAAGACATAAAAGTGGAAATTATTCAATTATTACAAAAAGTCATTATTGACAAAAATTCTAAATTACGACAGTGTCTACTATGACATAAAAGTGGAAATTATTCAATTATTACAAAAAGTCATTATTGACAAAAAATCACAATTACGACAGTGTATTCTATGATATAAAAGTATAAATTATTCAATTATTACAAGACGTCATTACTGACAAAAATTCACCATTACGACAGTGTATACTATGATATAAAAGTGGAAATTATTCAATTATGACAAAAAATCATTATTTACAAAAATTCACAATTACGACAGTGTATACTATGACATAATAGTGGAAATTATTCAATTTTTACAAAAAGTCTTTATTGACAAAAATTCACAATTACGACAGTGTATACTATGACATAAAAGTGGAAATTATTCAATTATTACAAAAAGTCTTTATTGACAAAAATTCACAATTACGACAGTGTATACTATGACATAAAAGGGAAAATTATTCAATTATTACAAAAAGTCATTACTGACAAAAATTCACAATTACGACAGTGTATACTATGACATAAAAGGGGAAGTTATTCAATTATTACAAAAAGTCATTAATGACAAAAATTCACAATTACGACAGTGTATACAATGACATAAAAGTGGAAATTATTCAATTATTACAAAAAGTCATTAATGACAAAAATTCACAATTACGACAGTGTATACAATGACATAAAAGTGGAAATGATTCAATTACAAAAAGTCATTATTGACAAAAATTTACAATTACGACAGTGTATTCTATGATATAAAAGTATAGATTATTCAATTATTACAAGACTTCATTACTGACAAAAATTCATCCTTACGACAGTGTATACTATGACATAAAAGTGGAAATAATTAAATTACAAAAAGTCATTATTGACAAAAATTCACAATTACGACAGTGTATACTATGATATAAAAGTGGAAATTATTCAATTATGACAAAAAATCATTATTTACAAAAATTCACAATTACGACAGTGTATACTATGACATCATAGTGGAAATTATTCAATTTTTACAAAAAGTCTTTATTGACAAAAATTCACAATTACGACAGTGTATACAATGACACAAAAGTGGAAATTATTCAATTATTACAAAAAGTCATTATTGACAAAAATTCACTATTACGACAGTGTATACTATGACATAAAAGGTGAAGTTATTCAATTATTACAAAAAGTCATTATTGACAAAAATTCACAATTACGACAGTGTATACTATGATATAAAAGTGGAAATTATTCAATTATGACAAAAAAATCATTATTTACAAAAATTCACAATTACGACAGTGTATACTATGACATAATAGTGGAAATTATTCAATTTTTACAAAAAGTCTTTATTGACAAAAATTCACAATTACGACAGTGTATACTATGACATAAAAGTGGAAATTATTCAATTATTACAAAAAGTCTTTATTGACAAAAATTCACAATTACGACAGTGTATACTATGACATAAAAGGGAAAATTATTCAATTATTACAAAAAGTCATTACTGACAAAAATTCACAATTACGACAGTGTATACTATGACATAAAAGGGGAAGTTATTCAATTATTACAAAAAGTCATTAATGACAAAAATTCACAATTACGACAGTGTATACAATGACATAAAAGTGGAAATTATTCAATTATTACAAAAAGTCATTAATGACAAAAATTCACAATTACGACAGTGTATACAATGACATAAAAGTGGAAATGATTCAATTACAAAAAGTCATTATTGACAAAAATTTACAATTACGACAGTGTATTCTATGATATAAAAGTATAGATTATTCAATTATTACAAGACTTCATTACTGACAAAAATTCACCCTTACGACAGTGTATACTATGACATAAAAGTGGAAATAATTAAATTACAAAAAGTCATTATTGACAAAAATTCACAATTACGACAGTGTATACTATGATATAAAAGTGGAAATTATTCAATTATGACAAAAAATCATTATTTACAAAATTTCACAATTACGACAGTGTATACTATGACATCATAGTGGAAATTATTCAATTTTTACAAAAAGTCTTTATTGACAAAAATTCACAATTACGACAGTGTATACTATGACATAAAAGTGGAAATGATTCAATTATTACAAAAAGTCATTATTGACAAAAATTTACAATTACGACAGTGTATTCTATGATATAAAAGTATAAATTATTCAATTATTACAAGACGTCATTACTGACAAAAATTCACCATTACGACAGTGTATACTATGACATAAAAGTGGAAATAATTCAATTATTAAAAAAAGTCATTATTGACAAAAATTCACAATTACGACAGTGTATACTATGATATAAAAGTGAAAATTATTCAATTATGACAAAAAATCATTATTTACAAAAATTCACAATTACGACAGTGTATACTATGACATAAAAGTGGAAATTATTCAATTATTACAAAAAGTCATTATTGACAAAAATTCACAATTACGACAGTGTATTCTGTGACATAAAAGTATATATTATTCAATTATTACAAAAAGTCATTATTGACAAAAATTCACCATTACGACAGTGTATACTATGACATAAAAGTGGAAATTATTCAATTATTACAAAAAATCATTATTGACAAAAATTCAAAATTACGACAGTGTATACTATGACATAAAAGGGGAAGTTATTCAATTATTACATAAAGTCATTAATGACAAAAATTCACAATTACGACAGTGTATACAATGACATAAAAGTGGAAATTATTCAATTATTACAAAAAGTCATTACTGACAAAAATTCACAATTACGACAGTGTATACTATGACATAAAAGTGGAAATTATTCAATTATTACAAAAAGTCATTATTGACAAAAATTTACAATTACGACAGTGTATTCTATGACATAAAAGTGGAAATTATTCAATTATTACAAAAATCATTATTGACAAAAATTCTAAATTACGACAGTGTATACTATGACATAAAAGTGGAAATTATTCAATTATTACAAAAATCATTATTGACAAAAATTCTAAATTACGACAGTGTATACTATGACATAAAAGGGGAAATTATTCAATTATTACAAAAAGTCATTAATGACAAAAATTCACAATTACGACAGTGTATACTATGACATAAAAGGGAAAATTATTCAATTATTCCAAAAGGCATTACTGACGAAAATTCACAATTACGACAGTTATACTATGACATAAAAGTGGAAATTATTCAATTATTACAAAAAGTCATTAATGACAAAAATTCACAATTACGACAGTGTATACTATGACATAAAAGTGGAAATGATTCAATTATTACAAAAAGTCATTATTGACAAAAATTTACAATTACGACAGTGTATTCTATGATATAAAAGTATAAATTATTCAATTATTACAAGACGTCATTACTGACAAAAATTCACCATTACGACAGTGTATACTATGACATAAAAGTGGAAATAATTCAATTATTAAAAAAAGTCATTATTGACAAAAATTCACAATTACGACAGTGTATACTATGATATAAAAGTGGAAATTATTCAATTATGACAAAAAATCATTATTTACAAAAATTCACAATTACGACAGTGTATACTATGACATAAAAGTGGAAATTATTCAATTATTACAAAAAGTCATTATTGACAAAAATTCACAATTACGACAGTGTATTCTGTGACATAAAAGTATATATTATTCAATTATTACAAAAAGTCATTATTGACAAAAATTCACCATTACGACAGTGTATACTATGACATAAAAGTGGAAATTATTCAATTATTACAAAAAATCATTATTGACAAAAATTCAAAATTACGACAGTGTATACTATGACATAAAAGGGGAAGTTATTCAATTATTACATAAAGTCATTAATGACAAAAATTCACAATTACGACAGTGTATACAATGACATAAAAGTGGAAATTATTCAATTATTACAAAAAGTCATTACTGACAAAAATTCACAATTACGACAGTGTATACTATGACATAAAAGTGGAAATTATTCAATTATTACAAAAAGTCATTATTGACAAAAATTTACAATTACGACAGTGTATTCTATGACATAAAAGTGGAAATTATTCAATTATTACAAAAATCATTATTGACAAAAATTCTAAATTACGACAGTGTATACTATGACATAAAAGTGGAAATTATTCAATTATTACAAAAATCATTATTGACAAAAATTCTAAATTACGACAGTGTATACTATGACATAAAAGGGGAAATTATTCAATTATTACAAAAAGTCATTAATGACAAAAATTCACAATTACGACAGTGTATACTATGACATAAAAGGGAAAATTATTCAATTATTCCAAAAGGCATTACTGACAAAAATTCACAATTACGACAGTTATACTATGACATAAAAGTGGAAATTATTCAATTATTACAAAAAGTCATTATTGACAAAAATTTACAATTACGACAGTGTATTCTATGACATAAAAGTGGAAATTATTCAATTATTACAAAAATCATTATTGACAAAAATTCTAAATTACGACAGTGTATACTATGACATAAAAGGGGAAATTATTCAATTATTACAAAAAGTCATTAATGACAAAAATTCACAATTACGACAATGTATACTATGACATAAAAGTCATAGGAGATGGTGGTCCAGTGGGTTAAACCACTTAACTGATATGCAGAAGGTTGCTGGTTCAATCCCAGCGGTCATCACCAGTGTGTCCTTGAGCAAGGCACTTTACTCCATGTTGCTCCAGGGGGATTGTCCCTGTAATAAGGGCACTGTAAGTCGCTTTGGATAAAAGCGTCTGCCAAATGCATAAATGTAAATGTAAATAAAAGTGGAAATTATTCAATTTTTACAAAAAGTCTTTATTGACAAAAATTCACAATTACGACAGTGTATACTATGACATAAAAGGGGAAATTATTCAATTATTCCAAAAGGCATTACTGACAAAAATTCACAATTACGACAGTGTATACTATGACATAAAAGTGGAAATTATTCAATTATTACAAAAAGTCATTATTGACAAAAATTTACAATTACGACAGTGTATTCTATGACATAAAAGTGGAAATTATTCAATTATTACAAAAATCATTATTGACAAAAATTCTAAATTACGACAGTGTATACTATGACATAAAAGGGGAAATTATTCAATTATTACAAAAAGTCATTATTGACAAAAATTCACAATTACGACAGTGTATTCTGTGACATAAAAGTATATATTATTCAATTATTACAAAAAGTCATTATTGACAAAAATTCACAATTAAGACAGTGTATACTATGACTTAAAAGTGGAAATTATTCAATTATTACAAAAAATCATTATTGACAAAAATTCTAAATTACGACAGTGTATACTATGACATAAAAGGGGAAGTTATTCAATTATTACAAAAAGTCATTAATGACAAAAATTCACAATTACGACAGTGTATACAATGACATAAAAGTGGAAATTATTCAATTATTACAAAAAGTCATTAATGACAAAAATTCACAATTACGACAGTGTATACAATGACATAAAAGCGGAAATGATTCAATTACAAAAAGTCATTATTGACAAAAATTTACAATTACGACAGTGTATTCTATGATATAAAAGTATAGATTATTCAATTATTACAAGACTTCATTACTGACAAAAATTCACCATTACGACAGTGTATACTATGACATAAAAGTGGAAATAATTAAATTACAAAAAGTCATTATTGACAAAAATTCACAATTACGACAGTGTATACTATGATATAAAAGTGGAAATTATTCAATTATGACAAAAAATCATTATTTAAAAAAATTCACAATTACGACAGTGTATACTATGACATCATAGTGGAAATTATTCAATTTTTACAAAAAGTCTTTATTGACAAAAATTCACAATTACGACAGTGTATACAATGACACAAAAGTGGAAATTATTCAATTATTACAAAAAGTCATTATTGACAAAAATCCACAATTACGACAGTGTATACTATGACATAAAAGTGGAAGTTATTCAATTATTACAAAAAGTCATTATTGACAAAAATTTACAATTACGACAGTGTATTCTATGACATAAAAGTGGAAATAATTCAATTATTACAAAAAGTCATTATTGACAAAAATTCACAATTACGACAGTGTATACTATGATATAAAAGTGGAAATTATTCAATTATGACAAAAAATCATTATTTACAAAAATTCACAATTACGACAGTGTATACTATGACATAATAGTGGAAATTATTCAATTTTTACAAAAAGTCTTTATTGACAAAAATTCACAATTACGAAAGTGTATACTATTCAATTACGATTTTTCAATTATTAAAAAATTATTCAAAATTACGACAGTGTATACTATGACATAAAAGGGGAAGTTATTCAATTATTACAAAAAGTCATTAATGACAAAAATTCACAATTACGACAGTGTATACAATGACATAAAAGTGGAAATTATTCAATTATTACAAAAAGTCATTAATGACAAAAATTCACAATTACTAGAGTGTATACTATGACATAAAAGTGGAAATGATTCAATTATTACAAAAAGTCATTATTGACAAAAATTTACAATTACGACAGTGTATTCTATGATATAAAAGTATAAATTATTCAATTATTACAAGACGTCATTACTAACAAAAATTCACCATTACGACAGTGTATACTATGACATAAAAGTTGAAATAATTCAATTATTACAAAAAGTCATTATTGACAAAAATCCACAATTACGACAGTGTATACTATGACATAAAAGTGGAAGTTATTCAATTATTACAAAAAGTCATTATTGACAAAAATTTACAATTACGACAGTGTATTCTATGACATAAAAGTGGAAATTATTCAATTATTACAAAAATCATTATTGACAAAAATTCTAAATTACGACAGTGTATACTATGACATAAAAGGGGAAATTATTCAATTATTACAAAAAGTCATTAATGACAAAAATTCACAATTACGACAATGTATACTATGACATAAAATTCATAGGAGATGGTGGTCCAGTGGGTTAAACCACTTAACTGATATGCAGAAGGTTGCTGATTCGATCCCAGCGGTCATCACCAGTGTGTCCTTGAGCAAGGCACTTTACTCCATGTTGCTCCAGGGGGATTGTCCCTGTAATAAGGGCACTGTAAGTCGCTTTGGATAAAAGCATCTGCCAAATGCATAAATGTAAATAAAAGTGGAAATTATTCAATTTTTACAAAAAGTCTTTATTGACAAAAATTCACAATTACGACTATGACATAAAAGGGGAAATTATTCAATTATTACAAAAAGTCATTACTGACAAAAATTCACAATTACGACAGTGTATACTATGACATAAAAGTGGAAATTATTCAATTACTACAAAAAGTCATTATTGACAAAAATGTACAATTACGAAAGTGTATTCTAAGACATAAAAGTGGAAATTATTCAATTATTACAAAAAGTCATTATTGACAAAAATTCTAAATTACGACAGTGTCTACTATGACATAAAAGTGGAAATTATTCAATTATTACAAAAAGTCATTATTGACAAAAAATCACAATTACGACAGTGTATTCTATGATATAAAAGTATAAATTATTCAATTATTACAAGACGTCATTACTGACAAAAATTCACCATTACGACAGTGTATACTATGATATAAAAGTGGAAATTATTCAATTATGACAAAAAATCATTATTTACAAAAATTCACAATTACGACAGTGTATACTATGACATAATAGTGGAAATTATTCAATTTTTACAAAAAGTCTTTATTGACAAAAATTCACAATTACGACAGTGTATACTATGACATAAAAGTGGAAATTATTCAATTATTACAAAAAGTCTTTATTGACAAAAATTCACAATTACGACAGTGTATACTATGACATAAAAGGGAAAATTATTCAATTATTACAAAAAGTCATTACTGACAAAAATTCACAATTACGACAGTGTATACTATGACATAAAAGGGGAAGTTATTCAATTATTACAAAAAGTCATTAATGACAAAAATTCACAATTACGACAGTGTATACAATGACATAAAAGTGGAAATTATTCAATTATTACAAAAAGTCATTAATGACAAAAATTCACAATTACGACAGTGTATACAATGACATAAAAGTGGAAATGATTCAATTACAAAAAGTCATTATTGACAAAAATTTACAATTACGACAGTGTATTCTATGATATAAAAGTATAGATTATTCAATTATTACAAGACTTCATTACTGACAAAAATTTATCCTTACGACAGTGTATACTATGACATAAAAGTGGAAATAATTAAATTACAAAAAGTCATTATTGACAAAAATTCACAATTACGACAGTGTATACTATGATATAAAAGTGGAAATTATTCAATTATGACAAAAAATCATTATTTACAAAAATTCACAATTACGACAGTGTATACTATGACATCATAGTGGAAATTATTCAATTTTTACAAAAAGTCTTTATTGACAAAAATTCACAATTACGACAGTGTATACAATGACACAAAAGTGGAAATTATTCAATTATTACAAAAAGTCATTATTGACAAAAATTCACTATTACGACAGTGTATACTATGACATAAAAGGTGAAGTTATTCAATTATTACAAAAAGTCATTATTGACAAAAATTCACAATTACGACAGTGTATACTATGATATAAAAGTGGAAATTATTCAATTATGACAAAAAAATCATTATTTACAAAAATTCACAATTACGACAGTGTATACTATGACATAATAGTGGAAATTATTCAATTTTTACAAAAAGTCTTTATTGACAAAAATTCACAATTACGACAGTGTATACTATGACATAAAAGTGGAAATTATTCAATTATTACAAAAAGTCTTTATTGACAAAAATTCACAATTACGACAGTGTATACTATGACATAAAAGGGAAAATTATTCAATTATTACAAAAAGTCATTACTGACAAAAATTCACAATTACGACAGTGTATACTATGACATAAAAGGGGAAGTTATTCAATTATTACAAAAAGTCATTAATGACAAAAATTCACAATTACGACAGTGTATACAATGACATAAAAGTGGAAATTATTCAATTATTACAAAAAGTCATTAATGACAAAAATTCACAATTACGACAGTGTATACAATGACATAAAAGTGGAAATGATTCAATTACAAAAAGTCATTATTGACAAAAATTTACAATTACGACAGTGTATTCTATGATATAAAAGTATAGATTATTCAATTATTACAAGACTTCATTACTGACAAAAATTCACCCTTACGACAGTGTATACTATGACATAAAAGTGGAAATAATTAAATTACAAAAAGTCATTATTGACAAAAATTCACAATTACGACAGTGTATACTATGATATAAAAGTGGAAATTATTCAATTATGACAAAAAATCATTATTTACAAAATTTCACAATTACGACAGTGTATACTATGACATCATAGTGGAAATTATTCAATTTTTACAAAAAGTCTTTATTGACAAAAATTCACAATTACGACAGTGTATACAATGACACAAAAGTGGAAATTATTCAATTATTACAAAAAGTCATTATTGACAAAAATTCACAATTACGACAGTGTATACTATGACATAAAAGGTGAAGTTATTCAATTATTACAAAAAGTCATTAATGACAAAAATTCACAATTACGACAGTGTATACTATGACATAAAAGTGGAAATGATTCAATTATTACAAAAAGTCATTATTGACAAAAATTTACAATTACGACAGTGTATTCTATGATATAAAAGTATAAATTATTCAATTATTACAAGACGTCATTACTGACAAAAATTCACCATTACGACAGTGTATACTATGACATAAAAGTGGAAATAATTCAATTATTAAAAAAAGTCATTATTGACAAAAATTCACAATTACGACAGTGTATACTATGATATAAAAGTGGAAATTATTCAATTATGACAAAAAATCATTATTTACAAAAATTCACAATTACGACAGTGTATACTATGACATAAAAGTGGAAATTATTCAATTATTACAAAAAGTCATTATTGACAAAAATTCACAATTACGACAGTGTATTCTGTGACATAAAAGTATATATTATTCAATTATTACAAAAAGTCATTATTGACAAAAATTCACCATTACGACAGTGTATACTATGACATAAAAGTGGAAATTATTCAATTATTACAAAAAATCATTATTGACAAAAATTCAAAATTACGACAGTGTATACTATGACATAAAAGGGGAAGTTATTCAATTATTACATAAAGTCATTAATGACAAAAATTCACAATTACGACAGTGTATACAATGACATAAAAGTGGAAATTATTCAATTATTACAAAAAGTCATTACTGACAAAAATTCACAATTACGACAGTGTATACTATGACATAAAAGTGGAAATTATTCAATTATTACAAAAAGTCATTATTGACAAAAATTTACAATTACGACAGTGTATTCTATGACATAAAAGTGGAAATTATTCAATTATTACAAAAATCATTATTGACAAAAATTCTAAATTACGACAGTGTATACTATGACATAAAAGTGGAAATTATTCAATTATTACAAAAATCATTATTGACAAAAATTCTAAATTACGACAGTGTATACTATGACATAAAAGGGGAAATTATTCAATTATTACAAAAAGTCATTAATGACAAAAATTCACAATTACGACAGTGTATACTATGACATAAAAGGGAAAATTATTCAATTATTCCAAAAGGCATTACTGACAAAAATTCACAATTACGACAGTTATACTATGACATAAAAGTGGAAATTATTCAATTATTACAAAAAGTCATTATTGACAAAAATTTACAATTACGACAGTGTATTCTATGACATAAAAGTGGAAATTATTCAATTATTACAAAAATCATTATTGACAAAAATTCTAAATTACGACAGTGTATACTATGACATAAAAGGGGATATTATTCAATTATTACAAAAAGTCATTAATGACAAAAATTCACAATTACGACAATGTATACTATGACATAAAAGTCATAGGAGATGGTGGTCCAGTGGGTTAAACCACTTAACTGATATGCAGAAGGTTGCTGGTTCAATCCCAGCGGTCATCACCAGTGTGTCCTTGAGCAAGGCACTTTACTCCATGTTGCTCCAGGGGGATTGTCCCTGTAATAAGGGCACTGTAAGTCGCTTTGGATAAAAGCGTCTGCCAAATGCATAAATGTAAATGTAAATAAAAGTGGAAATTATTCAATTTTTACAAAAAGTCTTTATTGACAAAAATTCACAATTACGACAGTGTATACTATGACATAAAAGGGGAAATTATTCAATTATTCCAAAAGGCATTACTGACAAAAATTCACAATTACGACAGTGTATACTATGACATAAAAGTGGAAATTATTCAATTATTACAAAAAGTCATTATTGACAAAAATTTACAATTACGACAGTGTATTCTATGACATAAAAGTGGAAATTATTCAATTATTACAAAAATCATTATTGACAAAAATTCTAAATTACGACAGTGTATACTATGACATAAAAGGGGAAATTATTCAATTATTACAAAAAGTCATTATTGACAAAAATTCACAATTACGACAGTGTATTCTGTGACATAAAAGTATATATTATTCAATTATTACAAAAAGTCATTATTGACAAAAATTCACAATTAAGACAGTGTATACTATGACTTAAAAGTGGAAATTATTCAATTATTACAAAAAATCATTATTGACAAAAATTCTAAATTACGACAGTGTATACTATGACATAAAAGGGGAAGTTATTCAATTATTACAAAAAGTCATTAATGACAAAAATTCACAATTACGACAGTGTATACAATGACATAAAAGTGGAAATTATTCAATTATTACAAAAAGTCATTAATGACAAAAATTCACAATTACGACAGTGTATACAATGACATAAAAGCGGAAATGATTCAATTACAAAAAGTCATTATTGACAAAAATTTACAATTACGACAGTGTATTCTATGATATAAAAGTATAGATTATTCAATTATTACAAGACTTCATTACTGACAAAAATTCACCATTACGACAGTGTATACTATGACATAAAAGTGGAAATAATTAAATTACAAAAAGTCATTATTGACAAAAATTCACAATTACGACAGTGTATACTATGATATAAAAGTGGAAATTATTCAATTATGACAAAAAATCATTATTTAAAAAAATTCACAATTACGACAGTGTATACTATGACATCATAGTGGAAATTATTCAATTTTTACAAAAAGTCTTTATTGACAAAAATTCACAATTACGACAGTGTATACAATGACACAAAAGTGGAAATTATTCAATTATTACAAAAAGTCATTATTGACAAAAATCCACAATTACGACAGTGTATACTATGACATAAAAGTGGAAGTTATTCAATTATTACAAAAAGTCATTATTGACAAAAATTTACAATTACGACAGTGTATTCTATGACATAAAAGTGGAAATAATTCAATTATTACAAAAAGTCATTATTGACAAAAATTCACAATTACGACAGTGTATACTATGATATAAAAGTGGAAATTATTCAATTATGACAAAAAATCATTATTTACAAAAATTCACAATTACGACAGTGTATACTATGACATAATAGTGGAAATTATTCAATTTTTACAAAAAGTCTTTATTGACAAAAATTCACAATTACGAAAGTGTATACTATTCAATTACGATTTTTCAATTATTAAAAAATTATTCAAAATTACGACAGTGTATACTATGACATAAAAGGGGAAGTTATTCAATTATTACAAAAAGTCATTAATGACAAAAATTCACAATTACGACAGTGTATACAATGACATAAAAGTGGAAATTATTCAATTATTACAAAAAGTCATTAATGACAAAAATTCACAATTACTAGAGTGTATACTATGACATAAAAGTGGAAATGATTCAATTATTACAAAAAGTCATTATTGACAAAAATTTACAATTACGACAGTGTATTCTATGATATAAAAGTATAAATTATTCAATTATTACAAGACGTCATTACTAACAAAAATTCACCATTACGACAGTGTATACTATGACATAAAAGTTGAAATAATTCAATTATTACAAAAAGTCATTATTGACAAAAATCCACAATTACGACAGTGTATACTATGACATAAAAGTGGAAGTTATTCAATTATTACAAAAAGTCATTATTGACAAAAATTTACAATTACGACAGTGTATTCTATGACATAAAAGTGGAAATTATTCAATTATTACAAAAATCATTATTGACAAAAATTCTAAATTACGACAGTGTATACTATGACATAAAAGGGGAAATTATTCAATTATTACAAAAAGTCATTAATGACAAAAATTCACAATTACGACAATGTATACTATGACATAAAATTCATAGGAGATGGTGGTCCAGTGGGTTAAACCACTTAACTGATATGCAGAAGGTTGCTGATTCGATCCCAGCGGTCATCACCAGTGTGTCCTTGAGCAAGGCACTTTACTCCATGTTGCTCCAGGGGGATTGTCCCTGTAATAAGGGCACTGTAAGTCGCTTTGGATAAAAGCATCTGCCAAATGCATAAATGTAAATAAAAGTGGAAATTATTCAATTTTTACAAAAAGTCTTTATTGACAAAAATTCACAATTACGACTATGACATAAAAGGGGAAATTATTCAATTATTACAAAAAGTCATTACTGACAAAAATTCACAATTACGACAGTGTATACTATGACATAAAAGTGGAAATTATTCAATTACTACAAAAAGTCATTATTGACAAAAATGTACAATTACGAAAGTGTATTCTAAGACATAAAAGTGGAAATTATTCAATTATTACAAAAAGTCATTATTGACAAAAATTCTAAATTACGACAGTGTCTACTATGACATAAAAGTGGAAATTATTCAATTATTACAAAAAGTCATTATTGACAAAAAATCACAATTACGACAGTGTATTCTATGATATAAAAGTATAAATTATTCAATTATTACAAGACGTCATTACTGACAAAAATTCACCATTACGACAGTGTATACTATGATATAAAAGTGGAAATTATTCAATTATGACAAAAAATCATTATTTACAAAAATTCACAATTACGACAGTGTATACTATGACATAATAGTGGAAATTATTCAATTTTTACAAAAAGTCTTTATTGACAAAAATTCACAATTACGACAGTGTATACTATGACATAAAAGTGGAAATTATTCAATTATTACAAAAAGTCTTTATTGACAAAAATTCACAATTACGACAGTGTATACTATGACATAAAAGGGAAAATTATTCAATTATTACAAAAAGTCATTACTGACAAAAATTCACAATTACGACAGTGTATACTATGACATAAAAGGGGAAGTTATTCAATTATTACAAAAAGTCATTAATGACAAAAATTCACAATTACGACAGTGTATACAATGACATAAAAGTGGAAATTATTCAATTATTACAAAAAGTCATTAATGACAAAAATTCACAATTACGACAGTGTATACAATGACATAAAAGTGGAAATGATTCAATTACAAAAAGTCATTATTGACAAAAATTTACAATTACGACAGTGTATTCTATGATATAAAAGTATAGATTATTCAATTATTACAAGACTTCATTACTGACAAAAATTTATCCTTACGACAGTGTATACTATGACATAAAAGTGGAAATAATTAAATTACAAAAAGTCATTATTGACAAAAATTCACAATTACGACAGTGTATACTATGATATAAAAGTGGAAATTATTCAATTATGACAAAAAATCATTATTTACAAAAATTCACAATTACGACAGTGTATACTATGACATCATAGTGGAAATTATTCAATTTTTACAAAAAGTCTTTATTGACAAAAATTCACAATTACGACAGTGTATACAATGACACAAAAGTGGAAATTATTCAATTATTACAAAAAGTCATTATTGACAAAAATTCACTATTACGACAGTGTATACTATGACATAAAAGGTGAAGTTATTCAATTATTACAAAAAGTCATTATTGACAAAAATTCACAATTACGACAGTGTATACTATGATATAAAAGTGGAAATTATTCAATTATGACAAAAAAATCATTATTTACAAAAATTCACAATTACGACAGTGTATACTATGACATAATAGTGGAAATTATTCAATTTTTACAAAAAGTCTTTATTGACAAAAATTCACAATTACGACAGTGTATACTATGACATAAAAGTGGAAATTATTCAATTATTACAAAAAGTCTTTATTGACAAAAATTCACAATTACGACAGTGTATACTATGACATAAAAGGGGAAGTTATTCAATTATTACAAAAAGTCATTAATGACAAAAATTCACAATTACGACAGTGTATACAATGACATAAAAGTGGAAATTATTCAATTATTACAAAAAGTCATTAATGACAAAAATTCACAATTACGACAGTGTATACAATGACATAAAAGTGGAAATGATTCAATTACAAAAAGTCATTATTGACAAAAATTTACAATTACGACAGTGTATTCTATGATATAAAAGTATAGATTATTCAATTATTACAAGACTTCATTACTGACAAAAATTCACCCTTACGACAGTGTATACTATGACATAAAAGTGGAAATAATTAAATTACAAAAAGTCATTATTGACAAAAATTCACAATTACGACAGTGTATACTATGATATAAAAGTGGAAATTATTCAATTATGACAAAAAATCATTATTTACAAAATTTCACAATTACGACAGTGTATACTATGACATCATAGTGGAAATTATTCAATTTTTACAAAAAGTCTTTATTGACAAAAATTCACAATTACGACAGTGTATACAATGACACAAAAGT
The DNA here is from genome assembly GCF_949357685.1 of Gobio gobio. Lineage (NCBI taxonomy): Eukaryota > Metazoa > Chordata > Actinopteri > Cypriniformes > Gobionidae > Gobio > Gobio gobio. The sequence continues at coordinate 49,656,034 of NC_137111.1, forward strand.
GGAAATTATTCAATTATTACAAAAAGTCATTATTGACAAAAATTCACAATTACGACAGTGTATACTATGACATAAAAGGTGAAGTTATTCAATTATTACAAAAAGTCATTAATGACAAAAATTCACAATTACGACAGTGTATACTATGACATAAAAGTGGAAATGATTCAATTATTACAAAAAGTCATTATTGACAAAAATTTACAATTACGACAGTGTATACTATGACATAAAAGTGGAAATGATTCAATTATTACAAAAAGTCATTATTGACAAAAATTTACAATTACGACAGTGTATTCTATGATATAAAAGTATAAATTATTCAATTATTACAAGACGTCATTACTGACAAAAATTCACCATTACGACAGTGTATACTATGACATAAAAGTGGAAATAATTCAATTATTAAAAAAAGTCATTATTGACAAAAATTCACAATTACGACAGTGTATACTATGATATAAAAGTGGAAATTATTCAATTATGACAAAAAATCATTATTTACAAAAATTCACAATTACGACAGTGTATACTATGACATAAAAGTGGAAATTATTCAATTATTACAAAAAGTCATTATTGACAAAAATTCACAATTACGACAGTGTATTCTGTGACATAAAAGTATATATTATTCAATTATTACAAAAAGTCATTATTGACAAAAATTCACCATTACGACAGTGTATACTATGACATAAAAGTGGAAATTATTCAATTATTACAAAAAATCATTATTGACAAAAATTCAAAATTACGACAGTGTATACTATGACATAAAAGGGGAAGTTATTCAATTATTACATAAAGTCATTAATGACAAAAATTCACAATTACGACAGTGTATACAATGACATAAAAGTGGAAATTATTCAATTATTACAAAAAGTCATTACTGACAAAAATTCACAATTACGACAGTGTATACTATGACATAAAAGTGGAAATTATTCAATTATTACAAAAAGTCATTATTGACAAAAATTTACAATTACGACAGTGTATTCTATGACATAAAAGTGGAAATTATTCAATTATTACAAAAATCATTATTGACAAAAATTCTAAATTACGACAGTGTATACTATGACATAAAAGTGGAAATTATTCAATTATTACAAAAATCATTATTGACAAAAATTCTAAATTACGACAGTGTATACTATGACATAAAAGGGGAAATTATTCAATTATTACAAAAAGTCATTAATGACAAAAATTCACAATTACGACAGTGTATACTATGACATAAAAGGGAAAATTATTCAATTATTCCAAAAGGCATTACTGACAAAAATTCACAATTACGACAGTTATACTATGACATAAAAGTGGAAATTATTCAATTATTACAAAAAGTCATTATTGACAAAAATTTACAATTACGACAGTGTATTCTATGACATAAAAGTGGAAATTATTCAATTATTACAAAAATCATTATTGACAAAAATTCTAAATTACGACAGTGTATACTATGACATAAAAGGGGAAATTATTCAATTATTACAAAAAGTCATTAATGACAAAAATTCACAATTACGACAATGTATACTATGACATAAAAGTCATAGGAGATGGTGGTCCAGTGGGTTAAACCACTTAACTGATATGCAGAAGGTTGCTGGTTCAATCCCAGCGGTCATCACCAGTGTGTCCTTGAGCAAGGCACTTTACTCCATGTTGCTCCAGGGGGATTGTCCCTGTAATAAGGGCACTGTAAGTCGCTTTGGATAAAAGCGTCTGCCAAATGCATAAATGTAAATGTAAATAAAAGTGGAAATTATTCAATTTTTACAAAAAGTCTTTATTGACAAAAATTCACAATTACGACAGTGTATACTATGACATAAAAGGGGAAATTATTCAATTATTCCAAAAGGCATTACTGACAAAAATTCACAATTACGACAGTGTATACTATGACATAAAAGTGGAAATTATTCAATTATTACAAAAAGTCATTATTGACAAAAATTTACAATTACGACAGTGTATTCTATGACATAAAAGTGGAAATTATTCAATTATTACAAAAATCATTATTGACAAAAATTCTAAATTACGACAGTGTATACTATGACATAAAAGGGGAAATTATTCAATTATTACAAAAAGTCATTATTGACAAAAATTCACAATTACGACAGTGTATTCTGTGACATAAAAGTATATATTATTCAATTATTACAAAAAGTCATTATTGACAAAAATTCACAATTAAGACAGTGTATACTATGACTTAAAAGTGGAAATTATTCAATTATTACAAAAAATCATTATTGACAAAAATTCTAAATTACGACAGTGTATACTATGACATAAAAGGGGAAGTTATTCAATTATTACAAAAAGTCATTAATGACAAAAATTCACAATTACGACAGTGTATACAATGACATAAAAGTGGAAATTATTCAATTATTACAAAAAGTCATTAATGACAAAAATTCACAATTACGACAGTGTATACAATGACATAAAAGCGGAAATGATTCAATTACAAAAAGTCATTATTGACAAAAATTTACAATTACGACAGTGTATTCTATGATATAAAAGTATAGATTATTCAATTATTACAAGACTTCATTACTGACAAAAATTCACCATTACGACAGTGTATACTATGACATAAAAGTGGAAATAATTAAATTACAAAAAGTCATTATTGACAAAAATTCACAATTACGACAGTGTATACTATGATATAAAAGTGGAAATTATTCAATTATGACAAAAAATCATTATTTAAAAAAATTCACAATTACGACAGTGTATACTATGACATCATAGTGGAAATTATTCAATTTTTACAAAAAGTCTTTATTGACAAAAATTCACAATTACGACAGTGTATACAATGACACAAAAGTGGAAATTATTCAATTATTACAAAAAGTCATTATTGACAAAAATTCACAATTACGACAGTGTATACTATGACATAAAAGGGGAAGTTATTCAATTATTACAAAAAGTCATTAATGACAAAAATTCACAATTACGACAGTGTATACAATGACATAAAAGTGGAAATTATTCAATTATTACAAAAAGTCATTAATGACAAAAATTCACAATTACGACAGTGTATACTATGACATAAAAGTGGAAATGATTCAATTATTACAAAAATCATTATTGACAAAAATTCTAAATTACGACAGTGTATACTATGACATAAAAGTGGAAATTATTCAATTATTACAAAAATCATTATTGACAAAAATTCTAAATTACGACAGTGTATACTATGACATAAAAGGGGAAATTATTCAATTATTACAAAAAGTCATTAATGACAAAAATTCACAATTACGACAATGTATACTATTACATAAAAGTGAAAATTATTAAATTATTACATAAAGTCAAAAAGTACAAAAATTCAAAATTACAACAGTGTATACTATTACATAAAAGTGGAAATTATTCAATTATTACAAAGTCATTATTGACAAAAATTCACAATTATGACAGTGTATACTATGACATAAAAGTGGAAATTATTCAATTATTACAAAAAGTCATTACTGACAAAAATTCACCATTACGACAGTGTATTCTATGATATAAAAGTATAAATTATTCAATTATTACAAGAAGTCATTACTGACAAAATTCACCATTACGACAGTGCATACTATGACATAAAAGTGGAAATTATTAAATTATTACATAAAGTCAAAAAGTACAACAATTATAAATTTCAACAGTGCATACTATTACATAAAAGTGGAAATGATTCAATTATTACATAAAGTCATAATGGACAAAAAAATTAAATTACAACAGTGTACACTATTACATAAAAGTGGAAATGATTAAATTATTACATAAAGTCATAATGGACAAAACATTTAAATTACAACAGTGGAAACTATTACATAAAAGTGGAAAATATTTATTTATTACATAAAGTCAAAAAGTACAAAAACTCAAAATTACAACAGTGTATACTATTACATAAAAGTGGAAATGATTAAATTATTACATAAAGTCAAAATGGACAAAAATTCAAAATAATTACAAAAAGTTAAAATGGACAAAAAAATTTAATTACGACAGTGTATACTATTACATAAAAGTGGAATTTATTCAATTATTACTTAAAGTCATAATGGACAAAAATTTAAAATTACGACAGTGTAAACTAATACATAAAAGTGGAAATTATTCAATTATTACATAAAGTCAAAATGGACCAAAAAAATCAACATTACAACAGTGTATACTATTACATTAAAGTGGAATTTATTAAATGATTACATAAAGTCAAAATGGACAAAAATTCTAAATTATGAAAGTGGATACTATTACATAAAAGTGGACATTATTCAATTACAGTTTTT